>NC_060149.1:395655949-395975104 GCF_021461385.2 Schistocerca piceifrons
ATTGGTGGTGAATGACATAGAAATGCAACGACAGTTGTAACAGTGTACAGCTGACGTTACTCAGATCGACAGTGACCTTCGTGTCATGCCATTTCCAACATTTGCACAAGTCTCATAGAAACAGGCAGCTGGGCACCCGGAAAGTGACAACGCACAAACACAGCGACTAACAACTACAACAAAATTACTGTTCTGGCTGCTGTTACATGCAGTCTTTAATTTTAGAATGACCTGTAGTAGTGTATGGAGAATTTCACATGGGCATATGTTTCATGCGTGTCATATCTCACTCCACCAAGAACTACACAGGAATGCTTAAAACTGCACATTGAATTCAGTAGTTTTGCATTTCAGCGTTTGCAAGTCATCCTAGCTTCCTACATAATACATTGTTTACAAATGAAGCTTTGTTTACAGATCATGGTCATGTGAATTTGCAGAACATACACTGCTAATTCATGCAGAATCTCCACTGGCTTCATGCAGTTACTCATCAATGACAGTGTGGTGTCAATGTTTGGTGTGAATCATTGCTATCCATATTACAGGACCCTATTTTTATCAGGCAAGACTAACCAGATGGCGATATGCATAATTTCTACAAGACACTCTACTCTTTCTCATAGAGGATGTGGGATTGGAAACATATCTATCAGTGTGGTTCCAGCATGATGAGCCTCCCACACTATATGCACTTATTTCCAGGTAAGTTGTGGATGTAATGTTATGAAGTAAGTGGACAGGATAAGGAGGTCCTGTGAGCTAGAAATTCTGATCCCCCAATGTGACGCCCTTAGACTTCTTTCTCTGGGGTAATTTGAAAGAGTGTGTGTACAATGAAACACCAGCGACACTGGAGGATATGAGGATATGCACCGACGTATTACCACTGCATATACGGCAATAACCGTGGAAACACTACATTCTGAGTAACTTGTTTATTACTCGTGCAAACAAAGCTGACACTCGGCGCGCTGGCTGATGGGAGCGACTGTAAATGGGAAATGCCTTTACAGTCGCTCCCATCAGCCACCGCGCCGAGTGTCAACTTTGTTTGCGCGAGTAATACCACAGTCTAATATATACAGTCGCGACACTCTCGCTGATTTTTGTTATACACCGCGACAACAGCGCTCCCAAGCGGTGGAGAAGCTACGCTGCTGAATAAGGTATTCAGTAAATGTAAACAGTTTCGTTTATATTAATTTTTAACGTGGTTTTTACGAAAGGCAGCGTATGTAGCGCAATCAATTGCAGTAATAATAGGAAGAAGACACCACATTTGCCATTCTTCAGGTTTCCTAAGGACCCTGAGAGGTATGAAACATCACATTAGAGCGCTCTTTATTTACGATTTTTTTCTAAACTGTATTGAATTACTGAATTTGTTTTTCTTTTTTAGGAGCAAGAAATGGTTAATAAATAGTAGAAGACAGGACCTGCTGCAAAAAGATGTCCTTTATGTGCAGAACAACGTGAAGTTTTGTGCATTACATTTCGAGTCAAAGGAGTTCATGAGCGCGGAAAAGAAGACATTGGTATGGAATGCAGTTCCTACGTTATTTGACGTGCCAAATAAGTCACAACTAGTGACGATGAAGAGAAAGTTGCCATACAAACGTGAAAGTGTTACTGCAAAAACAATAAAACTATCTCCTGACACAGAAGAAACAGCTACCACAAACGTTCCTACTCGAGAGACACATATAAAATCACTAACAACGGAATCTGCAACACAGACATCTTTTGAAGATGAAATGCTTAGATTACGTGAAATTATTCGCGTGTTGGAAAATCGTGTGAAATGTAAAAACGTGCAAATCATTAGACTTCGTACAAAATTACTATGTGACAAGGAAAGTGCCCACCGTAAAGCAGCCCATACACAGCCGGACCGGTCCGCCGACCGATCCGTTAAGAGGGTTGGCCCCGACCGGCTCGCCTGTGTGTGAGCGATGGGCTCGCGCTCGTGTCCGGAGTTCGGGTGCGTCGCCTCCACCGGCGAGCCGCTACCCGCTTCCCCGACCGCCATTTGCTGAGCCGGAGCCACAGCTCAGGCCGGCCGCTTCCTCCGAGCCCACATTCCGTCAGTACCGTGTCAGACTCTCTGTTATTCACTACTTCTTTCGTTGTCACTGCTTTTCGCTGCTTTTATGATAACGTCGTTCGAGGAAAACAAAGACTTTTGGGCGTGTTTCATTAATAATGTACAGAGAATGGCCATGTTTGTGGGAGATAAAAATCGAAGGACTACTCCAATAGGAATACGAGGAACAAAGCCTACGAAGTTCTTATGGCTATGTACAAAGAGATAAATCGTGCAGAAGACAAGGCGTTTGTTATTAAAAAAATTAGTTCTCTACGAGCGTCTTTCCGGCGACAGTTTAGAAAAATACAGGACGCTAAATCAGCAACTAGAAGTGCTGCTGAAAACATGCCAGAACAGTATTTTGGTACTACGATCTCCTGCAGTTCACCCTGGATCAAGAAGAGGTGCGATGTGGGATATCTTCACTAACACAGGGGAGGACTCTGGAGGATGAACAGACTGAGGAGGTAAATGATGAGTCAGATATTGATGTTGTAAGTATACAAACGCTTTTATTTATTAAGTATACAAAGTATAAATAAATGTTGCTCTGCACATAAATTCTAAATGATCAAAGTTTCTTGAAATTCTAATTCATTCACGTCCAAAAGCATTCTCAACTACCCACTGAGCTCTGCTAAGCCTGTAATTGAAGATCTTTTCCTCCCTTGTTAAGTTCCTTTGAGGATACGGTTTCATTAAATCCGCCATCAAAGGGAAAGCTTCATCACCTACAAACACAAATGGCAATGTAGAATCCACTCCTTCCAGATAAACGGGATCTGGTATATTTAGAGTTCTAGATACTACTGAAGTGTAGAAATCTGTAAGCTTTAGAATACCACCATCTGACACTCGACCATTCGTACTGGTGTGAACATATATAAACTCATAGTTTGCATTTACAACAGCGAAAAGGACAACTGAAAGTACCTTTGTAATTATAGTAATAGGAGCCACTACCCGCAGGTTTTTTTTAATCAGGACATGCTTGTTACTAGTCGCTCCTCAGCAGTGATGGTAGCTCCTATACGCGTTTCTTTCTTCTCGATTTTAGGCCGTATGAGATCCAGTAATTCACAAAAAGTATTGTCATCCATACGTAAGAAGTTTTTATAGTCTGTAGGCTCTTGAACTTGGAGGGTACGTAACAAATTTGTGTAAGAAAACTTGAATTTATCTCTCAACCATTCTTTCATCCATAAACGTTTCTTTTTATTGTCTTTATCTACACATCACTGCTGCAGCCACAGCAAGTTTTCCTTTTTGTTTTGGCATGGCGAACGCTGCCACACGACTGTGCGCTCGCAGCTAGAGGCCGCCCAGCGGTCGGGGGTGGCCACACACAGCCCGACTTGTCGGGGCTACAGTTAGCGAGCGGTTTGGTGGACCGGTCGGGCTGTGAATGGGCGGCTTTAAGAATAAACTGCAACCACAACGTCACAGGACACAAGTACAAAAGGACAAGTTCATTTTAAAAAATATTGGTTCCAAGTACTTGAAAAAAGATGCTCTCGATTTATTGATAAGCCAAATCAGTATACCACTGAATGGAAAACGTGGCGCGAGATGGAAAGATGAATCTAAATTATTTGCACATAATTTGTTGGATTATAGTACTCAGGCATACAGTTTTTTATCACACTGTTTTAGCCTTCCATCAGTACGTACCTGACAAAGGTATGTGGAAGATACACAATTAAATTGTAGGATAAATAATAACATATTTCATCTTTTAAAGCAGAAAGTGCAGCAGTTACCAGAAACTGATATAATTGTTACTTTGTCTGTGGATGAGATGTCACTAATGGAAAATTTGATATATGACAGCTCTAGGGATCGTGTTATTGGATTTAAAGACGTGGGGTTCATACGTACATCTGTGGTTGCTAATACTGCATTAGTTATAATGATTAACGGCATATTCTCAAATTTTAAACAGCCATTAGTATATTATTTCTGCAAAGGACCAGTAGGAGCCACCCATCTGACGCGCATATTTTTTGAAGTTGTCAGAAAACTCACAGAGATTGGTTTCGTTGTAAAAACATGTGTGACTGACCAAGGCTCGAATTTTGTGGAGTGGATCACACCAGTTAATCCATGCTTAGTACACGAAGGGAGTAAGATCTACTTTTTTATGACACCTCACACTTGATAAAAAGCATACGTAATAATTTATTCAGGTATAACATTATGCACACAACAGATGAAGGATGGGTTGGCACTGCTTCATGGAAGGACATTTGTCAGTTGTACTCAAGTGATTGTGAAAGGAAGTGCAAGTTGGCCCCCAAGATCACTAAAAGACCTGTCCAACTGCCAGCATTTTCAAAAATGAAGGTAAGCACTGCAGTTCGTGTGTTGAGTCATTAAAGACACTGAAGCCACGGATACAGTCATGGAAATTTGTAGATGTTGATGGGAAAGATTTTTCATCTAGGATTAAGTGTGTTAAAGGGCTTCTGGGTAATATAAGCGCTTTGAACATGTTTGTTGATGATGTTTTGGATGGAACCAAGTTATATTTATTAACACGCGAAATTAATCAAGATCCACTGGAAAACGTTTTCTCAGTGATAAGGCATAAAGGTGGTTTTTGTAGCAACCCATCACCACAACTGTTTTCTGCTGCGTTCAATAATTGTGCTTTAAGAAAATTAATACACACACAGTGTAGTTACCTCCAATTGTGAGGGGATCAACTGGGGTCAGACAATAGTGGATATGAAAGCAGCGCCCAAATTACTTGTTTCACCACCGTTGGACATCAGTGACACGAGTTCAGTGATCAGACTACCAAATGTGGAAGTCCAGACAGACCTCTGAAAGGCAAACGGCATGAGATACGTGTTTGGTTATGTATTAAAGAAACTGCTTACAATTCATGACTGTCATAACTGTAGGAGAGTACTTGTAGATGGCAGCCAAGACTTAGATGCAAATGACAAAGTTTATTGTCATTGTAAAAGTTATGAATGCAACTTTGGAAGCCTATTTATTTGTACAGAAGATGTTCAAATGGTTCAAATGGCTCTGAGCACTATGGGACTTAACTTCTGAGGTCATCAGTCCCCTAGAACTTAGAACTAGTTAAACCTAACTAACCTAAGGGCATCACACACATCTGTGCCCGAGACAGGATTCGAACCTGCGACCGTAGCGGTCGCGCGGTTCCAGACTGTTGCGCCTAGAACCGCTCGGCCACTCCGGCCGGCACAGAAGATGTCAAAGAATTTTTAACTCATTCTGAGACTAAGATGACTTCTACTTTTGATGAATATGCTCACATATGTAATTGTGATGCTTTCTTTGTGAACATGTTGATGGACATCCCCAATTTTCCACCTGGGTGCTGTGCTGAAACCAAGCTGATGTTAATAAGGGTGTCTGTGAAAGTGAGGCTCTTTTAGATTATTAAATTCAGGAATCAAGACTTAGTCTGTAGGAGCAAGAGAAGAAATAAAAAAGTGATGAACCTGGCTCATTTGGGTTGCTAAAGTGTTAGGACTGACTCATTTATCTAATTATATTTTCGGTAAATGTATCAATGGGATATAACAAAGTTTTAAAACAGTCATACCACAAAGAATAAGATGGAAATTGTATTTTCGGAAGCAGGCTTCCTGCAAAACAGAACGTAATGAAAAGTGATATGTCGCTTCATTTTTTCACAAGGCAGAGCATCTATATACACTCCTGGAAATTGAAATAAGAACACCGTGAATTCATTGTCCCAGGAAGGGGAAACTTTATTGACACATTCCTGGGGTCAGATACATCACATGATCACACTGACAGAACCACAGGCACATAGACACAGGCAACAGAGCATGCACAATGTCGGCACTAGTACAGTGTATATCCACCTTTCGCAGCAATGCAGGCTGCTATTCTCCCATGGAGACGATCGTAGAGATGCTGGATGTAGTCTTGTGGAACGGCTTGCCATGCCATTTCCACCTGGCGCCTCAGTTGGACCAGCGTTCGTGCTGGACGTGCAGACCGCGTGAGACGACGCTTCATCCAGTCCCAAACATGCTCAATGGGGGACAGATCCGGAGATCTTGCTGGCCAGGGTAGTTGACTTACACCTTCTAGAGCACGTTGGGTGGCACGGGATACATGCGGACGTGCATTGTCCTGTTGGAACAGCAAGTTCCCTTGCCGGTCTAGGAATGGTAGAACGATGGGTTCGATGACGGTTTGGATGTACCGTGCACTATTCAGTGTCCCCTCGACGATCACCAGTGGTGTACGGCCAGTGTAGGAGATCGCTCCCCACACCATGATGCCGGGTGTTGGCCCTGTGTGCCTCGGTCGTATGCAGTCCGGATTGTGGCGCTCACCTGCACGGCGCCAAACACGCATACGACCACCATTGGCACCAAGGCAGAACCGACTCATCGCTGAAGACGACACGTCTCCATTCGTCCCTCCATTCACGCCTGTAGCGACACCACTAGAGGCGGGCTGCACGATGTTGGGGCGTGAGCGGAAGACGGCCTAACGGTGTGCGGGACCGTAGCCCAGCTTCATGGAGACGGTTGCGAATGGTCCTCGCCGATACTCCAGGAGCAACAGTGTCCCTAATTTGCTGGGAAGTGGCGGTGCGGTCCCCTACGGCACTGCGTAGGATCCTACGGTCTTGGCGTGCATCCGTGCGTCGCTGCGGTCCGGTCCCAGGTCGACGGGCACGTGCACCTTCCGCCGACCACTGGCGACAACATCGATGTACTGTGGAGACCTCACGCCCCACGTGTTGAGCAATTCGGCGGTACGTCCACCCGGCCTCCCGCATGCCCACTGTACGCCCTCGCTCAAAGTCCGTCAACTGCACATACGGTTCACGTCCACGCTGTCGCGGCATGCTACCAGTGTTAAAGACTGCGATGGAACTCCGTATGCCACGGCAAACTGGCTGAAACTGACGGCGGCGGTGCACAAATGCTGCGCAGCTAGCGCCATTCGACGGCCAACACCGCGGTTCCTGGTGTGTCTGCTGTGCCGTGCGTGTGATCATTGCTTGTACAGCCCTCTCGCAGTGTCCGGAGCAAGTATGGTGGGTCTGACACACCGGTGTCAATGTGTTCTTTTTTCCATTTCCAGGAGTGTAGATGATGACTTTTGAACATTATTAAGGTAAATACATTGTTTGTTCTCTATCAAAATCTTTCATTTGCTAACTACGCCTATCAGTAGTTATAATAGTCGAAGATTTTTTCCAGGTAAGTGATTCATGAAAGGTATAGGTTATTGTTAGTCAGGGCCATTCTTTTGTAGGGATTATTGAGAGTCAGATTGCGATGTGCTAAAAATATTGTGTCAGTTTAGTGATGATCAGAATAAGTAAAGAGAAAACTATTTGAGTTCGTTGGGTTTTACTCAGCTGTCTTTGTATCAACTGACGTAGAAGTCTACCAGCACAGTCATTAATAATTTTCCAAAGGGGACGTTTCAGGGTTTGCTAGTTATCGGGAGCTCCGATGTTAGGTGCATTATGGAGCCCCTTAGGTAGATACCGTTTAGGGCGAGAAAGGAAGCCGAAGTGCACTCGGCATGTCTGCTGGGGGGCTTCATCCGAGTTGTGTAGGCGGCCTTGCCCGCGGTTATCGAGCTTGCAAGGTGCAGTCGTCTGCAAGTTGTGGCTCACGTCAGCAGCAGCGCCGCCTGTCGTATGGGTTCTGAGGCCATCCTCTGTTCATAGAGGTGGCTGGCAGAGGTGGAGAAGACTGCCGGTCTCGTTGTAGGGTGGAAGCAGAGCTTGCAACTTGCAGCATTTTACCCAGAGTTGATCAAGGTGTTTTGATTTGTAACGAGTGGAGGGCCTCAACCAAAGGCTTCGTCGACTCTCTGACGCTCTTGGCTGCAGATTTCTAGACCTGCGTTATCGTGTGGTGAGTTTTTAGGCTCCCCTTAATAGGTCAGGGGTGCACTACACAAAGAAAGCAGCTAGTCAGATAACAGAGTACTTGGAGAGTGCACACGAGGTTTTTTTAGGCTAGATGGTAGTTTGAGGGCCTCTGATGAACACTTGCCAGTAGATACACAGCAAGAGAAGTCAGATGGTGTTCAGAGTAAAGACACTTCGACTGTCAAAATTTTATCTGCAAATTGTGGAAGTGTTCGTAATAAAGTTCCCAAATTTACTGCTCGCCAGGAAAGTTATCGCGCTCAAATTATTCTTGGGACCGAGAGCTGGCTGAAACCTGAAGTGGAAAGCTCTGAGATATTTAGCAAGTCGTGGAACATATATCGAAAAGACATGTTAGATGCCACAGGAGGGGAAGTGTCATTGCCGTTGACAAAAATATTGTCTCTATTGAGGTCGAAGGTAAATGTGACAATCAAGTTATCTGGTCGCGTATAACAAGTGTAGATGAAACTAAGTTAATTGTTGGATGTTTATACCGACCACCCGACTCCCTGTGACAGTTCCAGAGTTATTCAAATAACTTCTACTGTCAGTAGCGCTTACGTACCCAGATCATGCAATACTAGTTGGAGTCGATTTTAACTTACCGAGTATAGACTGAGATGTACGTGAATTCATTGCAGAGGGTACAGACAGGCAGTAATGCGAAATACGTTTAAAACGTTTTCTGAAAATTGTCTTGAGTAGCCACCTTGGCAGTTCACACGCAATGCAAATATGTTAGATCTCGTAGCTATAAATAAGCCAGACCACATCGACAATGTCTGTATAGAAAGGTGGATTAGCGTTCATGATGTCATTATAGCAACTATGGTTACGAAAGTTAGTAAATCAGTCAAGAAGGCCAGGAGAGTGTTTCTGCTAGACAGAGCAGATAAGCAGTTGTTAGCACCTCTCTTAGACAGTGAACTGACATCACTTAGTTCCAGTAAGATGGACATAGACGAACTGTAGATGATCTTTAAGCAGATTGTAAATCGTGGTTTGGAGAGTTATGTGCCTAGTAAGTGGATAAAGGATGGAAAAGAATCACCGCGCTTTAATAACGATATTCGGAAGACGCTGAGAAAACAGAGGCTGTTGCACTCTCTGTTCAAAAGAGAATGCACGAATGACGACAAGCAAAGGTCAGTAGAGATTGGTGCGTCTCTGAAAAGATCTATGCGCGAAGCATACAACTACCAGCGTCACACCTCAGCAAAATATCTGTCAGGAAACCCGAGAAAATTCTGGTGCTACGTTAAGATAACTAAATGGAGCTAAGGCTTCCATTCAGTCCCTTGTTGACCAGTGTGGCGTGGCTGCTGAAGACAGCAAAACGAAACAAAGTTTTATATTTCACATCATAGAGGGTCGTACAAACATACTGTCATTTGACCACTGGACAGACTCCCGCATGGACGACATAGTAATAACCATCTCTGGTGCAAAGAAACAACTGAAAGAGTTGAAAGCAAATGATCATCAGGTCTGGATAGAATCCCAGTTCAGTTTTACAATGAATACCCTACGACATTGGCTCCTCTTCTAGCCTGCATTGATAGAGATTGTCTCGCGCAGCACAAAGTCCCAAGCGACTGGAAAAAAGCGCAGGTGACTCCAGTATGTAAGAAGGGTAAAAGAATGGACCCGCAAAACTATAGACTAATATCCCAAACTTTGGTTTGCTGCAGAATCCTTGAACATATTCTCAGTTTGAATCTACACTATTGGCCATTAAAATTGCTATACCAAGAAGAAATGCAGAAGATAAACGGGTATTCATTGGACAAATATATTATACTAGAACTGACAGGTGATTACATTTTCACGCAATTTGGGGGTATTGATCCTGAGAAATCAGTGCCCAGAACAACCACCTCTGGCCGTAATAACGGACTAATACGCCTGGGCATTGAGTCAAACAGAGGTTGGATGGCGTGAAGAGATACAGCTGCCCACACAGCTTCAACACCATACCACAGTTCATCAAGAGTAGTGACTGGCGTATTGTGACGAGCCAGTTGCGCGGCCACCATTGACCAGATGTTTTCAACTGGTGAGAGATCTGGAGAATGTGCTGCCCAGAGCAGCAGTCGAACATTTTCTGTATCCAGAAAGGCCCGTACAGGACCTGCAACATGCGGTCGTGCATTATCCTGCTGAAATGTAGGGTTTCACAGGGATCGAATGAAGGCCTACTTACATAGCCCACATGCTTCCCATAAATTTTACAAATTATTTGGACAGTACCCAATAATTATTTGCTAAATATTAACGATAAAAAATATATCAAATACACATACTTATTGATACAACGTTGATCAAAAGCAAAAATTGTCCCCTGCCATAAAGACAGTCCTGATCATTCATCACAGTAGTAATTACGTTACATAAAGTCTGATCAGTCAAAGAAAATGCATATGGAAGTAGTGGATTTCCATTCAGTCTTGAAGAAGTAGTGTTGTCCTTCCAACGGAAAGATAGTGCTAACTTTTGACATGCAGACAGGTAATGGGGCACAACAGAGCAAACCCACAGCAGAGTCAGTCAAAGTTTTGAAGAATATTGGTAGGTAGGTCATCACAGAGCAGACCCATTGTGGTCCTGGATTATGGTATTGCTGGGCCAACAGAGGTGCAGACCAACTGCAGTCCTTGTACAGGTAATGGTATTGGTGGGCTACCAAAGGTGCAGGCCCACGGTAGTTCTTGTAGAGATGGCCAGAATCCATCTGTTATGACTGTGCGGCTGCACAATCACCATTGAAGAGTCTTGCGGATAATATAGCGAGTCTATAAACCACCACTTGTGCACTCACAAACTTTTTGGAATGTCCTTAGAACCAGCAATGCTGTTAACCAGTCCCTTGCTGAATTATCAACACACGTGCAAGCACTAACAGTCCTTATTTTCCCTCACATATTGTGCATATAATATGACCAAAGGAAATGTGTGCACTGAAATGAATCCCTACAAGTTACTTAATTTGATGAACTGGTGTCAATTACAGTTTTATATCAAATGGTTTAAATGGCTCTGAGCACTATGGGACTTAACATCTGTGGTCATCAGTCCCCTAGAACTTAGAACTACTTAAACCTAACTAACCTAAGGACATCACACACATCCATGCCCGAGGCAGGATTCGAACCTGCGACCGTAGCGGTCGCGCATTTTATAACACGAGAATACAATTACAAAGGTACAGAAAACATCATTAAAGAACATAATAATACAGATAACATTTGTAGTAATACAGGCTTTACAAAAGAATAGAAATAAACATATACATCAGTGTTACAGGATTATGACATAAGTAAATAAATAAAAAAATGAGAAGAGCTTTCGAAACATTAACTTCACACATGAGCATTAAAACAGAACATTATAAATAATGTCTAAACATCTTTACAAAGTAAATAACATATTATTAATGCAAATTATATTTGAGGATAACAGCATTCCTCATCATAGTGAATGTAACTTAGTACTAGAAAAGATTCTACAACATAACTCTTATCAGATAAACACATAAAGACAGGAAGAACACAAATACACAAGGGTACACAAACACATAGCGAAATAACACAAAAGGAAAGGACAGGGTCTGTTTTCAGTGTAACATTTGGTACTGCAGTCCAACCCAAAACTTAACTCCATAGATCTTTCTTCTTATTTCAACATTTGTTCCCAGAAAAAATCCTATCCAAGCATGCTTTCTGTATTTATATGTTCACATATTTCTTACCTAATTATTTATTTTCCATTTTCTTACCTCATCATTTGTTTACAAGAAAATTCTACCAAAACCTGTTGTCCCTAAACCCTACTTTTTTTGTTCATAACCTCTTTCAAAATAATTATTCTTCATTGTACACTACCTGTTTGGCCAAACCTTTTTCATATAGCTTCTCAATGCGTTTCTTCCAATTCATCACAACTTATTCTCTTATACAGCATACCCCCTCTTAAGCTAACTTAAACCTACTGAGCTCAGATAAATATACTAGAGAACGAGGCAATGCAGCAGCAGAAAACAGTTAACCCAAACAGAAATGACAAAAAAATGCAAATTGGCAAAACAAGTGGCAGTGTATCTAAATTAGCAAAGCTAATGCAACATTACCACTAATTTGAACCAATGTGCAGTAACAAGAACAATAAATCAGTAGTGAAACTGGCTTAATACAATGTAAAATTCAGTAGAAATATGCCTGGCAAATGAAATAACTTATACCTAAACGCCAGCCGTGGTGGTCTAGCGGTTCTAGGCGCTCAGTCCGGAACCGCGTGACTGTTACGGTCGCAGGTTGAATCCTGCCTCGGGCATGGAAGTGTGTGATGTCCTTAGGTTAGTTAGGTTTAAGTAGTTCTAAGTTCTAGGGGACTGATGACCACAGATGTTAAGTCCCATAGTGCTCAGAGCCATTTGAACCATTTTGAACTTATACCTAAACATGATAAAGCTCAAGCAGAAAAAATACTACAGTAAAGATAGGAAATGTCTAATACCTATGTCAGATCTTAACACTAGAGTGATGCATCACAATAACTTACTCTACCAAACAAGTTACCAAATCGTTGAAAAGTGATGTATGCAATTCCTGTGATGGGAAAAGTCTATTTGTGCTCCCTTTTTTAAGAAAGTAGACCATAAAATTATTATTTAATGAATCTGTAGAAAGAAAACATTTCTATTAGTACATCTATTAAATTTTATTTTAACAAATGTTGCAGTGCAGCTAGAAACTAGATATTAAACAAAATGAGCAAATATATGTATAAAGCAAGGCATGAAACGTCATTCACTAGGCATATGGCATCTCCTAAGGCAGTAAAAAAATCTCTCAACCAGAGAGGCATTAGTCATAATCCAGTGTATAGACATATAATATTTGACATCATTTTATAGGCATTTCAGTAAATATCAGAAAGTACGAGCTTCAAAGTGTAATCTTATGTCTTCAAGTATGAGTGTGCCATATCTGCGATGCTTTCTACAAAGAAATGTCAATAGCGAGGTTAATAACCTCTTTTTTCTCCACGTGTGCCTCTGAAAGGCCCATACTAATGGCTTTTTTTTTTAGGCGACTGTCGTGCAGCTGGGCACCTACAGCGCATTACATCAATGGTCACCTACCTTCCTTACCGAAACATTTACGACAGCAGTTTCTGCTACAGTGACAGTCTCAAATAGATAAAAATTTCACAGGTTGAGAATTTATATTACAAATGTGTAGAAACAAAATCCCATAAATATAACAGTGTCCAAAAATTTCCGCCAGCATTGAGATACATTCACGCATGTACACACATTTCATAACTCCTAAAGTACAATTCTTGGTTTCCAACATCCTTTTCACAAACCAGTATCCCTAACCTCTTCTCATTATTCATATACATATAAACACATAATCACATTCCTCGTATAGTATCATCTTATTGATCATAAACATATCTCAACGGCATAATACACACCGTCGTCGTAATAATATCATAACACCTCAGTCAAATCTCAAAAACGTCGTAGCTTTTTTCAGTAACCTCAAAACCTTTTAATAAATGCTCTCTGCTCGTTTCAGTAGAGTCATATACCTCCAACGTACTTCAGAAATCATGATCCAATACCAAATACATCATTCAAAGCTCTCATAGTATCACAATGGTTCCAAAAAAAAAAAAAAATGTGAAGAGTTCACAAAGTACAGACAAAATACAATTTCATAAGTGTGAAGTTATCCATCTGTGTAATTGCATAAACACGTGTCACTGACGTCATATACCTCCAACGTACTTCAGAAATCATGATCCAATACCAAATACATCATTCAAAGCTCTCATAGTATCACAATGGTTCCAAAAAAAAAAAAAAAGTGAAGAGTTCACAAAGTACAGACAAAATACAATTTCATAAGTGTGAAGTTATCCATCTGTGTAATTGCATAAACACGTGTCACTGACGTAGTAAAAAAATGTTTGTCTCTCTGTTAAATGATCAGATAGCTGTGTAATTCTGTGTTAGAGAAATATGGTACCGATGTGTAAAGTTGTATAAGCAAATACCATATTAGCTAGGGCTCCTATCGCTTGCCACACATTAGTACACAAAGTAGGCGTGTACCGCCTGAGGATTAATGTAATTATACCCTCAGATGTTACAGATTACAGCAATGAAATGAAATGTATCACCGAAAACCTTCTTTGTATCTTTGTAATTCAAAAATCTTTAAAATTAAATGTTTTAAGTAGAAAAAATTAATCACTCAACTGCGTGTCCTTGTAGCGCTAAGCGGTGCGTCTTGCTGTAAGATAATTTCTGTCATTACTTGACGGTAAAAATGTAACAAGTGTCGTAGTTACGGTCCTCCGTAAGCAAAGAACTACAGATGTCTATGTACTTACCTCGTCATAAACAAAAGTGAAACGCTTTGGGTATAGATATCGTAGTTATTACGCTTATTGCCGTGATCAAGAAAGTACCTTATTGTAACGTATTGTTGTGCTACAGAAAAGGCTGTCTCATTGTAGCTAACCACAAAGTTACCACTAAAACATGTTTTACTTTCCAGAATAATACAGAAAAACTGTGCAGATATAAAACAGATACAGCGCAAAAGCAACAATGTAAATAGTGTCACTCATTAGAAGCGTAGTGGTATAATCGTGTAGCTGTCAAATAAACAAAATACTAAGTCATCTATAATCTCGCAGAAAGTACTTTAAATCGAGAATGTATTTTCAAGTAAACCAAAACGTTGCATTAAAATCTCATTAGCAGTATATGTTCCAAATATGTAAGCCTTATAGTCGTTTTGTAATCGTGCAGCTAACAAGCAAGAATGGACACACAATAACACTGTGTCGTCTGTTCACTATAAAAATGCATTCGTAATTACTGTCTAAATATGTTCCATAGGTTCTTGCCTGGATAGTTGACTTCAAAACATAGTTGCATGTTAACAGTTTCTATGTGTGACAAAGCGTATTAGTAACGTGAAGTGAAAATGTTATGGCAAAGACTAAGTTAAAAAGCAGATTATCTCTCAATAAACGGTTTTACATGTGAAATGTGGTGCAATCCTTTACTGTTCCTAGTACGCAGAGTTTCAACTTCAATACAGTTATCATGTGGTATACGTCGGATTCTGTAAGGTCCATTGTAAATAAGAAAGAATTTGTGACTCAAGTGTTTCTTCTTGTGTGACTGTGAATGAGCTTTAATGAGAACTTTCTGACCAATATATAGTTTTTTTGCATTTGCTTTACCGTGTAGTTTTCTCCTTTAGTCGGCAGCAGAATTTATGTTTTTAATAGCCGAATCAATTATGTTGTCTTTGTGTCGAGCTTTACGTGTATTCGGAAAAGGTACAAGCTCTCTGATTCTGTTTAGTGGTACTTCATTCTTCAATACAAGAATAGGAGGTAAAGCAGTACAGTCATGAGGCATTTCATTCAGCACGTTTTGAAATAGGTATAAATATATGTCCAAATACTGATGCTTTCTGTGATAATAAAGTCTGCAAAGCTTATTGATTTCTTTCATAATCCGTTCAGACGGGTTACAATGTGGTGAGTACAATGAAATAAAAACAGATTTGATTTTATGATTCCGAAGCATGCGTGACCAAACAGCAGGTCCGAATTGCGGTCCGTTATCTGAAATGACTTTACTGACGTGTCCAACTTCACATAAGAAATTTTTAACAAAGGCGTTGGATACAGACCGTCCAGTGGTTTTACGTAGCGGTGTGAAAGAAACAAATTTTGAAGTAAGTTCAACATCGACTAGAACGTACGAAAATCCATTTGATGTTCTGATAAGGGGTCCCAAGAGATCAACAGCAGCAAATTCTTTTAATTTAGAAGGAATGATAAGAAACAACGGAGCACGATGTGAGATGGTAGATGGTTTAGCCCTTTGACAAAGTTTACAAATAGACAAGACTCTTCGAATTCTCTTTTCCATATTGCTAAAATAACAAGTCGTCCGAAGAATATGATAACATTTTCGTGGACCAAAATGTGCGTAGATTAAACGAATGTACCAAATCTGCTTATTAACAAAATCGTCAGGAATGCAAAGTACCCATAGCTTGCCATGAACAGTGCAGCGTTTGAAGAGTATGTTGTTTCTAATCAGATAATAATGCTGAATCAGTGTGTGTGTCTTTTCACGCCATTTACTTTTGATGTCTTTCCAAATCGGATCTTTATCTTGTTCATGAGCAATGTCCTTTAAAGAGGAGGTGATGAAGTTTTCAAAGGCGACTTTCTGAGTGTAAAGAATACTGCATTTTTTTCGAGGTTGCCTTCTGTGTTACTTTTCTCAAGCCCAGCCGGTGCACGTGATAGTGCGTCCGCAACAGTGTTCTCCTTGGCGGGAATATAGACTATTGTGAAGTGGAATTCTTGCAGAAACAATGCCCAACGATTTAACCTGTCATGATTTAATTTTGAAGACATAAGAAATTGTAATGCACAATGATCACTGTATACTTTTACGTGCTTACCAGAAAGAAAGAAATGGAATTTGTTAAATGCCCAAACGATAGCTAAAGCTACTAATTCAGTAACGGAATACTTTATTTCAGATTTTGTCAGCACTCGCCTAGCAGAAGCAATGGTTTTCTGAACAGTAGTGTCATTTTCTATGGTTTCTTGAAATAAATGGGCACCTCGACCGACTTCAGAAGAATCCGTACTAAGGCAGAAATCTTGTGGAGGATCTGGATGATCTAGTATTGGCGCGTTAAGTAGCGCTTCTTTCAAAGAACTGAATTCCAACTATGCCTGTTCGTCCCAGTTCCAAATCGCATTTTTTTCCAGTGAGAGAACAAAGTTTTTGTGTAACTAGAATTTGCATATTCAGAAAACGACGTAAAAATTTACGAGACCTGGAAAACTGAGGACTTGTTTTTTTTTGTGGATGTAACTGTAATGGCTTTGATTACTTCTAACTTTTCAGGATCCGGCTGAATGCCTTCAGAAGAAATAATGTGCCACAGGGGAGTGTTATGGGACCATTGCTTTTCACAATATATATAAATGACTTAGTAGATAGTGTCGGAAGTTCCATGCGGCTTTTCGCGGATGATGCTGTAGTATACAGAGAAGTTGCAGCATTAGAAAATTGTAGCGAAATGCAGGAAGATCTGCAGCGGATAGGCACTTGGTGCAGGGAGTGGCAACTGACCCTTAACATAGACAAATGTAATGTATTGCGAATACATAGAAGGAAGGATCCTTTATTGTATGATTATATGATAACGGAACAAACACTGGTAGCAGTTACTTCTGTAAAATATCTGGGAGTATGCGTGCGGAACGATTTGAAGTGGAATGATCATATAAAATTAATTGTTGGTAAGGCGGGTACCAGGTTGAGATTCATTGGGAGAGTGCTTAGAAAATGTAGTCCATCAACAAAGGAGGTGGCTTACAAAACACTTGTTCGACCTATACTTGAGTATTGCTCATCAGTGTGGGATTCGTACCAGATCGGTCTGACGGAGGAGATAGAGAAGATCCAAAGAAGAGCGGCGCGTTTCGTCACAGGGTTATTTGGTAACCGTGATAGCGTTACGGAGATGTTTAATAAACTCAAGTGGCAGACTCTGCAAGAGAGGCGCTCTGCATCGCGGTGTAGCTTGCTCGCCAGGTTTCGAGAGGGTGCGTTTCTGGATGAGGTATCGAATATATTGCTTCCCCCTACTTATACCTCCCGAGGAGATCACGAATGTAAAATTAGAGAGATTAGAGCGCGCACGGAGGCTTTCAGACAGTCGTTCTTCCCGCGAACCATACGCGACTGGAACAGGAAAGGGAGGTAATGACAGTGGCACGTAAAGTGCCCTCCGCCACACACCGTTGGGTGGCTTGCGGAGTATCAATGTAGATGTAGATGTAGAAAAACTTCGCCTTTGTCCTACCGAATTCAGACTTTTCCAAGTTAACTGTAATTCCAGATTCTACAAAAATACGTAACACACTGTTGAGGATGCGATTATGTTGTTCCCATGAGCTTCTGCTATCAGAATATCGTCCACATATAAGGTGATGTGACGTTTTAAGAACTCAGGTAATATGGAATTTAGCCTACGAAAGAAAGCTGCCGAAGAAATGTTCAAACCAAAAGGAAGTTACCGAAATTGATAACAAACGCCGAAAAAAATAAAAGCTGTGTATTTTCTACATTCTGGATGAAGTTCGATCTGATAAAAGCTGGATCTGAGGTCAATAGAAGACAACACTTTTACACTATTAAAATTTTGAAGAAGCTCTTCCAACATTTGCGGCCTGTCTGTTTCAGGAATGGTGATAGTATTGATTTGTCTCGAATCTAAGACAAGCCTGATTGATACATTTTTCTTCTCAACAGCATATAATGGATTGTTGTAGGAGCTTACTGCAGGCTCAATAATGCCCTCGTCAAACATAGATTGTATTTCTGTTCTAACACGGTCCCTATAATGTACCGCAATTACATATGGTCTAACACAAAATTTAGTATGCTCACGAACACGAAACTGTTATTGAAATCCCTTGATTGTTCCTGTTTTGTGAGTAAAAACTGTGGAATGTGCTTGTAAAGTCTCAATAAAGTCCTGCCCATCAGTGTCATTACAATTCTCAATTGTTTGAATTTTATTCTGAATTAACTCATTAGTATCAAATATGCCTTCGATATCATCCCTGTCAATACTTGCAGAGTGATTGTTAGTGTCAAGTTCCGTCGAAAGTTCCGAACTGTTGTCTAACAAGAGGTAAAGCCGATTAATTTCCTCGTCATGGTTTGAGAGCTAATCTTCAAATTTCAAAGCTTATTGACTTACCTTTTTTCTCTAACCTTATTTCAGCATCGTGAAAGTTTAAGATTGTTTTGTATTCATTCACAAAGTCTACTCCCAATATAATTTCTGTCGACAATAATGGAACGATAAGAAAGTTCATAGTGATTCTGTGGGTTTGATAAAAGAATTCTAAGTTAGTTTGTCGGCGTACATCTACACTTTTTCTAAAAATTGCATCTTGTAATTTAATCTTACGTAAAGGAAGTGTGGGGAAATCGTTTGATTTGTTGCATTTGCTAAAAGCTGTTTCCCTAATTACTGAAATGGGACTGCCAGAGTCAAGTACTGCCGTAAATTTTGCATAATTTACTGTAATGTGAATTACAGGATATGCGATGTTCATATGTTTTACGTCGTGTTCCTGGAGTAAGATGTCCCTAATGTCTTCCATCTTTACGTAATTAATAGCCACGACAGCTACGCCGTCAGCTTCATAAGTACGTTTTGTGGCTGCCAGCGGTGTGAGCCATTGTCCACTGTCTCTTCGTTGTCACTCGTCGTTATTGGGATTTGATGATTTAACCTCTACAATTTCAGCTTGTCGAGAGGACCCTGCCCTGTTTGGATCCCACCAGTTCTGATTAAATTCTGGTCTATTGTTAAGGTTATATGGTCTGTCGCCATGTCGGTAGTTTCTGTAAGCTCTTTCTTGTTGGTCACGAGGTGGAGAATTTCTCCCTGAGTCGTAACTGCGCGGTGGACAGTTTCATCTGAAGTTATTCTGTCTCCCTTGATAATAATTATTTTGGCTCCCATATTGTCTGTTTCTCTGATTGACTCTGTCATAGTCATTACCACAGAGAGTTGATCTTTTCCTGTAATTATTATTTTTCTGCCAACGGTTGTCATACAGGTGGTGGCTGTTTTGATCACGACCTGCGTTGTAAGAATAGCCTTGTCGTGTCCAGTTATTATTTCTGTCGTCACGGTATTGTGACAGATGTGACCTGTAATTGTTGCTCTCCTGGTTTCGCGTCCCGTGACTGTCTGCGTCAATTTCTAATTCTTTTAAAAGTCCCTGAAAACCTTCGATGTCGTCTTTGTAACGTCCTGCCAAGATAATATGTCTTAAATGTTCAAGCAATTTGATTAAGCAAATGCGGATGAGTTCTGAGAGTCTGTTTGGGTTTGACTGGTACTGATTTTTGTGCAACATGTCTTCAAAATATTTTGCCGGACTCGAAAATTCAGACTGTTCAAAATGCTTCATCATTATGATGCTATGTTTTACTCGGTCTTGAGTAGCTTGAGACCAATATGCTGAGAGGAAGACATGATAAAATTCTCCTTCACTGTGACAATCGCGAATGATCGAAAGCATTCTTACAGCACGTTCATTTTCTAAATAGCCACACATAAATTCCAGTCTGTGTTGCAATGACCAGTTGGGAGGAAAACAATGAGAGAATTGATGAAGCCATGCTTGTGGATGAATGTCGTTGCCGGAATTCTTAAATATTTTGAATTTATGTGTAGTAATGAACAGCTTATAGTCAAAGTCATCGTGTCGGCGAGTCGCATATCGGTCATTGATACGTTGTGTCGCCGGTTCCACCTCAAAATTCAGTGCACCAAGGCAATTTCTTTCATAATTTCCAAAATACCCTGTGTTATTATTACTTTGTGACTTTTACTTATTTCTGAATCCCTCTTCCCGTGTCGGAGCGTGAGCCTCCTTTGAAATAAGTAATTCTTGTAATACTTGTGCCAAATGATCTTGTACTTCCCGGATTTCTCTTTTGTGTTGCGTATTAATTTGATTCTGATTTTGTTTGAATTTTCTAATTTGTTCGCACCCTTCTGTGTCAGTAAAGGCTGCTGGTCTTGTGTCATTCAGATCATCATCTACCTTTGTAGATAAGTTAGTGAACTGATCCGAAAGTTCGGCTACTTTCTCCGATAATGAATGTCTAACTTTTGAAGCTGTTGCTGTGTTTGTCTCTGATTTAGTTCCATTTGTTTTTGATTTTGTCAGTGTGTTTTTCTGAACCAAGTTTCAGAGTGTACATTTGTGTTGAAAGCGTATCTACTGTGTCCTTTAAGTTTTCCTGTGTTTTTGCATGTTGCGTAACCGAATCGGTAGATGCAACTGAGACAATTTTAGTTTGCAAGGTGTCGTGATTTTCATGAACAACAGTTTGCAGCTCTTTTATGCCTGCTTCGTGATTCTGTAATGCATTTTCATGACACGAAAAAATAGGTTGAAAATGCTCACAAATTTGTGTTTTTACGTCATTACAGACTTTTTGACATTTATATCCGATTTTAAGTAACTGCAGTTAAATCTTAACGTGTTTGTTCAAGCGTTTGTTCCATTGAGTCTAACTTTTGAAGCTGTTGCTGTGTTTGTCTCTGATTTTGATCCATTGTGTCTAACTTTTGAAGCTGTTACTGTGTTTTGTCTCTGATTTTGTTCCATTTGTTTTTTATTTTGTTTCATTTGTTGCATTAATTGCAATAATAATGTATTAGTGTCTGGAACCTGTTCCTCTATGCTTTTCGACAGCGCATTTACACCGGCAGCATTCGCATTTTGAAAAGCAGAAAATGTGTCTTGACTTAATTGAGAAAAAGTTGAGAACGCAAAACCTGAATCTATAGTATTTGCAAAATTTTGTCCTGTCATTTTGGATTCCTGAGGCAAGCTGTTGCCCATCGATCGATCGAGAATACTACCCTGACCCTGTTCACTTATTGTTTCACTGTCTACACCATTATTTGCAGTCTGGTCCACTTTCCTATGCACTGTTACCAAATTACTACTTTGAATGTTTCTTAATTCATTACACGGGGGTGCTGATAAGCTACGCCCGTCGTCACTATCATTTCTCAATTTACTTTGGAGCCTAGTGTTACGTTTTTAACACGCCGTGATTATCACGTATTTCACACGATAACAAGAAAAGCGCAATTTGAAGAGCAAAAACAAGAAAACACATTAACATAGCGCTGAAATAATATCTAATTAATTGCAAGCACGGCTGCAATTTTTTTGGTGCAAATCTACATGCATGCCACAACTGTTTTACAGTACAACAATGAAAAACTACTACTACAAAGGAAATTCTCTCTACAATTACGTGCTAGCAATAAAAAATAATTACACTAATTACTCAAACTATAAGAAAAAAGTCATAAGATTCCAGTGAGGTATCCTCGGCTAACGGTCCACATATGTAACGTCCCTTTAGAAACAATTTAAAAATGACAGTGCTGGAAAACCTCTTATGTTATTTGATTTTCAAACAGCTGAGCAAAACTCAACGTACTCAAATAGTTTTCTCTTTACTTATTCTGATCATCACTAAACTGACACACAATATTTTTAGCGCAACGCAGTCTGACTCTCAATAATCCCTTCAAAAGAATGGCCCTGACTAACAATAACCTACACCTTTCACGAATCACTTACCCCACAAAAATCTTCGTTACTCTAACTACTGAAATACAGTGAGTGCCAATAAAAGATTCTAACTACTGAAGGCACTAACTTCTGATAGGAATAGTTAGCAAATGAAAGATTTTGATAGAGAACAAACACTGTTTTTACCTTAATAATGTTCAAAAGTCATCATAAATATAAACATATATATATATATATATATATATATATATATATATATATATATCAATTCATGACATCCTCCTTTTTCTGGCGGACACACGTCCAGGTCGTCCACTTATAGCAACCTCTCAAAACTCTGGCATCTCTCTCTCCACATCCACCATTGCTGGCGGCTCACCTCCAACTGCGCAATGCTACGCGCTGTTCACATCCAACTGCCCAACACTACAATAGCGAATCTTCCAACAATGCCAACCAGCCACAGACTGCAAACAGCACAGTCGGTGATTTTCATACAGAGCGCTACGTGGCGTCACCAAAATAAAAACCTAAACAGCCTACTTACAACCGCTCTCTCTGTGTGCCTGCCCGGACCCTGTTGAAGGAGAGACCTCCTGTCTACTCTCTGGTCGGTCTCCACACTGGCCCTCCGCCTCGAACGACGTTAACGCTTTACCATACGCCACTCACCCTGCTGTAAGCGCAGGACAACCGCGTCACGTACACTAGGAGGTGCCTCAGAAACAGAGCCTGTGGGCGAAACAAGCGACACCTGAGGTATCCCATGATACGGACCAGAATCTCCGCCACCGCTACATCCCGAGGCGGCACCCTGAAGTGCAGCCTACAGTGCCGTGGCGCGCACAACCATGGCAATACAACGGGCGGCTACCGCTGCAGAATAAGCCGCACCTGCAACGTAGTTCCGGCGCGTTCCGCCAGCCGGCACTAGAGGCGTTTTCCCGCCAAATCTGAAAGCAGCCGCGGAATACTCACGCGCGCGACCCCTTCTTCCGACGCGGATGATAATACGATGAAATCACCATCCGCCAATAGGGTAGCGCCAACGGCCGCCAATCCTCACGACAGAATCCGCGGAGGAAGACTAGAGCCGCCGGGTTAAATAGCCGGCAGGAAAGAAACCTGGCGGCTTTCGACCCATCGCGGACCGCCGCCAGGAGAAAACAACGTGGCTGCCGGATCGACCAGGTGCCGGTCTTCAATACGCCAGTCTTCGACCCGGAAGCGGCGCCCGCCTAACTCCTCGGCATCCGTGGGAGAGCATCGAGAGAGCACTACCAAGGAACGTAAAATCATTTCAGTTATAAAAGTCAACTTTATTAAGGTTGTATATTCGTGTTTTGATTCTAAATTTTTGGGCAGGAAAAAAGCCCTTTTATTTTCCAAAGACGGTTATCTGTCGTAAAATTAAGTGGTGTCCTGGCTATACCTAATAAAGCAAATTTCATTATCACGTGGGTGCTGATCAGTGTATATAACAAAAAGCGCATTCAGCCTTTAGGGAACTGTGGCCAGCTCCTCTGCAGCAGCACACAGCATGCACACATCCCAACCATCCTAGAAAGACAAACTGAAAAAGTAAACTATAAAAGAAGACAGAATCCTAGATATGATGTGTCGCCAATGGACGCTGATGCGTTAATGAGCGATGTAGCTGGCTCTTCAGTGAGCAACTATTGCGCTACAGACTGAATGAGTTCACCCTTACAAAACGCGAGATAGAACCTCTTAAACAGAAAAACACGCACGAAATTTAGTAAATATGCTACGAGGAAAACACAGAAATAGATAAACACTTAACTTGACGCTCTGTAGATGAATATCTGCCTAGAGCTGAAACCTGACTGACGCTTACTACACGAACGGACGGTTGCCTTCGAAGCAGAACAAATGAGCAAATACTGCTCTACAGACTGAATGAATTTACACTTACAAAAACGCGAGTTTAAATCTCTTATACAGAAAAACGCGCATGAAATTTAATAAATATACTACGAGGAAAACACAGAAAAAGATAAATACTTTACATGCTGCTCTGTAGATGTATGTCAGCCGAGAGCTGCGGCCTGACTGACTGCCTTACAAAACGAACGGAGGGTGACCTTCAAAACAAAACAAATGAGTAACTATTGCTCTACTTCAGGAGGAGAAGTAGATAGAATTTCAATTTTATCAAATTGCATAGGTATTGCTTCTTCCATATGTAGCCTTGCCTTTTCTAATGAACATCTGGAGTCTATTTTCTCCACAAAATTTAAAAAATTGTTATTAAAAATGTTTTCAACCTCAGACTTTTTGTTAATAAACTTTCCATTCAGTATAGCCTTCCTGTGCTCTTGGTTGTCCTGTTTCCCTTTCAACAATATTCCAATTTGTTTTAATTTGATTGTCAGAGTTGCTAATCTCAGACGTTATGCACATACTTCTGGACTTTTTAAATAACTTTCCTTAATGTAGCACAGTAATTTTTATAATATTTGACTGTTTCTGGCCACTACTTTCTTGCTATTAGATACAATTCCCTTTTCCGGCTACAAAATACTTTTATCCCTTTAATAAGCCATGGCTTATTACATGGTTTCTTACAATTATATTTCATTGTTTTCTTAGACAGACTGATTTCAAAAACACTCACTAACGTATCATGAAATTAGTCATGATTGGTCACCACGCTTGGAAGACTAACGAGACGACAACATGGCAACAAGGGCAGAGTATATTTTTATTTATAACGTGCTTACAGCAGTTTTATATGCAACTAAACTTTATAAGCTACACCCTAGAATGAATGTTTGACCAGGTGAGTATTCGTATGTACAATGTTAGTAATAATCACGCAAATGCCTTCAGCATTACGTCTAGCTGTAAAGGGAATGAACAAGATGGTCTCCGTTTGGATGAATGTGTTTTTATTTTAAGTTTTATTTTGGTTAGCAGAGATTATTTTTGTTTTACTCTTCGTTCTGCCTGTGACATTGTTGGTCTGAGAGATTATCTTGATGGCGCTGTGGAGTACTACTTCATCCTGAAAAGGTCACTGTATGGTGTGGGTTTACGGCATCATTTATCATAGGGCCATACTTTTTAGAAGAGACAGATGCTTCCGATCCTGTTACCTGTACCGTCACTGGTAAGCGCTATGAGTGTCTTTCGCTCAACCACGTCATTCCAGCTCTCCAACAACGTGGAGGTGTGGATGGGATCGTTTTTATGCAAGATAGCGCACCTCCGCACATTGAAAATCCAGTTAAGCGGCTGCTGAAGCGCCATTTCGGAAATGCTAGAATTATTAGCCGCCATTTCCCTACAACCTCGCCCTCCCTATCACCTGATCTTAATCCGTGTGACTTCTGGCTATGGGGCTATCTGAAAGATGTTGTGTTCAGTGTTCTGACTGAAAACTTAGCTGCATTGAAGGCACGCATTCCACAACACATTCTGAACGTGACCCCGGAAACATTTCGATCAGCTGTGGAATATCGTGCTTCTCAATTTCAACTTCTTGCAGAAAATGGTGAACAGCATATTGAACATGTTTTGCGCCAGTCACACGGAAATTAATAATCCGATTTGATTTTGCTTGATGCTTTTTATGCGCTTTTTGGTCTCAGGTCTATGGAAAAATTGATGTGAGTGATGCTTTTTATGCTGTTTTTGATCTCGGGACAATTAAAAACCGATTTATTACATCCGCTGTGATATGACCTTGCTGTGGTTGATGGGCTTACGTAACTAAGAATATCACACCTGTACACCTAAGCACACTGAGTAGTACAGTTTGTTTAACGTCAGACGTACGCCTTAGGCATTGCTGTATGATTCATTTGTCATTTTGTAGTCGACCACTATCAGATTATGATGCTTACAGCGCCATCTATTCCTGAATTTTGTAACAATTTATTTTTTTCTGCCATACGTTTTCCCCCTTACCCGATAGTATTCCGTTGCAATTTGCCATTATTCTGACCAGTGGTGTTATTTCTACACTGGTTTCAAAGTTTAACTTTAATTATAATCACGCTGTATATCCAGCGGGTAATTGAAGTGGCCGAGAGGCAACTGCTGCAGCAACAGCTGCAGCAACAGCTGCAGCAACAGCAATAGCAGTAGCAGCAACAACAGGGGCTGCAGCTGCACCAGCAGCAAAAACAACAGCAGTGGCTGCAGCTGCACCAACAGCAACAGCAGTGGCTGCACCCGCAGCATCTGCAGGAGCAGCAGTGGCACGAACTGAAGCAGCAGCAGTATCATCTTGAGTAGCATATATATGTTCCATCGTATATGAAATATGTTGTGACCGACGACTTTGAGATTATTGTAGATGATTCCGAGGGAGCAAAATCGATAAATGTTAATTTTTCACTATGAATTTCGCATTGTTGCAGTTTATGTTGTGCATACGTAGTTCCCTTATAAAAATTTGTTGTCGTAGATGATTTCGAGGATGAAAATCGATAAACATGACTTCTTTTCTTTTCACTAGGAATTTCGTATTGTTACAGTATATACAGGGTGGTCCATTGATCGTGACCGGGCCAAATATCTCACGAAATAAGCGACAAACGAAAAAACTACAAATAACGAAACTTGTCTAGCTTGAAGGGGGAAACCAGATGGCGCTATGGTTGGCCCGCTAGATGGCACTGCCATAGGTCAAACGGATATCAACTGCGTTATTTAAAAGAGGAACCCCCATTTTTTTATTACATATTCATGTAGTACATATAGAATTATGAATGTTTTAGTTGGACCACTTTTTATGCTTTGTGACAGATGGCGCTGTAATAGCCACAAACATATAGCTCACAATTTTAGATGAACAGTTGGTAACAGGTAGGTTTTTAAATTACAATACAGAACGTAGGTACGTTTGAACATTTTATTTCGGATGTTCCAATGTGATACATGTACCTTTGTGGACTTAATATTTCTGAGAACGCATGCTACTACAGCGTGTTGATCTGTAAAAACCACATTAATGCAATAAATGCTCAAAATGATGTCCATCAACGTCAATGCATTTGGCAATATGTGAAACGACATTCCTCTCAACAGCAAGTAGTTCGCCTTCTGTGATGTTTGCACATGCATTGACAAAGCGCTGACACATGTTGTCAGGTGTTGTAGGTGGATCATGATAGCAAATATCCTTCAACTTTTCCCACCCCATACATTAACCCACCAAGGTCGCTGATGTTCCACTTGTCTCAGCCATCGCGGATTTTCCGTTGCCCAATAGTGCATATTATGCCGGTTTACGTTACCGCTGTTGGTGAATGACACTTCGTCGTAAAATAAAACACGTGCAAAAAATCTGTCATTGTTCTGTAATTTCTCTTGTGCCCAATGGCAGAACTGTACACGACGTTCAAAGTCGTCGCCATGCAATTACTGGTGCACAGAAATATGGTAGCAGTAGGACTACCTGTGTTCTGTTCCACTCTGCATTGTTGCCAAATTTATTCCAGATGACGGTGATGACGTCATCCAAGATGGCGGCGTGTAGGCTTGGCAACAGCACATGATGTAATTCAAGATGGCGGATTTTGGCGGGAAAATAGGTCAATTGGGCTATGTCCACTAACCTAACCCTCCAGAAAAAATTGGCGCCAAATTCCAATTCCAACATGATAATGGCTGCAAAACCGTACTTGTCTTTATAATTATTCATTATCATTTATTATCATTTACTATCGTTTATTATCATTTATTATTATTTATTATTATTTATATCATGCATGTGTGTACACAGTCCAACTAGCTTAATTCATACATCAGCCACCAGGGAGCGCCGCCGTGACGTAATTCATGATGGCGGATATTGGCGGGAAGAAAGCCGATTGGACAACATCCACTCAACTACCGTTATGACCTTAAAGGCTCCTGCACATTCAGTTTGCTGAACTGTCATCAAACCATCGCCATGTGTTCGATCATTGAGATGAATGTGGGTGATAGAGCAGCTTTCAATAGCTGCATTACATGTAGACATTCAAGGGAGGACTGTAGCCACAGTTCACTACATGAGGTATGGAAGCGTATGATAATGGAAGAGTGTCGGAGGAGTAAGTACAAGAATTCTGTTCAGTAGATTTCGGCAATGCAGAGGGATTGAGCCAGGATGCATCCCGTAACCAGCATATGCTCATGCGCATGTGGAAACTGCAGAGATATTAACCATCAAGCATTAACTCGCCCAAAACGCACGAGACATCCAGTTGATGTCAATTCGCTTCGGTCTAAACATATTCATACACTCTGTATATACCATTGAAGACCATCCTGCAGAATGTGTTCTATCGATGAGTTATTGGTGTTTGACTGTGATGAGTTTAACAGCTGTGTAGTTTGCAAGCATACAGCCGAGGACCGCCTCCATAGCCTCCTACATGTGGAATGGAAGTCCTCATTATTGCTCGAACATTTGAACAAAAATACTGGTCTCCAAATAAATTCTTTGCAGCGAGATATTATAAAAATGCGTTACCCATCTCATGGAAACATCTGCTACTGTTGGAACTGCTTGCCTTTTCTAAAGCATACATATAAACTCCCAGCACAGAAGAGCCTCTCATCCAGCTGAGCGAAAAACTGATCTAGTTCACGAGTTCGCCGCTAGAGTACACTTCGATAGGTCACGTGGTCACATCATTCAGCCAATAGGAGCACAGCATCATGATGACATAGATGGCTTATATATAAGGAGGACTCAGCAGTTCCTCGATCTCTGTTCCAGTCAGTCAGTCAAGATGAAGTGTCACTCACCGCATCAGAATAGGAGGAAGAAGCAGCAGAAAAATAAGTCCCAAAATTATTATTATTATTATTTCTGCGCCAATGGCATATTATGCTTATGAATATTCGTCTTTGTCCTGCTGTAGCTGCACCCGTGACGTCAGCATCAGCAGGTTCCAATCTGTCCCGGTCCTGTCCTGTAGCTGCACCCGTGATGTCAGCATCAGAAGGTTCCAACCTGCCCCGGTCCACACACATGAAGACCTTGGACTCGTCCACATAGGATCCTGTAGTGCAGTTTCTCAGCATGCTGGAGCAGGATAGCGAGGTGTTAATGTCAGTGCCGGAGGCTATGCTTGACAGAGCTTCACAGTACTACGCTCCTTCATACACACCATCCATTGATCATCGCCCAAGAGACTTGGCGCCATCAGTGCAAGAACAGCAGGCTAACCGCGCTGGTGGGGATGTCATCGATGAGAAGATACTGACAGCCAGTACACCTCAACCTTTACTATTCACCTCAAGGTATTTATTAACAGTTAGTGCTTCAAAACGTCTTCATGTAGCACTTGAAGTTTCACAATATGGTAGCCTGTCAACTGTTTTAGTGCTGGAAAATGTGCTCAAAAATATTAAAGTGAAATTTTTTGACTACGAGTGGCATGAACTGTGTCGTGTAAAAACACAGATCAAGAAACATATGACTACCGAATATTATCCATCCCAATCCTACAAGGACATGTACTGCGGCACTCTAACTGTGAGTATTCTATCAATGTGATGATGTTACACTAAGAATTAAAATTGCGGACGGTTATAGTATTTTCATGCAGCACTCGACTGTTGATAACTTGTTCAATGTTGACATGGCTATAACTAGTACGATAGATAGATTAAATAGATGGTGTCCGTATGTTGAAGCAGTATACAGTGATAGCTTCACACATGTAGCATCCACATAGAAGATATAGAACATTGTTTTAGTACCTGTATAACACAGGTGCCCAAGTCTTGTGCTATTCCTCGAATAGGTGTTGAAAATGTTGAAGCCAAATTTACTGATGGAATACCAGACTATCGCAATGCACCAATAACATTATGATAATACGTGCTGAGTTTGAAGCATACCAAAAGCAACTATTTTCCAAATACTGTACTTCTGCTGTACCGTTTAAAAAGAATCAGTTAATTTTTTCTCATGCTGATCATATTTGTAAATATTTTAATAAATAAATATACTTATAGTATTAAATTTGTGTTTGTGTTGTTATTTGTCAAGACAAAATGTCACCTACATTAATCTATATGACACCCTTCCCTTTAAATACACCACTTAGAGTTCATTCTATCGTGTAGCCATTGTAGCTCAGTTGCTAAGGTGACTGCGCTATAGTGGCTACACACACACATATTGTTTATCATACAATAGCCTATTGCACGCCAGGACCTAGCACAGTAGGTATCATGGCTGGCTGGGCGAAACAACCTCGCCGCCAGGACTTTGTTGTAGGTGACTGGTCCTGTGATGATGACCAAGACCAGAAGACCAATACGAATGGACCACTCCTACCTGACAGCATACGAGCCATAATTGTAGGCCCTTCCAAATGTGGTAAGATAAATGTCCTCATGGCTCTGTTAACGAACATAGACGGAGTCCGCTTCGAGCACCTTTTCGTCTTCTCCAAAACACTCTTTCAGCCCAAGTACCAGTTGCTGAAGAAAATATTAGATGGAGTAGATGGTGTAACGTACAGAGCATTCAGTGAAAGCAACGACATCCCCACACCTGAAGAGGTAAAGCCTAACACTGTCTTCATATTTGACGATGTCGCTGTTGAAAAGCAAGATCAAATCCGTAAATATTTCTGCTTTGGCAGTCATATGGGTGTTGATGTATTTTATCTGAGTTAGACGTATTCCAGGATCCCAAAACAGTTGGTGAGGGATAACGCCAAACTCATTATAGCATTCAAACAAGACAATCTCAATTTAAAGCACATTTACCATGCTCACGTAGGGACTGACATGTCATACAATGAATTTGTAAGGATATGTGCCGATTGTTGGAACCACTCACAATACGGGTTTCTCGTTATTGATAAAACTCGCAAACTGAATGACCGAAGGTATAGCCGGAACTTCCAAGACTTTCTCCATATATAAACGTGCAACATAACTTAAGCGTCAGTTGACACTACAGCATGGTCAAATTCGCACGCATGGCGCACGCTCAGCCTGAGAGGTTAGTTGTGCAGAGACAGAATGCTCGCATGTACACCGATATCAAATTTTAACAATCTTGAGGCGAGATTCGTTAAGGTTGTAAGGGCATTAGAGGACACTCAGAAACTTCTTGCGATTAACCAAAACCGGATAGAGAACAGAATTAGCGTAACTGAGCGGCAGATAGAAGCCGAGGCTGTTGTCATTGAAGAAGGTAGTGTAGGAAACAAGAAAAAGAACAACAAAGCATATATAAAACCACGTGATATTCAGATTTCTGATTAGTATCCTTCGAGATGTCGCCAAAGCATAAAGTCATTCAGGCGCCAAAGCAGTTCGACATAAATTACGTTTGCTTAAGTTGGGACATATCGACCGAGAGCAAACACTAAAAGAAACTTTTAAACCTGTTACCGAATCTATCACCAAGATGGCTTCGCGTGATAATGATCCAATAGCAGAATTCACCAACCAGTATCCATCCGTTAAGATAGATAGAACATTTGGTGTCAGCAGGGAGAGACCGTACATGCTAGGCTCTCAAACTATAAGTTTATCCGATTGCACAATACGCATCGGGGATACAGAATTTAAAAGAACTCCCGGTTTAATGAACCTAATCTTCCTAAGGCCACCAAAAAACTTAAAATACTCTGCCAATGATCGCAAAGTCTATTGTGAAATATTTCATTTGACTGATCTGTATAAAAATCCTGACGGAACACTGAGAAAACCGGAAAACTCTAAATACACGACCATTATACGTACGTATTTCAAAACAGGAGACAGCGTTCGAGAAATCGTACTTACCAAACTGGTCCGCGGAGATATTCACAGTATCCAGAGTGCAGAGAACGAACCATAGGACAAACATCTTAAAGAACGGCAAGGTTGAAGAAATTGCAGGATGGTTTTAGACGGAGGAATTGCAGAAGAGTTCTGAACCAGATGTATTTCTCATCGAATGCGTGATAAGACGACGCGGGAATAGAGCGCTAGTTAAATGGTCAGGATTTCCATCATCAGAAAACAGTTGGATTGACGCCGACAAGTTGGTATATAACAGGGAGCCTAGACGTCTGTCTCCTCAGTAGTGTACCATGCACGATAGGAAGCACATCATAATAAGAGGAGGAGGTGGTGTGCTCGACATGTTGTCTGTTGAATTACACATCCTTGGATATAACTTCTGTGGGCCTGGAACAAAGCTTCAGAAACGCCTGGCACGTGGTGATAAAGGTATTAACCTACTACACGAAGCCTGCCTTGAGCACGACCTCGCATACGCCGCAAATAAGGATCTCTCAATACGCCACGTCACCGACCGAATATTAGCAGATAAAGCCAAACAAATTAGGCGAAGAAAAGATCTCGGAATAGGCCAACGCATTGCTGCATTCGTAGTTGATAAAACAATGCGTGGAAAAATTAAGTTCGGCTTGGGTGTGATGAATTTCAAACGAATTATGAAAGCAGCGGGAAAAGCTTTGAGGGCGAAGAACAATAAGAACAAGCCTGGTTGTTTGAAAAACTGTATTCTCACTTCGATGTATGCAGCTAAACGTGTGTTGAACGGTGGGACCAAGAAGAAGAACAAGAAGAACAAGACTTCAGTTAAACCGCCTAGGGTCCTACCACTAGCAAAGACTTCAGGTGGAATTATCCCGTTCCTCGTTCCAGCCCTTGCAGCCCTGTCCGCTGTAGGTTCGCTTGCAGGCGGTGCCGCAGCTGCGCCAAAACGGTGAAAAACGCGCAGAATGCGCTAGAGGAAGCCAAAAGACATAATCGCGCTATGGAGGCAGCGGCCATCGGAAAAGGTCTCTACTTGAAACCATACAGGAAAGGACTAGGTCTTTTCATAAATAAAAAAAAGTCCGTTAGTTATCCTACCTGACCGAGCGCTCATGAATAAAGATCTAGTTAAAATTGTTAAAGAAAAACTTCACTTTCCCGCATTCCGAGGGGTCTTTATGCGCGATACATTACCGAAGACCATGTGGCGGATTAATGAGTGCAGAATTGTAAATTTAGATGTTGCTGGTGGTCCAGGGACCCACTGGGTGGCGTATGTTAAGAAAACTGCAAATACAGTGCAGTCACCTGAACAATTACAACGCTACTTCACCAGCAAAAGACGCGTCTTCTACAATTTCCGGCGATATCAGGACTTTAACACATACCTGTGTGGGCATCTCTGCGTTATGTTCCTCATCACAGCGACGGCGAACGCCCAGAATGCGCGCTATATTTAGACCGAGAAGTCCCGAATGTGCTCTTTCTCCTATCCTCGTCAGAGCAGGTATGCGACATATAAAAGAGCTGTCATTGAACGGATGACCATCATTTGATGTTTAGATGCAATGTCGTACACTCTGACTTTAAAAGAACGAGGATCAGTGTTATGTGCAAATTACTTTCCACCGAACGATTAAGTGCAGGGGTGTGGAGTATTGCGCTAATTGGGCTAGAGACGTATAACAGCATTCCAAATATCACAAAGAGCAACAAGAAATTTCATCTTGAAATTGACGGCCGGAAGGAGATTCTACAAATACTACCTGGTGCTTACGATATTGTTGATTTAAACGAAGTCTTAAAACAGTCAGGAAAAGGTATTGAACTAAGGGCAAACATTGACACCCTTAAATCTGAAATATGGACAGAGGGTGCTACGATTGGCTTTACAGAGAAAGATTCAATAGGTCCACTGCTAGGGTTTGCAAAGGATAGTGTTTTGGTGAAGGACACCAGTAAATTTTACGCCTCGGATCAAGCTGTAGATATACTTCCAGTGAGCACAATCCACGTTGAGTGTAATATTGCCACAAACTCATACCTGAACGATATGTTGATTCACTCAATTTACAGATTCTTTCCTACAGTCGGTACAGGGTATAAAATAGTTCAAGCCCCACAAACGCTATATATCTCCGGTGACAGTTCAGACACTGGACTACCTAGAACTGCGTATTGTGGAGCAGAATAATCAGCTCGTTAACTTTAGAGGAGAAGAGATCATTGTACGCTTGCATCTAAGGCGAGAGGGGAATAAGGTATAAAGGCAACACATCGAGCTCACAACCCGTCAGTGCATTGCGGAAGGGCAAGGTGATAACACGCCTTAATTACGAATTCCTCATTCCAGCAGGTTTAAAACCGCAGAATGACGTCCCTCAATGTAACACAGTCAGTAGAGTATAATGACCGAATTATACGTCATGAATACCATTCACACAAACCCTACACTTCAAGCACATTTAACAAAAATGATGAAATTAGGATTGTTATCCAGCATCAGGACGTGGTAACACTGCCTTGCAAGAGCTTCCTGTATCTGGACTGCACATTTAAGAAAGCTGACGGGGCTGCGGTAGCGCTCTCGAGGTTCACTCGAAATGATGTAGCATTCATGTTTCAAGAGATACGTTATGAGCTCAACGGAATCGAAATCGACCACATACACAATGTCGGTATTACGTCAACCCTTAAGACGTACGTTTCAGCCCCACCCTCTGTTTCAAACAGCTTGGAAAATGGTGGGTGGTTCATAGATGTTCCGGATGGTGAGGGAGGACACGGCCGATTTACCGCGAGCGTACCATTAAAAACGCTTATGGGTTATTTTGAGGATATGCAGCGAATAATTATCATTGCTAAACAGGAACTTATTTTGGTGCGGAGTGCAAGTGACATGAATTCATTCTCTCAAACAGCTGCAGAGAATGTTCAAATCCAGATTAATAGCATAACATGGAAAATGCCTCGCATCACCGTTGCGGACAAGGAGCGCTTGAAGCTCTTAAAAGTTCTGAATGCTGGCACCTACCAACCACTAACCTTCCGATCATGGGGGCTTTTTGAATACACAGTTCTACCTACAGCATCCACTCATACTTGGGCTATTAAAACATCAGTGCAGTTGGAAGCACCTCGATTCATCATACTCGCATCTCAAACTCAAAGGCGTGGTAATGTATCAAAGGACTCAACTGAATTTGACCGCCGGCCGTGGTGGCCGTGCGGTTCTAAGCGCTGCAGTCTGGAACCGAGCGACCGCTACGGTCGCAGGTTCGAATCCTGCCTCGGGCATGGATGTGTGTGATGTCCTTAGGTTAGTTAGGTTTAAGTAGTTCTAAGTTCTAGGGGACTGATGACCTCAGACGTTAAGTCCCATAGCACTCAGAGCCATTTGAACCATTTTTTTGAATTTGACCACTGCAAGTTAACTAACGCCAGAGTCTACTTGAATTCAGAATACTACCTATACGAGAATCTACATCTACAGTCGGACAGCAATGTATACAGTCTGGCATTTGACATGTGTGCGAGATTCTGAGCATCTTACTACGAAGGTGTTGAAAATGAAGGATGCCTACTCAGTCCACAGTTTCGAGACGCTAGCACCAATAATCGTGATTGACTGTTCAAAACAGAATGAGATAATTAAATCAGGGTCTGTAGATGTACGGATAGAATTTGAATCTTCAGTAAACTTCCCTGATCAGACTTCAGTGTATGCTCTCGTTCTGCATGATCGTCTTGTTAACTACTGCCCACTCACGGGTGTACTGCAACGAGTTGTATAAATTAATAGACACTCTGCTAGCTCTAAGGCAGATCATGATGTTACCTCAAGGTGTGAGGATCGTAGCTGACGTTCAAGGATTTTACTACCATGAGCGCAGGCGATTCATAATTAAAGACTGTGCATTAATACATTCACGCAGAGTGATGGAGTAATAGGAACATTTGCATCAAGAGTTGAATTGCCGAAACCATTCAAAGATGTCAAATGCAATAAGACGGTTAGAAGCGCGCTGTGGTTAACAAGATTGTATCATAGAATTCACTGGGATAACCCTGACATCTCTTATAAAGATATGTTGCAAGTGCTGCGAGTATTTGATCACAAGGAGACAATCATCTACGTTAAAGGCGATGAGAAGAGTACCTGGCTGCGTCCAATCTTCAAGTATGTGGCTGTTCGGAACCTGGAATACTACGATTGTCCACCTCCCCATCAACTTAGATGGCGAATGTGTGAAGAAGAGGAAGATAGTGTTGTGTCTGCACGTGAAAATGTAAAATTACTTTTAAAATGGCTCACAAATAAATAATTTTTTTTCCATAAGAATTCTCGTTGTTTTCTTTCTGTGATACCTACATCTGTAGAAGGAAGTTTATAGGTGTACTGTGCATGATGCGCATTCCACTGGACCTATCTGAGCCAGTTTACCTGCTTCCACCTCGGCTGCAAGGCGATGAAAGTGACAGGACCTGAAAGAGGGAAAGTGGTAGGGTCCACTTCGTCAGATGTCTGCCGTTTAAAGTGACAGGACCTGAAAGACAGTGCTGTTGTCTGTTTGCGACCAGCAGACAAAGTCCAGGACTCGTTATTCAGAATTCATTTCTGGCTTTAAAGTAGTAAAAACATTATAGGTCTCTCTGCAGTGCACTGTGGCTCTATCAATGTTTTGTACATATTTATCATTTTTTTAATAAAAAAGAATGATCATGATTGAGGGTGAAATAATAAGAACATTCAATATTTTTTTACAATAAAATAAGTCAGTTTATTATTGAATTCAGAATTTTTTTTACAGTGTTTGAGAAATATCATTCAGTTTTTTTCACATTATATGAGTTTACAGATACATTATTTCTTTTCACGTAAAATATGAAATTTCTGCTCTTTTGCAGATATGTGTTTTACATTATTCATAAGCATTGTGCTGAGATAACTATATATATATTTTACAACTAAAGCAGAGGTATCACAAGCTAATTACACTATCTTACAAGGTAAATAATAGTATCGGTAGTGAAGTTCCACTGGAAAGACTTTTTTTAACTAAAGGCATACGTACTTTTACTTCAAGTTAGTGGCTCTAAAACATTTTCCACTACAAAGACCAATTGAAAATACATTTCATTCAAGTAAGTTGGTCTAAACATTTTTTTTTTCCACTACAGCAAACCAGGTGAACACATATTTGTCGTTATAAACATTTGTTCCAATAGAATGAACATATATATAATGAATATTGTTGGTGGAACTCACATACTTCAAACTAGTTCTGACTGGATGGCTAGTAGCAGGTGAAACTTACAAACTAAAAAATCTATAACAACTCAGATAAAAGCAGATATGAACTGCGAAAACTGTATTTTCTTCTTCTTCATTATAAAAGAGTGAAGCTGAAAAATTTTATGTTTTTGATAATATGTAAATTAAGTAGTAATACTCATCAAAAAAATTATAAAAATATATATAAATACTTTTTAAATAAAATTATAGAAATATATATAAATACTTTTTAAATAGTTTTTTTAAGTTTTTGTTTTTTTCTGTTTTTTATGTTTTTTTCTTTGGTAGAATAAATAATATTTATATTTACACACAGGCACACTTAACACAGGCTCACACACAATCACACACTCAGACGTACACGGAAGCACGCAAGCTGATGCACAATACAAAACACTCTCATCCAATATTTACGCTATGATAAAAGGGTCATACAACTACTCTGCAGACACTCTCACTATGTCCCCCCCCCCCCCCCCTCTCACACTATCTCTCTCTCCCTCTCAATAAGAGTCCCCTACTCCTTCTCTCGCTAGAAGTAAGTAGTGTGAGTACGGGCGAGTTTCAATGCTGTCATCACAGGTGACCCTTTTATCGTCATGAGGCCACAGACCGCTTTTAAACTGCAGCACAGTCTAAACCTCGTGTGCTATCGACCGAAAACTTGTTTCCTGTACCATATGCGGTGGCTGCGGTTCAGCACAGCAAAACAGCTCCACGTAGACATTGAAAATAGTCATCGGTAGACAGGGCTCTTGAGGCCATCCATCATACCCCCTTAGCCCGTCTCTGAGCGAGACCTCCCAATGTGCGATATGCATACATTTTTGACCGAAGACCTACAAACTTCACAATCAGCAATCCATTCGACTCGTCTTTCATGAGACCGATAACCTTCTTGTTTTGTGGAACAATACAGTAAGGATTATCGGCCGTATAAGAAGACCTGTCGAATTCATTACCGTGGTACCTAATTACTTCATATGGATCGTATTTCTTCACCCAATAGAGGAAGCTATCTGTATCCACATAAAGTAATTCAGGATCTGCGAAATGAGTTTAAGCCAACTCATAATGAAAGTGGTACATGTGGAGTTTGGATAGGTTTAGTATGCACATCCCCACATAGATAGGTTTAGTAAACTCTACTGCAGTTTTCGCCATCTCCACAGCAACAAAGTTCTTATTGAAAATGGTGACCCGTTTAAAATTTGGTTTGGCAATGCATTTTCTTCCGCCATAACACCCATCCCATTGAATTCTAATAAAAATTTCACGTCGTTCCCTCAAATTCTCCATAGTTTTACCGAAAACTGAATTATTCATTTATTTACAAAAATCTTTCTCAAATTCTAACGACCGGAAGTTCTCTGTCTCGTATTCAAATCAATATACTTCTTCAACCAGGGGGACTGCTTGAATGAGATGACCCGGGTGATTTTAACCAGCTCCATACCCAAGCTGAGGCATTGCTGGAGGTTACGATAATGAATAATGTACCTCTGCTTGTCCCCCAGCGTTGTCATCAGTTTCGGTGTGGAGCCTCCTCGCAGAACTAGTTGTTCTGGACACAGCGGCAAATCGGTATGCGCGTCGTGCAAACTAATATGGTATGTCAGTTCTCCACAACATACCCTACATCAGAATCGGCGGCCATACCCCCCCCCCCCCAATTTTTCCACCTAATCCCTTGCATCATCTTTGGACAGCCACTTAAACTCACCAATCAGCACTGATTGCTGCATGGCGTGCCCGTATAAATTATTGACGTTGAGATACATTATGTAACTTGAATCAAGGGATGCGTTGAACCTTGTCACCCATCCATGGGTTATTTGCTTTCGCATGCCTATGAATACATCGGCAAAGACCCCCACAGATCCCTCGCTCAAAGAAAAGAAGCATGTCAGGATTGGTCAATAATTCGATACTGCACTTCGTTTTCGTGAGCATCGCGTTCCAAGACAACCCACGTGCCGTGTAATAAAAGGCGGGGTCCAGAGAATATGTGGTCATACACAGACTCCACAACTTCTCGAAAACGTCCACAAGCAAGTGCACGTCTGTGTCCATGTAAAGTCGTGCGTACTCTACTAAATTAGAAATATTGAATACCCGCCAGACATTCATGGTATGCTCATATTCTGCATTTGTTATGGCGTAGTCTGTGAGGTTGCTGGAGAATGCAGTTACGTCGGGTAGCCTGGTTTCGTTGAGTTTGGCCATACTATCCACATATACATATGGGAAAACCCCCTTCCTAGTCACAAGTTGAGACTTTTCCTCGTCGGGAAATGCAGCTCGAGTGATATGCATTTCCCCACGAAGTAGAGTCTCAACAAGTTTCTGTAGTGGTGCCTGCATTAAACGTAGAGTATCGAGGAAGCGCAGCGTAATTCTAGGCGTCATTCGTTTGGAGAATGAAATATACTTCTCGACGCTCTCAAGTAGGACTCTCACCTGATTTCTCTCCCAACCGAAATCGGCCAAGTGCTCAAAGTGAGTGTCATACCCACTTAAATTATGGAAGAAAACGAGTATGTGCCTTGGTAACTGGTACAATACTTCAAATTGCATACGTTGTGCGCTGCGCCGGCCGGTGTGGCCGAGCGGTTCTAGGCGCTTCAGTCTGGAACCGCGCGACCGCTACGGTTGCAGGTTCGAATCCTGCCTCGGGCATGGATGTGTGTGATGTCCTTAGGTTAGTTAGGTTTAAGTAGTTCTAAGTTCTAGGGGACTGATGACCTCAGATGTTAAGTCCCGTAGTGCTCAGAGCCATTTGAACCATTTTTGTGCGCTGCGCCGCGGAAAATCCCCGTAAGATGGCAGTGATCCCTACGAGGAGTTTCTGCTTTCCTGTAATGGCAGCCCACAAATATGACAATCAGTGGCTTAATTATACAAATCTTCATTGTCCTTCGATTTGGTCATTGAAACGTTGCCGCTGTACAGCGTACCAACTTCTCGTGAAAATTTTTCAAGCTCAGAGAGCCACCAAATTGAAGGATTATCCCTGTCATTAGATTTGTATCGGTTAAGGTTGCAGTCATATGAAGATACAATTTGGTACGCTGCCGCATATGGTACGTGTTTCTCTGTAAAGTTAGTGTGTGAGGTCGTAGGATCGCCTTCACAGCGGGTCACAGGAGCGAGGAGGCACTCAAAGTCGGCGTACACTACAAACAGACACCACTCCTAGTGGTGAGCATTCCTAAACTTTATGAATTTGTTTTCCTCAGTAGGCATGATAACAGGTACCACATCCGTGGACGTACAGTCTAATAGATGCGTAGCTAATAACTGTTCAGAGGAGAAATAATTGAGGCACCTTAAACAAATATTCTTTTTACAGGTATCTTTTGATAGTTGGGTGGAAAGGAGTCGGGACATGTCCTTGATCCAATCATAGGGATAATTATCGCCTTCGGAAAAGAGAAGCATATTTACATGCAGCTCTCGCTCACTGGAAAATTTTGAGAAATGGAAGGGGCCGACTACAATATGCTTGTCTTGCTCGTCTGACTTGCTTTTCTTCTTCTCCAGGCCATAAACGTGTGCCAATATTCCGATATTCTGCGCCTCAAATTTAGGTATGTCCTGGATTTTGACGGGGAACTCTGTACCATCAAAGTTATAACAAGAATGAATTTATCACGTACTTTGCATATTCCGGGACGTTCAGGATGAGCTGTTCCATCGTTCTTTATTTCTCAAGCCAGGATTGACCATGCAAAACAAGCCTGACGTTTTCTGTTTTCAACATTAATACATGCGTGCTTATTAGCTATATCTTTAGGGAGCTTGATATAGCTAGACCCTCCATTTAACGGATCATGGACATGAATATGGATGTCCAGGTGTAGAATTCTGTGGAGTGCCTTAGCTGAGCCATTGGCTTCCATCTCGGAAAACCGACCCAATATGACACTCAAGGTGGATTTACGAAACCACTCGGCGATTGATGTGCTCCGCGTTTTCACGCCATTATCCCCCCAAAGATAATGGATACTGGTCTCTATATCACCAGACTCGACTTTGGGGGGGGGGGGGGGGGAGGGTGCGATAACTCAATGCAGAGCACTGCACTGCATTTAATGGCGGGATAACACGGATTATCGACTACCGTGAGGAGCTCCTTTTCCAAGACAAGGAGGCACGTGTTTAGAAATCCAACAGGATCGCGGTACCCCCCTGCCGGGTTTTTGATCCTAGTAACCGAGATTCGCACCTCAAAGGCGTCGAGTCTGGTGATGGAGCGACCAGTATCCATTATCTTTGGGGGGATAATGGCGTGATAACGCGGAGCACATCAATCGCCGAGTGGTTTCGTAAGTCCACCTTGAGTGAAGGCAGCAAAGGATCAAGTAGGTAAAAAGACGAGGGCTAGTAAAAATCCTTGGGTAACAGAAGAGATACTGAATTTAATTGATGAAAGGAGACAATACAAAAATGCAGAAAATGAAACAGGCAAAAAGGAATACAAACGTCTTAAAAATGAGATCGACACGAGGTGCAAAATGGCTAAGCAGGAATGGCTAGAGGACAAATGTAAGGATGTAGAGGCTTATCTCACGAGGGGTAAGATAGATACTGCCTACAGGAAAATTAAAGAGACCTCTGGAGAAAAGAGAATCACTTTCATGAATATCAAGAGCTCAGATGGAAAACCAGTTCTAAGCAAAGGAGGAAAAGCAAAAAGGTGGAAGGAGCATATAGAGGGTCTATACAGGGGAGATGTTCTTGAGGACAATATTATGGAAATGGAAGAGGATGTAGATGAAGATGAAATGGGAGGTATGATACTGCGTGAAGAGTTTGACAGAGCACTGAAAGACCTGAGTCGAAACGAGGCCCCAGGAGTAGACAACATTCCATTAGAACTACTGACAGCCTTGGGAGAGCCAGTCCTGACAAAACTCTACCATCTGGTGAGTAAGATGTATGAGACAGGCGAAATTCCCTCAGACTTCAAGAAGAATATAGTAATTCCAATCCCAAAGAAAGCAGGTGTTGACAGATGTGAAAATTACCGAACTATCAGTTTAATAAGTCACGGCTGCAAAATACTAACGCGAATTCTTTACTGACGAATGGAAATCTGGTAGAAGCCGACCTCGGGGAAGATCAGTTTGGATTCCGTAGAAATCTTGGAAGACGTGAGGCAATACTGACCCTACGACTTACCTTAGAAGAAAGATTAAGGAAAGGCAAACGTACGTTTCTAGCATTTGTAGACTTAGAGAAAGCTTTTGACAATGTTGACTGGAATACTCTCTTTCAAATTATGAAGGTGGCAGGGGTCAAATACAGGGAGCGGAAGGCTATTTACAATTTGTACAGAAACCAGATGGCAGTTATGAGAGTCGAGGGACATGAAAGGGAAACAGTGGTTGGGAAGGGAGTGAGACAGGGTTGTAGCCTCTCCCCGACGCTATTCAATCTGAATATTGAACAAGCAGTAAAGGAAACAAAAGAAAAGTTCGGAGTAGGCATTAAAATCCATGGAGAAGAAATAAAAACTTTGAGGTTCGCCGATGACATTGTAATTCTGTCAGAGACAGCAAGGGACTTGGAAGAGCAGTTGAATGGACTGGACACTGTCTTGAAAGGAGGATATAAGATGAACGTTAACAAAAGCAAAACGAGGATAATGGAATGTAGTCGAATTAAGTCGGGTGATGCTGAGGGAATTGGATTAGGAAATGAGACAGTTAAAGTAGTAAAGGAGTTTTGTTATTTTGGGGAGCAAAATAACTGATGATGGTCGAAGTAGAGAGGATATTAAATGTAGACTAGCAATGGCAAGGAAAGCGTTTGTGAAGAAGAGAAATTTGTTAAGATCGAGCATTGATTTAAGTGCCAGTAAGTCTGAAAGTATTTGTATGGAGTGTAGCCATGTATGGAAGTGGAACATGGACGATAAATAGTTTAGACAAGAAGAGAATAGAAGCTTTCGAAATGTGGTGCTACAGGAGAATGCTGAAGATTAGATGGGTAGATCACATAACTAATGAGGAGGTACTGAATAGAATTGGGGAGGAGTTTGTGGCTCAACTTGAGTTGAAGAAGGGATCGGTTGGTAGGACATGTTCTGAGGCATCAAGGGATCACCAATTTAGTACTGGAGGGCAGCGTGGAGGGTAAAAATCGTAGAGGGTGACCAAGAGATGAATACACTAAGCAGATTCAGAGGGATGTAGGCTGCAGTAAGTACTGGGAGATGAATAAGACTACACAGGATAGAGGAGCATGGAGAGCTGCATCAAATCAGTCTCAGGACTGAAGACCACAACAACATCACCGAGTACTCCAACTGTGGTATGGTGTCACCAACCTGATCTGCTTGACTAAAAGGACGGGCGAGAGAATTGCCACTAGCCACAGGATCATCATCACTAATACTACTGTTGTAACTAGCTGAGGTGACGCACACGGTGGCCGCTGTGGGGGGCCGGCGGGCGTGGCCCACTGCGAGCAGCCGGGGGCGTGGTCCGTGGCCTCGGTAGCTGCGGCAGCTGGAGGTGGAGGTGATGCACGTGGCAGCATACACAGCACACGCCCGTTAGGCATTTTGATTGCAATAGCCATACACCAACACGATATTGACCTTTACCGCAATTGGTAAACAGTCCATTTTAACACGGGTAATGTATCACGAAGCAAAAACCGTCCGCACTGGCGGAATGTTACGTGGTACCATGTACTTATACGTTAGCGACTATTACAGCGCCATCAGTCACAAAGCGAAAAAAGTCGTCCAGCTAAAAAAATCATATTTCTTTACGCACTACACGAATATGTAATAAAAATGGGGGTTCCTATTTTAAAGAAACTCAGTTGATATCCGTTTGACCTATGGCAGCGCCATCTAGCGGGCCATCTGGTTTCTCCCTTCAAGCTAGACGAGTTTCGTTCTTTGTTGTTTTTTCGCTTGATGCTTATTTCGTGAGATACACTACTGGCCACTAAAATTGCTACACCAAGAAGAAATGCAGATGATAAACAGGTATTCGTTGGACAAATATATTATACTAGAACTGACATGTAATTATATTTTCACGCAATTTGGGTGCATAGATCCTGAGAAATCAGTACCCAGAACAACCACCTCAGGCCGTAGTAACGGCTTTGATGCGCCTGGGTATTGAGTCAAACAGAGCTTGGATAGCGAGTACACATACAGCTTTCCATGCAGCTTCAACACGATACCACAGTTCATCAAGAGTAGTGACTGGCGTATTGTGACGAGCCAGTTGCTCGGCCACCATTGACCAGACGTTTTCAATTGGTGAGAGATCTTGTGAATGTGCTGGCCAAGGCGGCAGTCGCACATTTTCTGTATCCAGAAGGGCCCATACTGGACCCGCAACATGCGGTCGTGCATTATCCTGCTGAAATGTGGGGTTTCGCAGGGATCGAATGAAGGGTAGAGCCACGGGTCGTAACACATCTGAAATGTAACGTCCACTGATCAAAGTGCCATCAATGCGAACAAGAGGTGACCGAGACGTGTAACCAATGGCACCCCACACCATCACGCCAGGTGATACGCCAGTATGGTGATGACGAATACACGCTTCCAATGTGCGTTCAACGCGATGTCGCCAAACACGGATACGACCATCATCATGCTGTAAACAGAACCTGGATTCATTCGAAAAAATGACGTTTTGCCATTTGTGGTCCAGGTTGGTCGTTGAGTTCTCCATCGCAGGCGCTCCTGTCTGTGATGCAGCGTCAAGGGTAACCGCAGCCATGGTCTCCGAGCTGATAGTCCATACTGCTGCAAACGTCGTCGAACTGTTCGTGCAGATGGTTGTTGTCTTGCAAACGTCCCCATCTGTTGACTCAGGGATCGAGACGTGGCTGCACGATCCGTTACAGCCATGCTGATAAGATGCCTGTCATCTCGAGTGCTAGTGATACGAGGCCGTTGGGATCCAGCACGGCGTTCCGTATTACCCTCCTGAACCCACCGATTCCATATTCTGCTAACAGTCATTGGATCTCGACCAACGCGAGCAGCAATGTCGCGATACGATAAACCGCATTCGCGATACGCCACAATCCGACCTTTTTTCAAAGTCGGAAACGTGATGGTACGCATTTCTCCTCCTTGCACGAGGCATCACAAAAACGTTTCACCCGGCAACGCCGGTCAACTGCTGCTTGTGTATGAGAAATCGGTCGGAAACTTTCCTCATGTCAGCACGTTGTAGGTGTCGCCACCGGCGCCAACCTTGTGTGAATGTTCTGGAAAGCTAATCATTTGCATATCACAGCATCTTCTTCCTGTCGGTTAAATTTCGCGTCTGTAGCAGGTCATCTTCGTGGTGTAGCAATTTTAATGGCCAGTAGTGTATTTGGCCCGGTCACTATCGATGGACCACTCTGTATATCCATTATTTTTTTTCATCTTCATAGTGCCGTGTATATGGAATTAAATTTCATCTTATATGTAATATGGTGAATATTCTTCACTGTTGTAGATGATATCCTGGCAGACAAGGAAGAGATACAGGGATGGATATGTGCTAGAGGTACGCAGGAGCCAACACAGATCTCACGTAAGTGTATATTCTAAAAAGATATTTTTGTTTTCCTTAGTTTTTGTGCGTATATACCTTGGGTCCTCCCCAATTCAGGCGAGGACGAAACGTCACAGCGGGTGGAGGAGATGGAGGAAAACCTTCATCGGTGTGAGGAGATGAGGGAGATGCCAAGGAGGTAGAGTGAAATAGGTAAAACATACTCACACTGATTACAAATAATCAGTATTCTTTATTTTCTTGCAGCTGGCTATGTACTTTTTTTGGTTATTCTACAGCGGCCACATCTGCGGGACAATCCATGAAATACGGCGTGACTCGGTACCGAGGCGGCGAAGCCCGTAACATCGAACTGAGTGCCTGTGCGGCATACTTCGGCATCATGGGAGCCACTAGTCACGGCGCGAGAATCCGCAGCCCCGCCGCCACTGCCACCACTGCCGCATCCATCGTCACCAACGCCGCTCCCACCGCCGCCCGGCGATAGCTCCCCACTAGCGTCCATGGACCACTCTCCCTCTGGCAAGCAAGTCAGGGCTGCAGCAGCAGGACTGTTCACACTAGCCCGATTGCGCAGCGTTTCCTCCTCCTCCTCCTCCTCCTCCACCGTCACGTCCTCGCTTACAGCAAATACCGCTTAACAGGCCGTCTTCATCTAGTTGTAGTCATAATATTAGTAATAGCAACAATCCTGTGGCTAGCAGCAGTTCCCTCTCCTGTACTTTTAGTGCGGGACATCAGGTCAGTGACACCACACCGGTTAGAATACTCGCTGATTGTTGACGTCTTCGGGGAGCGAATTTCTTTCACAAGGATCGAGAATCTGGCGGGAGGGTGCCGCGACCCTATCAGGTTCCTAAGGATGTGCATTCCTGTCACGGAAACGGAGCTTCTCAAGGTAGTCAACGATCTGCGGTATCCCACATTAAATGCAGTGCGGTGTTCTGTGCCGAATTATCGCACCCGTCTGCAGACAATAGAACTGTAGCATCTCCTCTATCAGCAGAAAGTCCTATGGAGCTTTCATCATCTCTTACAAGGGAACCTCCCCATCGCACCCCCCTCAGATTTAGTTATAAGTTGGCACAGTGGACAGGCCTTGAAAAACTGAACACAGATCAATCGAGAAAACAGGAAGAAGTTGTGTAGAACTATGAAAAAAATAAGCAAAATACACAAACTGAGTAGTCCATGCATAAGATATACAACATCAAGGATACTGTGAGTTCAGGAGCGCCGTGGTTCCGTGGCTAGCGTGAGCAGGTGCGGAACGAGAGGTCCGTGGTTCAAGACTTCCCTCAAGTGAAAAGTTTAATTTTTTATTTTCAGTTTATGTGAGAAACTCTTAAGTTTTCATCACTTTTTTGGGAGTGGTTATCACATGCACAAGAAAACCTAAATCGGGCAAGGTAGAAAAATCTTTTACCCATTCGCCAAATGTACAAGTTGGGTGGGTCGACAACATATTCCTGTCATGTGACGCACATGCCGTCACCAGTGTCGTATAGAATATATCAGACGTGTTTTCCTGTGGAGGAATCGGTGGAGCTATGACCTTGCTATCAAATGTTTTCGGTTCCCACTGGAGAGGCACGTCCTTTCGTCTACTAATCGCACGGTTTTGCGGTGCGGTCGCAAAACAGAAACATTAATCTTTTTACAGTGAACAGAGACGTCAATGAACGAACGGACAGATCGTAACTTTGCGAAAATAAAGAATGTAAAATTTTCACTCGAGGGAAGACTTGAACCAAGGACCTCACGTTCCACAGCTGCTCACGCTATCCACGGGACCACGGCGCTCATGAGCTCAGATTGTCCTTTATATTGCCTATGTTGGCCATCGACTACTCACTCTGTATATTTTGCTTATTTTTTCATAGTTCCACACAACTTCTTCCTGTTTTCTCGATTGATCTGTGTTCAGTTTTTGAAGGCCTATCCACTGTGCCAACTTATAACTAAATCTGAGGGGGGTGCGATGGGGAGGTTCCCTTGTTAGTGCTCTTAGGGCTTTCCGTTCTGCTAACGTCTTATTCGGTTTCGGAAGCCGGGATTTGTCTATTATTCTGCATGTTTCACACCTGATTTCTTCCGCTTTTTCCGGAGGCAGGCCTCGGATGGCTTCTATCACCAGAAGATAAATACTTTGCTGCAGGATTCGACCTACAAGAAGCTGAAGAAAGATCCAACACCGAAGATAACAAGGAAAGCCATAGCTTTGCTCAACCAATCGGATCTAACAGAAGAAGATGTGAGACGACTCTACGGCATGGCCCCAGCACCTCCACGACTATATGGACTACCCAAGGTTCACAAGGATGGTGTGCCTCTTCGCCCTATAACGAGCAACATTAATGCACCTACGCACGGAGTAGCGAAGCATCTAGCCTCGCTTCTAAAACCTATAGTGGGCCACTGCAGTCGTCACGTGAAAAATTCGGCCGAATTCGTAACCACACTGAAGCAGATGCAACTGCAGAAAGAAGATCTACTTGTGAGCTTTGTCGTAACATCCCTCTTTACACGTGTACCACTTCAGCACGCCTTGGTATTATTGGCAGATCATTTCGAGCCCAAGATAGTAAAATTATTTGAACATTTGCTCACCACAACCTATTTCAAATACAATGAAGAATTTTATGAACAGGTTGATGGGGTAGCCATGGCTTCGCCACTTGCTCCAGGGATTACCAATCTCTGTATGGAGCACTTTGTGGAGTTGGCACTAGAAACGCCACGGATTACACCTAAAAACGTCTTCCGTTACGTTGATGACACATTCATTGTGTGGGAACATGGAAGAGAAGCCCTGAATGAATTCCACGAACACCTGAAGAGCATTCACAAAAACATACAGTTCACAATGGAATTAGAACAAGATGGATGTCTTCCATTTTTGGATATCCTTATAAGGAGAAAAGGAGAAGGCATGCTAGGACATGCAGTATACAGAAAGAAGACCCACATAGACCTACATCTCCAGGCTTCGAGCTGCCATCACCCAGCGCAGCGGCACACCGTTCTAACGACGCTGGTTCGCAGAGAAAGAGCCATCTGTAACAAAGACAGCCTTCCGGCTGAGCTGCAGCACCTTAAGGATGCGTTTTGTTGGAATGATTACAGCGAAGCGCACATTAGACGTCCATTGAGGAAGGAAAACAGTGACAAAACCATCCACAATGAAGAGTAAAGGGAAAAGAAACTCGCCTTTATCCCCTACATTGGATCCCTGTCAGCCAAAATTGCGAGAATAATGGGGAAAAACAAATTCAAAGCTATTTTTCGACCACCTCCAACGAAAGAGTTACTGGGCTTGGTGAAGGACAAATTGCAGCTACAAGTTTCCGGTATATATAGTATACCGTGTGAGTGTGGGCTCCAGTACATTGGTCAAACACAACGCTGCATCTCGCAATGTTGCCAGAAACACATTAGACGAGTATGGCTGGGGCATAAGGACAAATCACTCATGGCAGAACACAGCCTCGATGAGGGACACACCTTCCAATTTGAAGAAACGAAAAAGCTTTGGCGAGCCAGTGGCTTCTGGGAGAGTGTCATCAAGGAATCAATCGAAATAAGATTACTTGACAATCTCGTCAACAGGGACAAGGGCTACCATTTAGGTTCTGCATGGAACCCTGTAACAGCAGCTATAAGCCAGGACCGTGCTCAGCTGCTAAACGCCCCCCCCCCCCCACCCCGACCCCCCACCGGGTCAGTGCCGGTAGTAGGGGGTGGGGAGGGACGGCCGCCTCACGCCGCTGACCAGCTATATATAGAAGACGACCACGGTCCATTGACACTTCGCCAGAAGATGATGAGAATGACACTCATCGAAACGTCGCGGATTTTCGACGCAGCTACCCGGATGGAAGCCTGAGAAGATTTCATCAGAGTGCTAACTGTTTACTTTGGAACCTAAAAGTAATACACATGTGAAAACTATAATTTCTGTATTTTGAACTGTGGGAAAGGTTGTAACTATTTGCAAAACATTGTGAACCTAGGCGAGTACCGGATGTTTTATGACGATATAAATTTTGATGAGATTGAGGATCAGGATTTTGAAAGTACAGTAGGTTCTAAAGTGAGGGAAACTAAAACTGACCAACAAAAGGAATAACTTAGGAATTTGTTATTGGAGTTTAGAAATGTGTTCAGTGAAAGTCCAGGGAAAGTGAAAGGCTATCAGTGCATGCGTTACCTTACAGATCATCAACCTTTCTTTCTCAAGCCATATAGTATACCATTTTCAAAAAGAAAAGATGTAGAGAAAGAAATTCAGAAAATCGAAACGTATGGAGTAATTGAGAGAAGTAGGAGTGCTTACACTAATCCTTTGGTTGTGCCAAGCAAAAGAAATTGTGGAGTGAGAATTGTTTTGGACTCTAGACATCTTAATAAGTTCCTTATCAGAGAGAATGACCATCCTGAGAACATGGATGGACTGTTACACAAATTTGATCATGTAAAATTCATGAGTTGTTGGAACTTGATGTTAGGATTTCACCAGATTCCACTCAAAATTAATTCTAGAAAGTATACTGCATTTCTGTATGGAGGTAAGTGTTTTCAATACTGTATGGTACCATTTGCGCTAAATGTGTCTGTAGCTGAATTCATAAGAGCTCTGGATTCTGTGTTGGGAAGTGAAGTGAGTTCAAAATTAATTCTGTGCGTTGATGACATTTTGGCCACTGAAAAGACTTGATAACAACATTTGGATCTGTTAAGAGCTGTGTTTTCAAAATTGGAATCAGGTGATGTGACTTTAAAAATAGGTAAGTGTAGAAAACGTGATGCTATTGCTAATTTTCCTGCTCCTCGCAACAAAAAACAACCTAACTCATTTTTTGGGTTAACAGGATTTTATAGAAAATTTTGTAGCAGCCAAGCTTTGAATGCTTCATGCCTGTGTGAACTTTTGAAGAAGAATACTGTTTGGGACTGGAATCAGGAATGTCAGGATGCTTTCGAAGAGATCAAATGACAGTTGTGTCAAAGTCAGATATTGTTCAGATCAGATATGTCTCTTCCTTTTTGTATTGTGGCAGACAGTAGTGATGTTGGTTTGTGTGCTTATTTATTTCAGGAGGTTGATATTGAAGGTGTTATTGAACCTAGATCTCTCTTGCATTTGCTAGTACAGTGTTGCAGAAGCATTAAAAGACATACACTGTAACAGAGAAAGAACTTTTAGCTGTACATTGGACGTTCAACAAGCTTAAAAATTATTTACTAGGTCACAAAGTCATCATCTATACTGATCACAAATCATTATTTTATCTCCAAGTGTGTAATTTTTACCATAACAGAATTACTCATTCGGCTTTGTTTTTACAGCAGTTCAATTATGAAATCAGACACATTAAGGGCACAGACAATATAGTTGCTGATGGTTTGTCTAGGCTACCTTTAGAGAATAAATCATCTAACAACTTTGGAGAAGGAGATAAAGAGTTTAAAATTATACACTTGAGAGGTGTTAAAGAGGAAAAAGAGATATTGAAAATTTGCAAAGACATGTGCAGGCATCAGAATCATGATCAAACCTGGAAATTGGTTAAGAGCATGTTGGGTAAGAGTTGAGGAGAAAAGACTGGACAATATTATAAGGTACACGAAGGTATTTTATTCAAGAGACATAAGACTGAGTCAGATTATTGGAAACTGTGTTGGCCAGAACAATGTATTGATTACTTATACACATGAGAGTTTTGGTCATTGTGAATCAACCAAATGTACCAAAGATTCAGGAAAATATCTATTTTAATAACATAGGAAGGAGAATCAAAAAGAAGAATCCCAGCTGTGACAGATGACAAAGAGTCAAGGAAACTAGGCAAACAAGTAGAGGTCAAATGCAAAACATACTGCCTAATAGTAACCTGGACCTTGTGTGTGTGGACGTCTATAGACCTTTGCCTCAGTCTAAGAATGGATTTTGTTATGTTTTGCGGTGACTGATGTATTTTCGAAGTTCATAAAGCTGTTTCCTCTTAAGAAAGCTACCAGTAAGCAAATCATTTCTAAGCCTGAAAACACATATTTTCATCAGGTGGGTATTCATAACACAACTCTATCTCACAATGGTTCTCAGTTTACATCACAAGCTTGGAAAGATTTTGATGATCATGCAGAAGTGAGGCATATTCTAACCTCTGTGACAATCCGTTGAGTAATCCTGTAGAAAGATATATGAGAGAAACTGGAAGACTATTTAGAACATTCTGAAGTAAAAATCATACCTGTTGGATAGATTATGTCAGTGATTTTGAGGATACTATGAACTATTTATAACGCTCTTCAACACGTTTTTCACCAGCTGAAATCACGTTCAATTGCAGACGAGCTAACTTTATTTATGATATTGTTGAGTTTCCACCACATAAAATTCTGTCACCACAAAAGAGGGAAGGGAGTGTCAGGGAGATGATGAAAAAGCAGGGGGATAGGAGAAAGCAGAGACATGATGGTAAAGACAGATTTTCTAAGTCTGAGGTAGGATATCTTGTGTCGGTGAAAGCCAAAGAGAGTCCGCAGCTCGTGGTCGTGCGGTAGCGTTCTCGCTTCCCACGCCCGGGTTCCCGGGTTCGATTCCCGGCGGGGTCAGGGATTTTCTCTGCCTCGTGATGACTGGGTGTTGTGTGATGTCCTTAGGTTAGTTAGGTTTAAGTAGTTCTAAGTTCTAGGGGACTTATGGCCATAGATGTTAAGTCCCATAGTGCTCAGAGCCATTTGAACCAAAGCCAAAGAGAAAACTAAAAGGTTGATATCTGAGATAAAGAAATTCTTCGATATTTGTGTAGGATCATTCGAAACTCTTGAAAATCCGCATCCTAATGCATACCGACTTGTATATCCTAAATCTAAGAAGTTGTTTGGATTACGCATTAACACTGAACTGAAAGCTTATAATCGTGATCCCTAAGTATCAATTTTTTTTCTTTCACCTATATCAGGAACGTAGTATGTAAGATGATGTGATTTCTAAAGTTCTGTCTTTTATCTATTGACTGAGTATAAGTCTGTGCCATACTATATTTGCAGGTTCATACAACTGTATAATTGGCCGGCCCGGGTGGCCGAGCGGTTCTAGGCGCTACAGTCTGACAACGAGCGACCGCTACGGTCGCAGGTTTGAATTCTGCCTCAGGCATGGATGTGTGTGATGTCCTTAGGTTAGTTAGGTTTAAGTAGTTCTAAGTTCTAGGGGACTGATGACCTCAGAAGTTAAGTCCCGTAGTGCTCAGAGCCATTTTTTTGAACTGTATAATTCTGTTATGTAACAGATTTGTGCTTCAGATTCATGTGTACTGTAAATATTAGGAATAGTTCCTTGAATTTCATATGTGCAAATCAAACACATGTGTGTGTTAAACACAGAATTCTTATGTCAGTACATCGTGGACTATGGTCCATGCCTCATTTTGTGTGCATTTGTTGGATGCTGCATTAGTGCGTTCCAAGTTGTCTTGCTTGTGTACATAATTTCTTTTAATCTGCTAATTGCTAAGTAAATGTTACTTTGAAATATCTTTAATATATATGTGTATATTATCTTACCAGTTCAATTTTTTTTATTGCATTTAGCTCTGTTTTTTAATGTACCATATATGTGAACACTTTTAATCCATTCTGACTTGAACCCTGAATACTTATTTTTTCAATATAGGTAGGCAAAACATATGCTGTGTGATGTGAGGGAGGTATTGAACAGCATAATTAGTGCATAAAACAATGTTTCAGGTTTCGATGTGAAAGATAGACAGGAAGTTACCTATGTGTTGGGGTGTGTGACTAGAAGTCTAAGGAGGAAAGTGAAAGATGTGGGTGGATCCACTCCCACACCCCTGTATCGATGCACTCTTGTTGGTCCAGTCGACTTTCAAGATATCATAGATACTGTCAACTACATCAGTCTTGTGACTGAAATTTGTAAATTGCCTATATACAAAATTCTTGTATTTATATAAACTTTAAAGAATTATCTATTTAGAAAAGAAGTCATTGCTGTGGACAGTGTTATTCCACATAAGTGTATGTTTTTTTCAAATAGGGGGATTAACTCCCCAATACATTATGTTACTTTAAATCTTGTTTGACTTGGATTGATGTTGTATGACTGATGATTTGTTATGTTCAACATACAAATGTAAAACCTTAAGATGTTCACAAGTATGTTCTATGAACCATGTTGTAATTAATTATCAGAATCTGATAAAATAAGACACTGTTATGTCAGTAGTCATAATTTCAATGAATTTTCTCATCTCAATACTCTATATGTATTTTTTTTATTGGAAATGAATCTTCTAGGCTTCTATGTATTAGGTTAGCTTGTATCAACAATTAGCAAATAGTGTGGAACACATTTACTTCTGTGATCATAAATCGTGTATAGACTGTATAACAAGATGTATACATTTCCGATTTCACATACTGATTTTTGTCCTCATGCTTCTCAATTATGTCATCATTGAAAGCTATTTATAGCTCTGATTACCTGTATTTATAGTGAGTACTACATTATTGTATCTCCTTGGAACGTGAGTTGTGTGAAAACTCATGCTTAACTCGGTCTCGGGAACCCCTAGTCATCGCAACTGTGTATGTGCACTCAGGGAGAGTGTGCAACTATTGATTGAGGCTAGATGCTTCCTATAATTATTCTTTACATATGATTGAACTTATTTATATATGATTATGAATTGTATTCATTTTGTTGTGTCGAAACAGTTCTTCTAGTGTGTACTCCATTTGGTTTGGATTCATGCGTCAGTTCCCAAATCGTAACCATAGGCCCTAATATTTTTTCATTATTTTCTCTTTTCATGAGTCGACATATCCTTACATACTCTGGTTTATGTGGCTGATTGATTTTGTGCTATACTCCTACTCGTGACTGTGTATATTCTTCCAGTCAGTACCTGTCGTTGTGAGCTTTTCGAGTCGGCTCACTCTTTGTACACTTAGGCTCTGAATTTGTTTCTCCTCTTTAGATGATTTTGAAAGTGTGACTTGATAGATGTAAACTTGCAATTTGTAATTATAGTACTTTACATTGTCTCTGCACTTATTTTTATAGTTTAGTGTTGTAATATTGCAGTTTTGACTTTGTATGATTTGTCTTGGGAAAGAATGTTCCACAGATCTAAAAATCTGAATGCCATGTCCTCCTGTATGAATGGATTATGACTTCTATAGTAGGTATTTTTCTTACGTTTTCTGTAAGATGTTATGTATTAGATACTTCTATGCATTTATATTCTATCTTTTGGCATCATTTTGTACACCGTTTGGCAAACCTTATAGCAAGTCACAAAATATTGCAAACACATTGTTTCCATAGTATGTAAGGGGGACGTTGTAACAGGGCATCCTCCTCTAGCGTTACTTTTCCTCAACACTAGTTGTTGATACCAGTGTTGCTTTTTTGATAACTTTCATATAATTTTATATTCAGTATGTTATATTTCAAGCTAAAATTTATGAAAATGAATTACTTTATAAAATGCTTTAGTTCTGATGTTATTATCGATAAGCACTAGTTCTGAATGTACAGTTAAATTTACTTTTTTTAAGAAACATTTGAAATTACGAACTATTGGCACACTTAAAATTTATATTATTAATTACGCATACTGTGTTGGTTACATGTTCATTTCTGGATTCATTTACGATATAAATATCGAAAGTAAAAATGTAAAAGAAACTAATAGGAATTCATTTGTTAAGAAAAAATGTAAACCCTTGGGAATATGGCTAATTCCACAGAGTGTGGGAGTCGTAACCATGCCTCTGATGTGACTGGATGTATTTTTGTATTTGTGCGAACAATGTAATTTGGCTTTGTTGATGCGAAAAAACAAAAGACAGTATGATATACTAAAATATGAGAAAATATAGTAATGTAAAAAGAAAGATTCTGCAACAACAATCTTCAAATTTACTTAAATCAACCAAACTGTGACATTTTCAGCTTCAAGAATCCGGCCTCTAAACAAGAAGAAGTGGAGCCAACTCTACATTAAAAGCTAAGTAAACTAGAAAGTTTATTGTAATCTTTGCTCCTTCCAGATCTTCATAAAAGACTAATGTGGACAACAGATGGAATTAAGTAGGAGGAGGGAGATTACAATACATGTATTGGTCCATTGGAGCAGGTGGCCACAGAAACGTGTAAGGATTTGTCGCCTTTACTGGAAGAAGACCATATCTCACAGACTATCAGTCACAATAAAGGGTTCCTGTGCTGTAATTTTGCAATCATTTTGTTACACTGTTTCTTGCTGTAACTCATTAAAATAGTGTATGACTGCAGCTTTGTATACCGCCATACATTCTCTTTTCATATCACAACTCAACGCCTACATCAAGTACTAAACCAGCATTTTACATATTTTGATCCATTGGCTCTCATGGAAAGCCCTACATCGCATGGTGTAGGCTGTGATGCTCCCACAACACACAAGGTGGTGGAAATGAAAAACACAGCCAGTGTTCCTTATTGACAAAAATGTGGAAGGCGTCACAACATATGGAAATTGAAAGAGTTTACAACTTTGTAGAGCATTTCCATACTGCTGTCTGGACGTGATGACTTTTACATTTAATCTCATGTTCCACAGTGACGAGGTAGCAGATGTGTCGGAGTTCCAGTTTTGAAGAGTCCAAGAGCATTGATTCCACATGTTGCACCGAGGAACATCATCACTGTTTTAGAGTCCTAGGTGTCTGTCATCTTGGCCTCCAAACCTATGGACACTTCATCTTTAATCATTATGACTTACAATGCATAACCACACATGGAACAGGGTGAATCCTGCAGGACTTAAACCCATAGGACTAGGATAATATGCACCATCTGCTGTCAACTTCCACCAAGCAATGTAACACTGGACTCACATTTAGGAGGTCAATGGTTCAAACCTTCCTCTGGCCACTCAGATTAATGATTTACGTGATTTCCCTAAATCGCTTGAGGCAAATGCCAGGGTGGTTCCTTCGAAAAGGCACAGCCATTTTCATTCTGTCTTTCCCTAACCTGAGCTTATGCTACGTCTCTAGTGACTTTGTTCTCCATGGAATGTTAAACGCTAATCTCCTCCCTCCACGTGTCAATCGTGCTGGTGGAGGAATGGGGTGATTTTCATACACGCAGGTTGATATGCAAGTACCCTCAGTTTTGTCTCATTTTCCTCAGTTTTACTTATTTTTCATCAAGTTTTGCAATTTTCGAAGTTTTCTGCAGTTTCAATGCATTTGACCCAAATCTCTGTGGCTTACAATGCATAACCATTTGTGGAAAAAGGGGAGTATTCTGCAGGACTTAAACCCATACAGCACGTATAGTAAACACCATTACTTGTTAATCACACTGGTGGAGGAATGGAATGATTTTCATACACCTAGGTAATTTTTGTTATATTTTCCTTATTTTTACGTATATTCCATCAATTTTCACAATTTCATCAGGTATTACATAATTTCAACGCATTTCAGGGAATTACTCGAGTTCCAAGACACTGCTGTCGACTTCATGTCACATCAATAAAACGTCACATCGCATCAATCCCATGATGCTCTCAGCTAATGACATTGCAGTATGGTTCTCAATTTGTGTATCATTGCTAAACCATCCCTCCTTTACTAACGTGTGTGTGACGTTGATTGAAACACGTCGAAATGGTCTGTATGTGTATGATCCTAAAGATACGGTGATACTGAAGGGTCAAACTTCATCCAAAACGTGCTTGTGCTTGCAAGTCTGTAGCGGCGACTTCAGTGACTTACTTGAGAAGATCTAGCATTTAAACGTCACTCGGGAAGACCAGAGTGTTCTGACCCCAAAATTTTTGGATGCAGTCAACATTACTACAACACTCTGCTTCTTTCAGAGTGCATTCATTTCTATGTCTTACAAAGAGTAACTGGATGAATGAGAGCTCTTGGTACAACAACAGTCATGGTTCGATGTTAGGTAGTATTGCTCATGTGTAGTGGGTATGGCAGTTTCGTCTCGATGCCACATCTGTATAATGCACGCTTCTTCTACTATTAAGATGTATATATGTATCATCAATCCACTCTCCTCTCAGAACTCGCAACTGTATTGATTTCGGCCAGTGCTCAGATAAATGCCCAGTTTCCATTTCTGTTTACTGTAAATGCTAATAAGTCTCCCCTTTGTAAACAGATTTTCCCATACAGCCAAATGTAATCCCTGCTTACCCATCTGGAATTGCCTCATCGTTTTCCAGTTACAGTTGACTACGCCATATATCATAGTTCACGATTCATGACGTCGATGTCGTGTAGCTCCAGTTTCCTTTTTCGATCACACAGTACATTAACTGTATTTAGAGGAGTAATTTCCTTAATAGGAATTTGTTTAAGTCTGTTTGATACATTTGTTCCTCTCCTTAATACATGTGGAAAAAAAAAACATTATTTGCGAGAACCATCTCTTATCCGGTAACATCTATATTCGATAGTATGGTGGACACCACAGACCTGGATTGGGAGAAATATGTTTCGCCTGTTTTAATATTGCGCTTATCTGTAATACTTATATTATCTTTGTTGGAGTTAGTATTACGAATCCCCAAGTAGTTTACAGGTGGATAATTAAAAGTGAGTGCAGACAGAGCATACTTTATAAGTTTTTCTCGTTTTGAGTGTCTGGGAGTTTGACATTGTCTCAAAACGCTCCCAAACCGCATCAAAATACCTATCAAAATACATCCAAACTGCAATAAACTGTTTCTGAAACTCCAACACCCGTCATCACAACTCTCGGCTCCTGCACCTCTACAAGAACCCCCCCCCCCCACTGACTTACCTCATCTCTAGGACAGCTGACAAAACTTTACATAGGTCTTTGATATATCTATCTATGGGAACGACTTCAATCACAGACCCCTACACGCAACATGACAGGGAAAATCCCAAGCTGTTACTCTGTAAACTGGCGCATTTCCACTACAGTCTGTGAATAAATACAGATATCCAGCGAGAACATGTTGTAATAGAATTTTACTGATTTTGTGACTTTTTCCATGCTTTCGATATTTATCCAACTGTATATACACTGAAGTTACAAGACATCGAGGTCATGAAACTGGAACTGAGGTATGTGGCGAAGACAACTTAACTTGAAAAAGATGAGGCAATCCCAGATGTGCAAGAAGGGTTTACGTATGGCTTTAAACATCGTGTCTGGGGAAATCTGGTTATTATAGGAGGGAGTATTAGCATTTACAGTACACAGTTATGGAAACTGAACACATGTTTGAGTACTGACTGAAATAAATACTCTAGCATTTACGGGGCAGAGAGTGGACTGATGATAAATATATACATCTTAATAGTGGAAGGACGTGGCGTCGAGGCGAAACTGCCATATCTCTCTACATATGAGCAATACTACCTAACATCAGACCATGACTGTTGTCATATCAAGAGCTCTCCCATATCCGGTTACCCTTTGTAAGCCATAGAAAGGAATGCACCCTGAAAGAAGTGGAGTGTTGTAGTAATGTTGACTCAATGAGACTAGAATATCTGGTCTTCTTGAGTGACATTTAAGTGCCAGATCCTTCCAAGAAAGTCTCTGTAGTTGCCGCTGTAGGTTTGCAAGCACAAGCACGTTTGGGTTGAGGTCTGACTCTTAAGTAATACCGTATCTTTACGTTTCGATGTCTAGCAGTTTACACTGGACTCGCATTCGGAAGGACGACGGTTCAATCCCGCGCCCGGCCATCTTGATTTAGGTTTTCCGTGATTTCCCTATATCACTTCAGGCAAATGCTGGGATGGTTCCTTTGAAAGGGCACGGCCGATTTCCTTCCCCATCCTTCCCTAACTCGAGCTTGTGCTCCGTCTCTAATGACCTCGTTGTCGATGGGACGTTAAACACTAATCTCCTCCTCCTCCTCCTAGCAGTTTGCGTGAGAGACACTGTTTGTTGTATTATTTCAATCAACATCACACGTACTAGTAATGAAGGTGTGGTTTAACAATGACACAGAAACAGAATCATGCTGCAATGTCTCTGGTTGTGAGCATCACGTGATTGATGCGATGAGTTGTTTTATTGACCTGAAAAGTCATCGAGAGCAGCGGTTTGGAACACGATGTCGCGGCCCAAGTGTGGGTTTTGAATGAGATTGAGCGACACTGTTCGTAACCACAACTTAGCTGGTTGGCCGTAGTGATAGGAAGACTTAAACCTGGCTAAGAAGTGACAATATCTGGTGTGAAAGTAGCAAAAGGCTGGGAGATAATCAAGCAACCAGAAACGTTTTAATAATCTGAAGTTTATTAGAAAATATACAAAATGAAACCCTACTGCTCTGGCTGAGATGTTCCCTATGAGCGGCCAAGTCTGATACAGAGACGTAGTAATAACACTGCAGTTCCCTCTGCTCATAGAATGCGATCCACACGAAAACTCAAAGTCCCACAGGTGCCCCCTACCGACTCCTGCAGACTATCTCCGGACGGTCTACCAATTCCTCACGCCTAGACTGCGCCTAACTCTCCTCTGACTCTTCTCCAACTACCAGTCTCTTGGAGCATCTTGCTGCCGAGTTTTGTATCATTTTGCCCTTCGACCTCGCTGACTGTTGCCGTGATGTAATGTCGAGGTCTATTTGCCGCCTTATTGGCTATTGTTTTACACAAGTCTTCAGTGGTTCTTCAGATGCTGGGTGGAGGGGTACAGACGCCTCTCTTAATATGGTCACACATTGCGTCCTAAGCCCTGTATTGGCTCCTCATGACGTATACTGTCCCCTCCAGAAGGCCATCTCTCTTTCTCCCTCTCGTCCCACGCTCTGTCTCTAATCAGAAGAGCTGTCAGCTTATTAACTTTAGTTTCAAGCCTTACCATGGACCCCGTTGTCAAAATACAGAGCCCTCTTTGTGTCTTTATAGCTTATAGTTCTTAGCTCATTATCAAGCACAGGTGCCCATCTGCCTGACATCGGCCACCCAGACCGCTTCTGGGTCTGCAGCTCCTCTCTCCATGCCTAAATACATTACTATTGTCTCTTTTACAGTTTCCTCTTTCTGTTATTAAAATGCCTTTACATTTCCTTGCTTGTTATAAATAATGCAATTCAGACTTGGCTTTACTCATAGATGTAACAACGAGTAATTGGGTACAATTATCTAAAACCTCGTGAAATTGCTAAAATTGATGGTAAATATTGTGAAGATGAGGAAAATACATAAAAATTACATGTTCACTTGGATGTATGAAAATCATTGCATTCCTCCACCAGTGTGATAGACAAATGGTGATGCACACAACCTGTTATCTATGGGTTTAAGTCCAGCAGAACACCCTCCTTTTCCCACAGGTGGTTATGCATTGTAATCCACAAAATGTGGATACAATGAAATGAAATTACGACAATATCTGTGCTGTCCCTGGAAGGTATATTGCATGGGCAAGGGTCTCAACAATCTTATACCCCGTTGCAACTGAGGGGAAGAATCCGTAAACAATATGAATCAGACTATCGTTGAGATAGGAGTTAGTTGCAATTTTACAATCGACTCGGATTGTCCTGACGGGAAGTATGTCCGCGGACTGATCTGACTTCTAAAATTTACTTGGATCCTTCTTCAAACCCTGCCATTTTGTGAAACCCAGTAGGTGCTCTATTGAACCTTCCTGGTTAAAGTCAGTCGTTGCATTTACAGTCCCTATTTCAGATTTAAGTATATTGATATTTGCACGTAGCTCTGTACCCTTTCCCGACTGTTTTAAAACTGCGTTTAAATCATTGATACTGTATGCACCCGGTTCTATACCGAGCGAAATGGCGCGGTTGTTAGCACACTGGACTCGCATTCGGGAGGACGACGACTCAATCTCGCGTCCGGCCATCCTGATTTAGGTTTTCCATGATTTCCCTAAATCGCTCCAGGCCAATGCCGGCATGGTTCCTTTCAAAGGGACTGTCGACTTTCTTCTCTAATCCGATGAGACCGATGACCTCGCTGTGTGGTCTCTTCCGCCAAACCAACCCACAACCACAATGTGTTTTTCACCATTAATATCCAGATGCAGTTTGTTGTTAGTCTCAGTGATATTTGGGATTCTGTTGTACGTCTCCAGTCCAATCAATGCAATACTCCATTCACCAATGCTCAGATCAACTGGTGGGAAGTAATTTGCACGCAATACAGATGATCGTTCTTTTAACTCAAAGTGTACGACATTGCATCTGAACCTCAACTGATGAAGGAACGTTTAAAGCTCCTCCTTATATAGCATGCTTCTTCTTCTTTGTAAACGTCTAGAGAAACATGATGCATAGATGTCCACAGAGGTATGTATTAAAGTCCAGATAGCGCAGATAATTGTAGAACACACGTCTCCTGTGAGTGAAATAGCGTTGTAATTCTTCTGGTGGTTGCAGGTCACCAAATGAGTCGAAATAGTAGACGGTATCCGCATTTTTCATAACATGTGATACCCATTGGGTACCGGGGCCTCCGGCAGCATCTAAATTCACAATGACACATTCACCAGTTTTTCATATAATCTTCGGTAATGTATCCCACATAAACACACAAGATCAGTATTTGTGAGTGGTCGATCTGTAGGACAGCTAATGGACTTTTTTTAAATTTATGAATAGACCAAGCCCTTTCCTGTACGGTTTCAAGTATAACCCTTTTCCGATGGCTGCGGCTTCCATCATGCCTCATCTAACTGGTGTTCGGAGTTTTGCGCGTTCTTGACCATTCGAGCAATAGCTGCAGCAACACCAACGAGGGACACTACCGCCGAGAGCGCGGAGAGGGTGGGGATGGGAAATGGAAGAAAACTGTCAGATATCTTGGGTATTGGTAGAACTCGAGGTGCTTTAACCGATCCTCTTCTTCTTCTTCCTGCACCTTTCTGCTTCAGTGCGGTTTTAGCTGCATACATCACTGTCAGCTCTGCTTCCCGCCCTTGTCCTTCTCGTTTAGTGCATAATACGCAGCATTCATAACTCGCTTGAAATTCATCAGTCCTAAGCCCAACTTAATTTTTCCTCATGTGGCTTTATCAACTGCAAATGCTGCAATGCATTGAACTATACCAATATCCTTTCTTCTGCGTATCGCCTTAGCCTTATCAGCTAAAATTCTATCTGCAATGTGACGACTTCATAGATCTTTATTTCCAGCATATGCAATGTCACATTCCATAAAGGCTTCGTCGAGCAGATTAACCCCCTCATCACCTCGTGCCAAATGTTTCTGAAGCTTTGTCCCAGGTCCACAGTAGATATACCCAGGGATGTGTAATTCCACTGGCAGTTTATCTAGAATACCACCACCTCCTCTAATGCGTCCCCTAGCACGCATGTTATGCTACTGTGGTGGTTGTGGACTGCACACCCCCATTATATAGCAAACGTTGGCATCAATCCAACTGTTTTGTGTAGTAGGAAAATCAAACCATTTGAGTAGTGCTTTATTTCCCCAACGTCTTATGACTCTCTCCACTAGAAACACATCCGGTTCTGAGCTTTTCTGCACCTCCTCTGTGCAGAAGCAGTTTGCAATTTCTTCACCTTTACTATTCATCAATATATAAGTTCTAGGATTCGTTCTTTGCGCCTTTGAAACTGTAAATATCTCTGTTGATCAGTTTGGTAGGTATGATTTCTCAAATTCCGTTTTGTATTTTGAGATATGTACCAAACCACCAACAATAAATTTCTGTCTGTGTGGATACAGCATTTTAATGTAATAGTACACTGTATCCATGAGTCCATTATCACGAACATCGATTGGTCTAATTTTTATTGTGGTATGTTTATCTCGATTATACTGAGCAATTATTTCTGGGAGGATATCTGTCCATTTGTATGAGCTGTGAAGGGTAAAACACATCCACATTCAACCTTTTATTGTTGTGTTCAGACGCTCCATGATTCTTGGCTTCAGGTGAGTGAATGTTAAGTAGTGATGTATTCTGTACCACTGCATCACGGTCTTGAAATACCTATTGTAAAATTCCCCTCCGTGATTGGTTTGGAGGTTGTGTGGGCATCGATTCGTCCCAGTCTGTAGCAAAGGCTCAAAAATATATATGACATTTCTACACATTTTTGTTTTAACAGGCAATGACCAGCAAAATTTGAAGTATGTGTCAATAACCATTAAAATATATTTGAATCAATTATTCTCATGTCTACAAGTCCAGCTTGCCCTAAAACATCCAAACCCTTAATCATAAAATGCCTATGAGGGTATGTTTTGTGTGCTGGTTTGTGCAGTTCTCGAACCACTGTCTCCATACTTATTTGATGATACCTCTCTCTCTCTCTCTCTCTCTCTCAGAGATTATTGAAACAGCCTCATCTGAATGAGCTGTATTACCTACAGCAGCTGAAGCCATGAGCTTCCATAAGTATTGGGGCAAGGCGAGTTCTAGCACACTCTGCATTGTTGCTAGATGTATCCAAGATGGTGGCCATGACGTCATCAAAGATGACAGCGTGTATACTTCGCAACAGTGCATGACATCATCCAAGATGGCGGCTGTGAAATCATGCAAGATGCCTGGGATCACAATACACAGTCTGCAGACCTGTAAACTACTTCTAAATAACGCTCTCCAGACACACAAACAACTCCTAATTTACCGAAACAATTTCAGCACAAACATGCAACCTCCTCCTAAATAATGCAGTACGCTGATGTGCAGAAACGAAATTGTAAACTGTCCAAATAACGCATAGCACAGCCTACAGACATGCTCACAAAATGATGCAACAGACCTGCAATCAATACACGCAAACACCCTCCGCCTCCCCCCCCCCCCCCCCGTCCACTAGACCGCACAGGAGGCTGCAAAGTGACGTGGCCATCAGCTGTCAAACCACGTGCAGGTGCCCTCAAGCATGAGACAGCGACATCCCTTTCATACTTGGTACTTGAGAGATTCCTCTCGAAATACATGTTCAGCTAGTCACCGTTGATGAGGCGAGTGGATGGGAGCGAAGACCTATTTTCAAAGTGCAGACGCTCCGAGGTGGGCTGTGCGTACATGTGTTTGCCGCTGCAGGCATGAACCCTCCCTCTACCTGCAGTCCGGCAAAGAGCTTATTGCTGAGCGAAGCTGCAGAAATCCGTTCCAGAATAGCACAAACTGCTTTCTCCCAAGAGATTCTAATGGAGCTGACGCATCGCCATGCGTAGCTACGTACCATCGCAAGAGCATCTACCAACGTTTTCAATCTTATACCGAAGCCACATGGCTATCTAAAATAATAACCAAGTCGAAATCTAATAAATTGCAGTGTCCAAGAAATGCTTAATGTGCGCTTGTGTAGGAGTTTTCATGACGTTTCAGCTTGTATGTACGGAAATTCTAGCCCTAACAGAACCTGTTAATGAAAATAGCGCAGAATAACATCGAATGCACTCTTACTAGCCGTGCTAACGTGATACCCCGTCCATCACGTGTTACCCTGCCTGCTTTCAACACACACAAAAGTTCCCACCGCTATGTGGAGACTCGTATGTCCCAGCACAAAGGATGACTTGTGAATGGCTCGAGCATTATGATTGGCTCTTATAGAATTTACCCGCCAAATTACTGCACCATCCACCTTTGCTTTCTTTCTGCAGACAAGACTTTCAGCGGTAAAACTATTTTGCACAGTTCGCTAAATTGCATTGACAGTTAAGCCCACAAAGTTGTCTACAGATCATCAAATACATACGAGACTCACAAGAATATTGGAAGCCAGGAACATGCTTACCAGTGTAACTACAATTAAATATTATGTTTGCTGCTAGTCTAACACCTATCAATGTACAGGTAATGTCTCCTTGTGATGGCTGTACTTATGGAACGAATCTCAATATCTATAGTGTACATAACTTTCCACATAAAAAATCTCTCTCATACCGTTGCAGTTATTGATGTGTTGAATCTATACATCCCTCATGATAGGACATACAGTCATCTTCCCTTGTCATGCCACAACATAAACCACAGTAACTTTACAATGCAATATACACACATTTTACACAATATAAGCCACAGTAACTTTACAGTGCAATATACAGGGTGGTCAGTAAATGTGTGAAATGCTTGTAGGAATGTTACAGGGCAGGTTGTACAGAGGCATAAATGTTAAGAAAAAAATTCGATACGTTGCGCCATTTCCGAGTTATTTAGCATTGAAGTTAGCCAATCGGGGCATCGTGCACTCACAGTCAAGCAGCCTGCCAGGGGCGGTTTTGCCCAATGAGTGCTTTGTCTCGTTAGCTGAAACTAGAATTTACGTGTGCGACACCCCAATTGGCTAACATCAATGCTAAATAACTCGGAAACGGAGCAACGTATCGAATTTTTTCTTAACATTTATGCCTCAGTACAACCTGCCCTGTAACATCCCTACAAGCACTTCACACATTTTCTGACCACCCTGTATACACGTTTTACACAAGCAGTGCAGTTATATTTTATATCTGTACAGCACCTGAAAAAATTATGGTATGCCTACACTCACACTGTATGGTATGATTCTCCTCAGTCCTAGGGAAGCACCATATGCCTTTTCTTTCTTTCTACAGGCGTGACTTTCAGCGGCAAAAACTATTTTACACTGGTCGCTATATTGCACCTGCAACTAAACCTCACAAAATGTCAAATACAGAAGACTCCCACTCAATTACACTGCTCTCCCACCGAGGACAGAAGCTTGAATATTAGAGCGCGAATATTAGAGCGCGAAACCGATCTCCAACCCAGCAATATATCACTGTGTACAGTGTCAATGTAGTAAACATACAATTCGTCTCCTGCACCAAACGTAATCATCCCTTTTACATCATTCGTACATATACCATGAAGATAGACAGTACTGAATCGACTCCTTACAGAACTAGATATTTTCCTGCAGCCAACAATCACAAGTTATCCATCCCCAATGCGCCACCAGAGCGCCCTCAGCGGACTGAAGTCGCTCACAGAGCTGTTCTACAAATTCGGCCTCGGTTCCCCCATCGGCACAAACGCATTACTGTTTCTGGTCCGGATCTGCTTGCTTGCTTGCTCGCTTTTCTACACCCATCTCCAGAGTTTGGGATTACAAGAAGATATCTAATTTCGCATGGTTTGCCATAATATCATACCATTTTCGCAGTACTTCTCGATATCAAGCACTAGGCAGCATCCTACCAATCTCTAGCGCAATATAATTCCCAAGAAATAAACTGGGAGTTATATCTCTACAAACCCAAAACTCTAGCTAGGTGGGGCCTGCAGTTAACCACTGACTAACTAGAAACACGTCATGTCTGCGAAGACATTTACTCGCAAACTCGAAAATAAATAAATAAAGGAAACTGATATTTCCACTCGCGAATACCTATGTCAGTGACGTAGCAGATTCCCAATCATCCCTATGATTTACAAATTTAACTAAGGTGTTTCTCACGTCTAGAGAACCGGCAAGCGTGTCTTCCACATGCTAGTTGCACACGTCACAATCGATCTTGTCTCAATCAAAAAAAGGCGCGAAATGTGCAGAACCAGTCAGGCAAACAATTTACATGGGAGGGAATAACGGTCCAGCACAAACGCCCCTCCATATTCAATCTTCTCAGATTTCCGTGCAATCACGAAAGCTATCCAACACATACTAATAATTAGTTCGTTATTCGGTCATCTAGAGGACAACACGGTTAATTCATCTACGTTCCTACACTCCAACAGGCATCTCCAGTCTGACAGCTTCTACTGTTAATGGGAAATGTGAATCACCCCCGCACAGGTCACCGGGACTGCAGGCTGAACATGCGTAGGTAGAATGTTTATCCTGAGAAATTGGTCACATATATATTTCTTCCCTGTACTTACAACTAAATGTTACGATCGCAGTCTCAGTTGAACGACATTTGACAATGAGCGAAGTATTGGAAATACACTCTGTTGACAGCTGTGGCTCTGGAAACAGAAATATCAGCACCATTCTTATGACTTGAGATACTCCTCACATGCTCTCACAGTACTCCATGTCAAATCCATACCTTCCTTATGACTGGACATAGTCATTTCCTTTGCACATGTCAGAACACAAACACATACTCTATAAGCCTGATGCTCAAATGCGAACATATCACGCACCCCCTACTACCAAGTATAATACTTCATCAATAACTGATCGCTGGCAATATGAAATAATACTGAGAGAAAATCAGTCGTGGGTGGACATGTCTCATAAGTTTACCTTGCGAGTGCTACCACCGTGTCCTAGAAAGAGATACGTAATCGGCCAGATGTTAAAAAAACTCATTCCCAACAACTACTGTATGAAGTAACAAGCGGTCATGGTTCTTCAGGTGCACACAAGTATCCATTTTAAAAGCTATATTGGCTTTATAAATCGAGGTACAACATTACTTCTGTATGAGGTGATTTTTCTATCTGGACAAATACCGATACGGTGATCACTGGAGTGTGTATTATCAGACCAGCACTCCAGTTACACATAGCCCACGATGTAACCTCATTATAAAATCGCTGAATTTTGAAAGTGCTTCGGCTAAGGGACGTGGTATGTAATCGGTATTTGCGACTCTCTCACAAGGCCCCAGCTTGATATTTCTTTAGTACTTTTAACATATTATGACTCGAAACCATATCAGAGATTCTGCAATATATCCACTGAGTTATAGGCGATGACTGGTTGAGAAGGAACACAAAGAGTAGTAATAGATGATGTGCTGATTGAGTTTGTAAGAAGAAAATGTACACTAGCTTTTCAGATCTCTCTTGTTACACTATCTGCTAAAAATGATGTCCCATTCAACCACATATCTGCGTCGGATCACACCCACAAGTAAATCATATTTCTGGCATTCTCATATCTCGAAACTAGACACCTTTCTCGAACATGTCTGCTACAGTAGAATTCCAACCTAGTTTCAGTCAGCCCCCTACGCATCTGAGCAGAACGGAACTGAACAGAAGTTAGAGAAAGACATATTCACCACTTTCTGCAACCCATGTAGAAACAGAATGACCTGAGTTAGTGCAACAGGAGCGTGTTTTGACCATTTCATGGAAATGCGGCCAATGTGGTGTGCTTCCAAACTAGAAACAGATATTACAATCCGAAGCAGATCCGCGTCCATTCACATCTATCTCCCCGACATGTTATCTTCATTATTTTGCACCATCCAACAGAGAAAAATTACGAACTATAAAAGCTCCACCAACTTCATCTGATGTAGAACTCACCTAGGAGCCATTGCTCACATGATGACGCATTGCCGCGATATGGGTCCGGCACAGAGAGAGAGTTGTTGCGATGCTTCCCAGATAGAATTCCTAATGGGACACCCCATCCCTCATCGAATTTACCTGTCAAACTGCTGCTGTTGCTGATGCAGGACGATCCTACTAAAGATACAGCATTTGATCCATTGCAGAAGGCAGTTCAAGGTTCCATCACCCGTACTGTAGGAGGATGGCCGTATTTCACAGACTATACTGTAAGTCACAAGAAACACTCCCTGTGACCCTGTATCGTTGTTTGAAACATTGTTTTCTAAAACACTTTGTACTCTGCTGTTGCGGGGGGTGTCGGGATGGTTGAACACGGGACTCCAGATGGGCGAGCTGAAGCCGGGACCCACCACCATCTTTTTCAGGAGGCCGAGCAAATTCAAGAGTGTCAAGGGGCAGTGCAGAGTGATACAGTGGTATTTGGTGGCATTACTTTATTCTCAAAATTTACAGTGCTTTGATGAGTGCGTCATAGCGTCAGCAGCCACCCGCGCGCTGTGCTGCGAGTCCAGCCGGCTCAGAAACTCCTGGTATGACGACACTGCTGCTGCTGTCTGCAATGCTGCTCAGCTGGAACTCATCCACTCTCGCCCGGCTGCCTTCGCCTGCCAAGGCATAGTGGCTGGCGCCATGCCGCTGCCCGCTATTTCGGATCAGAGACTGCTATAGTCCCTGGTCCTCGCTGTCCTCTGCCCTGTTTGGCCTGCTCTGTCCAACCATGAGACGAAGGTGGATGTACTGGTCGCGCATGGCCCTCGGCCTCTGCTGCTCCCAGGACAGGACCGGACTCGAACCTGCGCCATCCTGGACACTGTGCCGCAACTTGCGGCTAGCGGTGCTTGCTGGATGGCAACCCCCGCTGCTGTCTCTGGCGCTGCTCCAGCACTGCCATGCCTCCCGTAGCGTACGCCTCGCCTGGACCCCAGTATGCCAGATGGGAAGTGAATGTGGCCCATCCTGGATGCTGCAGACCCCTTCCACGGCCCTTCTTTGGGCTGGCCGTTCGATCTCCAAGTACCCAGCTGCCGTTCCGTCACGCCCCGGTGTTGCATCACCAGAGGCGGAATACAGCCCAAACAAGTACATAGAAATAAAGTAAGATTTACATAGAATATTTGCAATATTGCTGCCAGACTGGCCCCTGTAAGCGTGGACCAGCACAGGTCCATCCCAATGCTCGATTGGCCTAGCACACCTTGTCCCAAGGTAAAAGTACCTCACTATTTAAACTGCCTTTCCCCTCGCCTCTGACGTAGTGTCAGAGAGAGACAGAAACTATGGCAGAGATAAATTCCCAAACGTCAGCCATCTAAAAATCTCGACTTGGCTCTGGCCTAGTTCCTCGCCTCATATCGCAATAATTTCAAGCAACGCTGTGATTTGCTGCCTCGTTGTTGCTTCACACAAAGCAATTCGTGCGTACAATAGCGCCGTCGCAGCACCGCGCTCGCGAATGCCATGTTTGCATTTCCTGGCCTACTAGGTGTCGACTATTTCAACACTCTCCCAGCGGCCCCAGATTCCATCGTTCAACCTCGCGTTCTTCGACTTTTAATAAAATTTCCTCTTTCCTACGACTAAGACTAATACTAGCGCAGCACTGCGATATACTTTCTTTTTCTGCCACGACGTCGATGTCTATGTCAGGTCCTAAACCGACATTAAGACACACTGATCCACGGCCTCTCGCAGAAAACTAGACATCGCACAATGTAAATCATATTGCTACTGTGGCTACTATAACACACCACAAACACTGGATAATTTTAAATAAAAGAAAGTTATAACATGAGCAAACTGGAAGAGTTTTACAGCGTTGGCGTAGGTTTCCAAACTACATTTAAACTCATCTGTCACAGTCACGGAATAGCTACTGACTCTACGTTCCGTTTCGACTGATTCATGATATTGCAGTCATGTAAGCGATCAGTGTTTCGGTGCTATCCACCCCAGAAGGTGCTGTCCATCCACCAAAACTCTTTCCCCAACTCAAACAAGCGATATCAGTAAATCATTATGTGGTAACCAACAGCACGCCAGTGCATGGATGGGATGGAAAAGACACCATCGATGTACTCTAATAATAGGCATCACAGTTGATAGTGTGAACAATTTTACAGTAATTTCAACACTGACCAATGATGTGACAGCATGTTTCTCAATTTCAGTATCATAGCTAAATTACCCCTTCTCCACTTTGCGAGAGTCATTGTGAACGTGGATAGATTACTGTACAGTATGTCCATTCATTGTTAATTCTTGAACACAGAAATCATCAAAGTATACCAGACAGCGCTCCACATATTTCTAACACCTCGAGCATAGTGCTTAATTTACGATCTATCTCTCTGCGTATGGGAGTCACAGAGTATTCTCGCTGTCTTAGGATAAAATTAGAGAGTGAAAGACCTTCCTCACACTGTCATTGACCAATCCACCATGCAGCACCGTTACTGAATTAATCTGCATTAGTCCAGAAGAGGACCGCAACACTCCACGTCTCGTGAATGAATGGAGCTTTCCGAGTCCTTACCCATCCAAGTGCATGAGATTTCTCTAGATGCGCCCATGTCGAGGAGCTTAGCACACCTAATCGATGTATAGTAACAGATTTCAAAGTGTCGTGATGTAATAGCAGACGGTTAAGAAGAACAAGAAACGAATGATTTTCATGTGTGAGGGAGCTCCAGGCTGATGGAGTTCGTCGCATTTTTACGCCAAGCTATCAGCTCTATTGTTCTACAATCTAGGATCGGTACCTGGAAGGTAATGGTAAGAGAGAACATAAACACACACACTCCTAAGGCTACAACGTTCTGCACTTAAAACGGGCTATAATGTTAGATCGCCTGCGTTTCCGACCTATCAGTCGTATGGAATGTAGCACTGTTAATATTCCATTGTAAGAAATATATTTCAAGTACATGACGTACATCCTTCTTCCCGGTTTCTCTACGATAAACTATGTTATCGAACCGTAAAACGAAAAAACTACTTCCGTAAAACATTTGCTCTGCGTGATATGAGCACAATATAGCTTTCTGGAGAGGTATAGTGCCCACTGTCCACATCAGATCACGGTTCAGAAATTATACGATGCCTGCATCAGGCCTATATAAAATGATAGTTAGTAGCAGAGGATATCTCCTACAAGGAAACAGATAAATGCATAGCAGCAGTGTCCGACATGTGAAAATTACAAGTCATTCCGTCACTAACTCTGTAAACAGCACATCTGTCAGGCAAATGTGTACACGGGGATTGTAGCACCTCACAAGCACCTATTGCTAACTTAGTTATGACGCTGAAGTCTCGATTTTACACCCATGATGTGACAGGGGGGATGGAATACATCGCATAAATCAAAGTTCGTTTATAGGAATGTGTCAAGTTTCGTCACACATGAGATGGAAGTCCTCTGATGAGCGACAGGTTTACTGTTAACGATTGCAAGTACACAGCGCTTTAAACCACATACAGAACATGTGGCTGTATATGAGTAGAACATAGGCTATGTCACGCGACTGACGCATCTGGATAAAACAGTGGAAAAATTGACCTGCAGCAACTTCTCCTTCTCTAGAATGCATCAGTCAACCATTAAATCGTACCTCCTTACAGCTCCACCTCAATCGATCACCCCGTTCACTCTCTGTTAGAGACAAATCCATAATTGGAATATTAACAGTGATACATTCCATACGACTGATAGGTCAGAAACGCAGGCTATCTAACATTATAGCCCGTTTTCAGTGCAGAACGCTGTAGCCTTAGGAGTGTGTGTGTTTATGTTCTCTCTTACCACTACCTTCCAGGTACCGATCCTAGACTGTAGAACAATACTTTAATGTTGATAGCTTGGCTGATTTACGTAAAAATACGTAGAACTCCATGTATCTGGAGCTCCATCGCGCACAAAAATCATTCTTTTCTTGTTCTTCTTAACCGCCTGCTATTACTTCACGACACTTAGAAATCTGTTACTATACGTCGATAAGGAGTGCAAAACTCCTCGACATGGGATCATCTCGAGGAATCTTGTGCACTTGGATGAGTGAGGACTCGCAAAGCTACCGCGTGGAGTGTAGCGATATTCTTCTGGTAGGTTGCAGATTAATGCGGTATGAAATAAAACATAAACACGGTTTGAGTATATATATATATATATATATATATATATATATATATATATATATATATATATATATGTATATATACACTCCTGGAAATGGAAAAAAGAACACATTGACACCGGTGTGTCAGACCCACCATACTTGCTCCGGACACTGCGAGAGGGCTGTACAAGCAATGATCACACGCACGGCACAGCGGACACACCAGGAACCGCGGTGTTGGCCGTCGAATGGCGCTAGCTGCGCAGCATTTGTGCACCGCCGCCGTCAGTGTCAGCCAGTTTGCCGTGGCATACGGAGCTCCATCGCAGTCTTTAACACTGGTAGCATGCCGCGACAGCGTGGACGTGAACCGTATGTGCAGTTGACGGACTTTGAGCGAGGGCGTATAGTGGGCATACGGGAGGCCGGGTGGACGTACCGCCAAATTGCTCAACACGTGGGGCGTGAGGTCTCCACAGTACATCGATGTTGTCGCCAGTGGTCGGCGGAAGGTGCACGTGCCCGTCGACCTGGGACCGGACCGCAGCGACGCACGGATGCACGCCAAGACCTTAGGATCGTACGCAGTGCCGTAGGGGACCGCACCGCCACTTCCCAGCAAATTAGGGACACTGTTGCTCCTGGGGTATCGGCGAGGACCATTCGCAACCGTCTCCATGAAGCTGGGCTATGGTCCCGCACACCGTTAGGCCGTCTTCCGCTCACGCCCCAACATCGTGCAGCCCGCCTCCAGTGGTGTCGCGACAGGCGTGAATGGAGGGACGAATGGAGACGTGTCGTCTTCAGCGATGAGAGTCGCTTCTGACTTGGTGCCAATGATGGTCGTATGCGTGTTTGGCGCCGTGCAGGTGAGCGCCACAATCAGGACTGCATAAGACCGAGGCACACAGGGCCAACACCTGGCATCATGGTGTGGGGAGCGATCTCCTACACTGGCCGTACACCACTGGTGATCGTCGAGGGGACACTGAATAGTGCACGGTACATCCAAACCGTCATTGAACCCATCGTTCTATCATTCCTAGACCGGCAAGGGAACTTGCTGTTCCAACAGGACAATGCACGTCCGCATGTATCCCGTGCCACCCAACGTGCTCTAGAAGGTGTAAGTCAACTACCCTGGCCAGCAAGATCTCCGGATCTGTCCCCCATTGAGCATGTTTGGGACTGGATGAAGCGTCGTCTCACGCGGTCTGCACGTCCAGCACGAACGCTGGTCCAACTGAGGCGCCAGGTGGAAATGGCATGGCAAGCCGTTCCACAGGACTACATCCAGCATCTCTACGATCGTCTCCATGGGAGAATAGCAGCCTGCATTGCTGCGAAAGTTGGATATACACTGTAGTAGTGCCGACATTGTGCATGCTCTGTTGCCTGTGTCTATGTGCCTGTGGTTCCGTCAGTGTGATCATGTGATGTATCTGACCCCAGGAATGTGTCAATAAAGTTTCCCCTTCCTGGGACAATGAATTCACGGTGTTCTTATTTCAATTTCCAGGAGTGTATATATATACACATACTATTACGCTCCCTTCAAGTGTATCTTTATACATATGTCAACTACTTGTCAATACTTAGCGTAGTTAGTATCATGGCAGAATGAGGGAAAGACCCTCATCACAAGGACTTTGTTGCCGGTGACTAGTCCTGTGAAGATGCAAAAGACGACCTGAAGAAGAAGAAGAACGGAATTCTCCTTCCTAATAATATAGGGTGCAGTATTTCAAAAAAATCATGAGACTCTTTCTTTACCTTCTTCTTCGCAATTGTACAGGGTTTCCCAGACAAAGCTTTTTGACATGCAATAAATTCCGCGCGTATCTCCTTTATGCCAATGGATGCTTCGCAGTACTCAGGTTTTTCACACGAACATTAAATCTGTTTCTCTTTCGGTTCAGCGTTCATGTACAGACAAAGGTACTGCTTCAAATCATCAACATGTACACTATGCACATGTAGGAAGTTTACAACATAATTGTATGCAGAGTCTATTCTCGGCAACCTACGGTTCAGTCTCTCCAATGCAAGACGTAGCGCAGTATCCAGATCATATAAGTTTATAACTGAGGCGCGCCTTAGATAAACACAGTTGTCACCCGATTTCACGCATAGTGCGCAGTCATCATACACTGTTGTAACAGATAGTGTCACACCAGTAAGGCGAATGTCTGGGGGAGAACGAGTTGGGTATACTCTGCTGATTCATGTTGCGCTTTATGCGACATATTTCGTCCCAGTCGAACTCGGAAATTGGCACTTTAACACCCTAGATGCATTTTCTGTTTCTATTCTCGCATGCAAGCCCCAGACATGATGTGCTTCTATACCAATGTTTACAAGTATCGCTCCACTGGGAGTTAAATTGTGTGTATAACTGGAAAGCGTGGGTGCAATCGATACCTTCTTATCCAAAACTTCTGCACTCTGTGGCTGCACTAGCACAGGGATGTTCTGCTGGGATGGGTCGTATGTTGGTGACCAGTACTGTCCTCCATCTTGCTGTTGTTTGGGACCACCAGCAGCATTTGATGTGTTCGGAGCAGATGAGTGGGACAAACAACAACAGCTCCTTCTCCTACTCCAGCAAGTGGGCTTTGTGCGCTACGGGATCCCATGTGGTCGCTACAGGTTCAGACATGCTGGAGGTTGTTGCTCCTGCAGGTCCAGAGGTTGGTGCAGGTCTCGACAAGATGGAAACCGAGGCTGCTACAGGTCAGGACGCGGCAGAATCGTCATGTTCATGCTCGACCTTGCGGCTATGGAATTGTCGAGGGCTACTGCTGAACAAAGACATATGGACCCAGATGAGAAAACAATCAATAATAATAATAATAATAATAATGCTAAGTACAGAGAAAAATGTGATATGGGATACTTACTTTTCTGTTTCTTCCTCTTCTGCAGGTCTGTGTTGGGTTGTGACTGCTGTTGCCGCTTCATGGTTCTTCTTCTTCTGCTGCTGCTGCTGGTTGAATGAGCAATACTGGGGGTCCCATAGCTGCTGAGTCTGCCCTATATCCCCTTCAATGATATTACCAGATACCACCATCCTTGTGGTTGAAGTCTAACACATGACTAGGTTAAGGGTTACTGTTGGTTCCCGCCATTTTCCCCCCAGACCGCCATCTTGGATTTGAAGGCACTGGATGGAGGTACTGCCTCTAATTGTTTAAATAAACACTGCATGCAAAATAAAGACTTAAATCCATCCTATCCGGCATAGGCTGAGTCCTTTTCCCACCAATTCCTAGGAAGAGGTGGCGGGCGGATGAATTAGGTTAGTGGAGGTAGCCAAAGTGACCTATTTTCCCCACCAAAACTTGAACTTCCCGCCATTTTCTGGGGATGGGTGGGGAAGGGAGGGGGAGGGGAGGGGGTTAGGTTAGTGGAGGTAACCCAATTGACCTATTTTCCCTCCTGAATTTGAACTTCCCACCATGACGTCACTGTGACATTGCCATATCTATCGCCGCCATTTTAGATACACCATCTTGAATAAATTTGGCAACAATGCAGAGTGGGGTGACACATAGTTTGTTCTACTACTGGCGCCAGTTGATTGAACAGAGACCACCTATAGCAACCATAACAGCCACTGGTCATGGCGCCACCACCTCTTCCTACCGCAAAATGTAGCTGAGGGCCATAGCAATCTGTTGGGGTTTTTATTCCAGTGAGTCATATTTGCCCCCTTCCATGACGATTAGTCAAGTATTTCACTATTATCCCATGGGTTAGCATTTCCTAGAAATACATTTGAATTCTGCAGACCTGAAACAGTATTTCATTGTCAACCTAACACTGACCAAAGCAGTAAACCTGCAGTGGATGGAGCTCTTTGTGTACCAAAGCAGTACACCTGCAATGGATGGAGCTTTTGGTGTATCATCAGCTACATGTTAGAACAGGTCTGGAAATCCAGCACCCCTCCAAGTATGGGCGGGAGTAAATGGTGGGCTAGTGGGGGTAGAAGGAGACGTAAGACTAGTTCTAAGTTGCTTAGTATGTATCCACACATCAAGGTGAAAGCACATGCACTGTTCTGGTGGAAGGTCTTTTTCGATAGTTGTACGATCTTATTAAGTGTTTTGTGTTCCTATAAACCAAGACTGGGATGCATTTGGAGTAACATAGTCATTGCATTGCTATTGCGTTTTTTTAATAGCTGCTCATTTACAAGAAGAGTACTTCTCTTTCATCCTAAGACACACTGGTACCACTCACAAGAAAAGACATGTCTATCTATCCCAGAGTGTTTGCTCGATATTGGTTATCGTGTTGTTGTTTCGCTCTATCAGCATTACTTTATTGGTGAAGTCTTCTACTCACCACAGTGCTTGAACTTTCTAGCTGAATGGTGCTGGATGGTGCTAAGTGCTCATATTGTAGTATATTCGACGCATGATTCAATGTTCTCGGTTGAATTTTCATTGTAGCAAGCATAAGTTCATACCATGGGAGTGAGTTTACACTTATTTAGCTGGAGATTTAATTGACTTTAGTACTATATCTTCTATTTGCACTGTTGCCATCACAGTGTTCGTTTTAGAAACGCAAGTCTACACTCCTCACATGATGTGAGGTGAGGTTTGTCGGTACAATACTCGTGGTAGGAAGCATAAGAATCACACCTGGAGAGTGCGCAATAGTAACACTTCATGCAGTAAATGAGTGTTCATATTTATTGAGTCACTTTCCTTTAAGTAAATGTGCTGACATTACAGAAGTTCAGCTGTTAAGAAAAGAATACTTTAGGCATACACGCAGTGTGTTACTCCACAAGAAGCAAGAGACCTGTGTAAAATTCCTCTTCCATCTATTCATCCACCGTCTATCCCTCCACCTCTTGTACAGCAGGAATGGTTGTGTTTCACCACCAACATCCCCCAATGGCTGAGTGTGTGTATTCTTTCTATTCTTTCTGGAGCTGGTTTCAGCCATCCATGGCTGTACCTATAGCATTGTCGACACTGCATAGTACAGAAGTTGATGTTCCTAAACAACAGAGATAAAGCTGACATTCGGTGAGGTGAGTGACAGATGTCATCCTTCCACAGTATACGAGAACAGGCACACACAAAGCTGTTATTCGGTGCAGTGGAGAGTCTGAAAAGTTTGGACAGTTTACCTGAAGAAGCAGAATAAACACAAGTGATGACGTTTCATAACCAAATGCAGCAGCGATGGCTACCAAGTGCTGAGACTGCTCCCCAACTGTTGGAGGCACAGCGAGAGAAGACTAGTATAAAGATCCAGATGTATCTCATTTCTCGTGGGATGTACTATTTCAATGACTTTCTTACATAAGATTGATTTAACTTAGCCAAGAAGCACTACCAGACAGTGCCAGCACACACAGAACATTTGAAACCACGCTGCTGATGACCATTCAATTCTTCGTCCCTGATGGATAATCAGGTGTATTACAATTGTTCCAGGGCGTCCAGTCTTTCCTAGAAATACGTTTATCAGCTTTCAGGAAGCATCCTATTCTTGAATTTTCTGTCCATCTGTGACTGGTTTCTGCATACCAGCAACAGAAGATCACTGCCAGTTGATGAATCTTTTGCATACCATCAGCGACAGGTTAGAACAGTCCTGTAAAACCGATATCCCTACCTACTTAGGTGGGTGGAGGAGAGACAGTGTGGAGGGGAAGTAGGAGGGGAGTTATGACTGATTCTAAGCTGCTTAGTCTATCCACACACTGAGGTGAACACATGTACAGGTGCCTGGCGAGATCTTTTGGGAAGGAAGAAAGGAGGGAAGATTGGGTTTAACGTCCCAGTGAGACTGAGATCATTAGAAATGGAACACAATCTCGGATTGTCTGAAAGGTGGAAACGGAAATCGGCTGTTCAAAGGAACAATCACAGCATTTGCCTAAAGCGATTTAGGAAATCACTGAAAACCTAAATCTGGATGGCCAGACATGAGTTTGAACCGTCATCCTTCCGAATGGGAGTCCAGTGTGCTATCCACTGTGCCACCTCACACAGCGAGATCTTTTGGGGTCGATTTTTTCAATAGTTGTGTTATGACAATGATTTTTCTCAGTTCCTGGAGTATGACATGCATTATCATGCGTTGTTTATGACTGGCGGTTTTTTCACGAAAATTTCGATCAGTAATTAGAGGAATGAAGCATTTTCTGTCAGTTGTGGTCGCGTGTATTGAACTGTGAGCTGCAGAGCGGAAAGGCACCACCCCACTATCCATTGTTGCCAAATTTATTCAAGATGACGATGATAGATATGGCAATATCGCAATGACATTATGGCAGAAAGTTCAAATTTTGGCCGGAATATAGGTCAATTGGGCTACCTCCACTAACCTAACACCCTCCCCCCCGGCCCCTCAGAAAATGGCGGGAAGTTCAAATTCCATTACGACAATGCAACACACCACGGCTGCCTCTACTAACATAAGAAAATGGCGGGAAAAAAGGGCACTTGGGCTACCTCCATTAACCTAAGTCAACCGACAGCTACCTCTTAGTAGGAATTGGCGGGAAAGGACTTGGCCTGTGCTGGATAGGATGGACATAAGTCTTCGTTTTGCATGAAGTCTTTATTTAAACAATTAGTGGCAGTACAGCCATCAAGTGTGTTCATCATTGAGTCCAGAGTCCAACTGACCTAGTACACAGTCCAGCCACCAGAGGGCGCCGTCACCCCTCCTGTGACATAACCCAAGATGGCGTTCCAGGGTGGGGGAAAATGGCGGGAAAGTGACTCAACCTGTGTTGGGCTGCTGGAGAGAGAGACTGTACTTTATTTATTTTTGAACAATTTATTTACTGATGGATTTGACATAGTATATTTATTACACTGATACAAAACACTCACTCTGACATGCTTCGGGTTGCACTACACAACCTACAGTCATGCAAACTACTCATAAATAATGCAGTACACTGACGTGCAGAGACGCAAACAACTCGTAAATTACCGAAATAATGCAATACACAGCCTACAGAACTGCAAACTACTCGTAACTCACCGAAATAATGCAGTACTCTGAAGTGCAGAAACGAAAACAACTCGTAAATTATCAAAATAATGCGTGTAAAATGGTCTGCAGGCACGCTCACTACTCGTAAACCGTCCAAAAAATGCATAACACAGCCTACAGACCGGCTCGCAAAATAATGCAACAGACACACAAACAACTCGTAAAAAAGGCTCCAACGTGCGCACACACACCGCCCGCCTTCCCCAGTCCACTGGACCACACAGGACACTACCGCACACACTCCCGGACGTCGGGATGCACCGACGGCATGTGCGAATGTGGTGCACAGTACATTGGACAAACGCAGCGCTGCATCTCGAAAAGGTGCGAGGAACACACCAGGCATGTCCGACTTGGACAGATAGAGAAATCTGCTATAGCTGAACATAGCATTAAAGAAAACCACACCTTTGATTTCGAGAACACCATGGTGCTCCGTCGAGCTGGGAGCTGTTGGGATAGCGTCATTAAAGAATCAATAGAAATACGGGTCCACGAGAATCTTGTGAACAGGGATGAAGGTTATCAACTGAGCGCGGCCTGGAATCCACCATTAGCCACAATACGCCAGAAACGCACCAAGAACCGTCCAGCTCAAGAGACGCGACCGGAATGCTCTGACGGAGACGCGAACGGCGCACCCGCTTCCCCCTCCACCCCGCCCGCCGGCTCCTCTGGATCCAGCCTCCCGCGGCCAGGTGGTGGGGGGCACGCCGCAGGTATAAAGGAACCGGGACCGGCATCCGAAAAGTCTCGGCACTTCGCCAGAAGATGACGAGTATGTCACTCGTCGAAACGTCACAGTTTGAAGACACCGCCACCCGGCTGGAAGCCCGAGAACTCTTCGCCAGCTGTGAGAGATGTTTGCATAGCAGCTAAAAGGGTCGCAATGTTATACTGACATCACATGTCTATCTAAATAAGAGCCAACTCACCCTCTGGGCGCAGTGGTTAGACACTGGACTCGCATTCGGGAGGACGACAGTTCAATCCCGCGTCCGGCCATCCTGATTTAGGTTTTCCGTGATTTCCCTAAATCGCTCCAGGCAAATGCTGGGATGGTTCCTCTGAAAGGGCACGGCCGACTTCCTTTCCCATCCTTCCCTAATCCGATGAGACCGATGACCACGCTGTCTGGTCTCCTTACCCAAACCAACCAACCAACCACCCTCTGGGCCACATGCACGAAATCTTTCTCTGCCTGTGGGCACTGATGTCACAGGGAGAGCTATAGAAATCTGTTCCAATGCTTCCCAGAATAACACAGCATGCATTATTCCTAGCGATCCTAACAGGAAATGCGAGTTGCATCTAGCCGAGCACACATGCTAACTGCCCAGTGTGGCTGTCACATCACTGCGAAATGTTCTTCCTGCTGTCAATATACGTCTCAGAAACGTTAAACGTTCTCACTGCTAAAAGCCTTCTTCATGTCTGTACATGCACGCGAAAACATTGTTAATCATATTCTTCTTGCTTGGAAAGAGAGCACAGTCCAAGCACAGATGGGGGAAAATCAGAGCAATTACACAAACAGAATTCGAAGCACTGTCCTACAGAAGAGAAAAGTGGGGGGAATTTTCGGTATCCTACAGCTACAGGTCTGGAGATGTTCTAATGTCAAACTGGCAGATGAGTGATGGCATCCCCACCAGACATGGATGGTCTGCTTCAACTTGTCTTTGAACACTTGCTTTCTCAGAACTTTCCATAGAAACCTTGCCTCCATCTCGTTTGAGTCAGTTTGTAGATGCTCCTAGGCCCCAGCACAAAGGACGTCTTGTGAATGAATGGACCATTCTGATTGGCCCTTATTGAATTTACCCGCCAAATTACTGATGCTGCCTGTATGGAAGCACTGTTCGCTTTATTTCTTTCTGCAGATGAGAATTGCAGTGGCAAAAACAATTTTGTGGGAAAACTCTATTTTACACAGCTCACCATATTGCACCGAAAATTAAACCCTGCAAAGCGGCCTACAGATCGTCAAATACAGAAAGACGCTGATTCAATTACACCAGTCTGCCACTGAGGGTGGAAGCATGAATATTAGAGCGTGAAACCGATCTCCAACCTGGCAATACATATCACCGCGTACTGTGTCGATGTAGTAAACATACTATTCATATCATGCACCATACAAAACCGTCCCTTTTACATCATTCGTATAGTTATCGACCACCAGACACTCGTACATATACCGTGAAGACAGACAGCTCCGTATATATTTCTCGCAGCACTAGATATTTTCCCGAAGCCAATGGTCACAAGTCATCCACTCCCAACGCGTGACCAGGGCGCCCTCAGTGGAGCAAAGTCACTCTCAGTACTGTTCTACAAATTCGGGGTCAGCTCCCCACGGCACAAACACGTTACTGTTTCTGGATCCGACCTGCTTGCTTTTCTACACACACCTCTAGACTATGGGATTACAAGAACACATGTATTTCCATATGGCTTGCCATAATATTATACCATTTACACGATACTTCTCGATATCAAGCACATAGCAGTATTGCTCTCGCAACATAATTCTGAAGATATAGATTGGAAATTATTTCTCTACAAACCCGAAACTTTTGCGAGTGTGGAGTGTGCTGTAAACCAATGAGTAACTAGAAACTTACCCTGTCTGTGAAGACCTTTACCTGAGAACTCGAAAAAAATAAAGGAAACTGATAATTCCACTTGTGAATACCGATGTTGGAGATTTAACAGTTTTCAAATTGTCCCTACAATTTACAAAGTCAACTAAGGTGTTTCTCATGTCTAGAGAACCAGCAATTAAGTCTTCCACCCACCTTCCACCTGCTAGATGCACACATCACAATCGATGTTGTCTCAACTAAATAAAGGAGCGAAATGAGCAAAAGCAGTCAACCGAACAATTTACATGGGAGGGAATAACGGTCCAGGGCAAACACACGTCCATACTGAATCTTCTCATATTTCCACGCGATCATGAAAGCTGTCCAACACACACTAAGTATTAGTAGTCTAGAGGACGATACGGTTAAGACAGCTACAATCCTACACCCCAACAGCCCTCTCCATTTGGACAGCTTCTACCGTTAGCTAGAAACATGAACCATTCCCGCCAGAGGTCACCAGCACTGCACACCAAGCACGCATAGACAAAATCGTCCTAGGAGCAAAACCTGCCTCTATACATATTATCCCTATGCTTATTTGTGTTTAGATATTACGATCGCGGCTCAATTGGATGACATTCGACAATGGACGAAGTATCGGAAATACACCCTTCGGTCGGCTGTGGCTCTGGAAATAGAAATATCTGTACCATTCTTATGACCTGAGATACTCTTCCACTTGCAATCACAGTATTCCACGTCAAATCCATACCAACTGAACTTAGTCATTTCCTTTGCACATGTCGGAACACACACACCCACAGTCACCCACCCACCCACCCACCCACCCACCCACCCACACACACACACACACACACACAGACACACACACACACACACACACACACACACACACACACACACACACACACGCGCACACACACACACACACATACTTTATAAACCTGATGCTGATGGCGGACCTATCACAAACCCCCTACTACTAAGTATAATACTTCGCCAATAATTTATTTCCGGCGATTCGAAATAATACTGACCGAAAATCAGCCATGGGAGGACATGTCTCATAAGTTTTTTCTTGAGAGTAATAACACTGTATCTTAGAAAGAGAGACGCAATTGTCTTACAAACCGCCAGATGTTAAAAAACACGACCATATTACTGTCACAAGCGGTCTTAGTTCTACAGGTGCACACATGTATCCATGTTAAAAGCTATACTGGATTTATAATCGAGGTATGGCATTACCTCTGAATGAAGTGATTTTTGCAGACAAATACCGCGACACTGAATACAGATGGTGATCGCTGGAGTGTATATTACCAGACCAGCAGTGCGATTACATGTCACCGATGGTGCAACCTTGTGATAAAAGAACCGAGTGTAGAAAGTGATTCAGCTAAGGAACGTGGTATGAAAGCGATATTTGCAACTCCCTCATGCCATCACTATATATTTCTCCAGTATTTGTAATATATTCTGTCTCGATGCTATGTCAGAGATTTGGTGATATATCGACTGGGTTATAGGAAATGGTTGATTGAGAAGGGTCACAAACAGTAGTAGGTGGTGTGGTGATTGAGGTAGTACGAAATGTATACACACTTTTCAAATATCTAGTGTGACACTCTCCAGTAGAAATTCTGTCTGGGATTTGGAATCAAGTCTTTCCATTCAACCACATACCTGCGTTGGATCCTACGGAGAAGTCTTTTAATGATTACAGTCACTATTGAATCATATTTCTGGCACTCTCATATCTCGATATGAGTCACCTTCCTCAAACCTATCTGCTACATTAAAATTCCCGCCTCGTTTTAGGTAGCCCCTATGCAACTGCCCCATCACACTCTGCGCTACCATCCCTGCCGCAAGTTATCTTTCCAATGTAAGTCGAACCTGTGTAGAAGTCGGAGAAAGCTATATCTACCACCTTCTGCAAACTGTGTAGAAACAGGAGAAGCTGACTTACTGCGACAGGACTGTGTTTTGGCCATCATACGAAGCCTGCTCCTGCAGCACTAGATAGTGTAAAAGACAGTACGGGAACTGGGAGAAGGACGAGGTTTCTGCAAATGCATTGTGGTGCGTTCCCAAACTACAAACAGATACTACAGTCTGAAGCAAATGCGCGTCCCTCGGGGCCCATTCACGACTAACACACCAACATGCTATCTTCATTATTCTGAATCATCCAACAGAGAAAAATTACGAACTATAAAAGCTCCACTCACTTCATCCAAAAGCTCGATAAGATTTTTACCGCATCTCTCTCGTCCCATATACCGAAAATAAATATCGTCTTCTTTCTGGCATCGATCACATGTGACGATCCTTTTAAATATACACCTATTGATCGACTGCACAGATCAGTTTAAAATTTCATCACATGTACTGCAGCAGGATGACAGTATCCCACAAACTATACTATATGTCGAACAGACCCACCCTCTGATCCTGTGTCGTTGTTTGAAACATTGTAGCCGTGCGGGATTAGCCGTGCGGTCTAGGGCGCTGCAGTCACGGAATGTGCGGCTGGTCCCGGCGGAGGTTCGAGTCCTCCCTCGGGCATGGGTGTATGTGTTTGTCCTTAGGATAATTTAAGTTAAGTAGTGTGTAAGCTTAGGGACTGATGACCTTAGCAGTTAAGTCCCATAAGATTTCACCCACATTTGAACATTTTTGAAACATTGTACACTGCCATACATTTTGTTTTTTTCGCCACGACATCGAGGTCTGTGTCACGTTCTAACCTGACATTCTAAACTGACATTAACACATTCTGATCCATTGCTTCTCGCTGAAAACTAGCCATCACATGGTATAAGTCATGTTGTTACTGCTGCTACCATAACACACCACACACACTGGATGATTTTAAGTAAAAGACAGCTACAAATTAAGGAAACTGGAAGAGTTTAGCGGCGTTGTGAAGAGTTTCCCAGTTGTAGTCCGAAGGTGATTGACGACCTCTACGTTTAAATTCATCTGTTACAGTGAGTTCATAGCTGAGGACGCTGCGTTCCGTTTCGAGTTATTCCTCATATTGCATTCATGTACGCGATCACTGTTTCGGTGCTAGCCATGCCCAGAAGGAGTTGTCTCTCCACCAAAACTCTTTCTACAACTCAAATTAGCGATGACAGTCAATCATTATGTGGTAACCAACAGTGTACCAGTGGATGGATTTGATGGAAAAGACACTGTCGATGTAATGTAATAAAACGATCACGGTTGATTGTGCGAACAATTTTAGCAATTTTACAGTAATTTCAACACCAAGCGACGATGCGACAGCACGTTTCCCAATTTCAGTATCATAGCTAAACCTCCCCTTCCCTACTTTGCGAGTATCATTGCGAATGTAGATAGATGAGTGTGCAGTACGTCCATTCATTGTCAATTCTCGAACATATATATCATCAAAGTATACCAGACAATGCTCTACATATTTCTAGCACCTCGAGCGTAGTGCTTGATTTACGATCTATCTCTCTGTGGATGGGAGTCTCAGAGCATTGTTGCTGTCTTAGAACAAAATTAGAGACTGAAAGACCACCTCCCACTGTCTTTGTTTGACCATCCCATTCTGCAACACCATTGCCGATTTAATATACAGCTGACCAGAAGTAGAATGCTACATTCCGCATCTTGTGAATGAATGGAGCGTGTCGAGTCCTCGTCCATCCAAATGCACAAGATTTCTCCTGACATGGCCAAGTCGAGGAGGTTAGCACCCCATATCGGTGTATAGTAGTAGATTTGAATTTGTTGTGATGAAATAGCAGACGGTTAAGAAGAACAAGAAATGGGTGGTTTTTATGCATGTTGGAGCACCAGACGGATGGAGTTCGAAGCATTTTACATACATTAACTACGCTATCAATTTTAAAATATTGTTCTAGTACCTGGGATCAGTACCAGGAGGGTATTGGTAAGAGAGAACATAAACTCACGTACTCCTAAGGCTACACGGTTCTGCACTTAAAACAGGCTATAACGTTAGATCGCTTCAGTTTCTGATGTGTGGGTCACGTGAAATTCAGCACCGTTAACATTCCAAAGTAACAAATATGTGCGACTGCTTGACATATTACCTTCCCGCAGGCTTCTCTACGATCAACTATGGTAACAAACTGTAAAATGAAAAAACTACGTCCTTAAAATATCGATTCTGTGTGATACGTGCACAATGTAGCTTTCCACAGATGTATAGCATCCACTGTTCACATCCGATCACGGTTCAGAAATTATACAGTGCTCGCATCAGTCCTATATAAAATGACAGTTAGTAATGGAGAACAACTCTCACGAGGAAACAGATAAATGCATAGCAGCAGCATCTGACATGTGAAATTACACATCAAGCTACCACGAACTCTGTTAACAGGACATCTGTCAAGCAGATGTATACATGGGGTGGAGTGTCTCACAAACACCTATCGCTAAATTAGGATCATCTTATTTATGAAACTGAAGTATCGATTTTATCCCCAAGATGCAACAAGGCGATGGAGTACATAGCATAAATCTTCATTCATTTAGAGGAATGTGTTGAAACAGGATGGTCACATTTCATCACACATCAGATGGAAACCCTCTGATGACGAAGAGGTTTGCTGTTGGTAGGTCGACAAGGACAGCATCACCCCAAGTACCATTATACAAGATGGCGGTGATGACGTCATCCAAGATGGAGGCTGTGACATCATCCAAGATGATGGATTTTGGCGCGAAATTTGAATTTTGGCGGGATGATAGGTCAATTTGGCTACTTCCATTAACATAGCCCCCTCCTCTCGCCCAACAGAAAATGGCGAGAAGTTCAAATTCCATCAGGACAATGCAACATACCTCTACTAACTTAAGAAAATGGCGGGAAAATAGGTCACTTGGGCTAAATCTACTAACCTAAGTCATCTGACAGCCACCTCTTCTTAGAGATTGGCGGGAAATTTGAATTTTCGTGGTAAAGAAAGGCCACATGGGCTATCTCTACTAACCTAAGAAAATGGCAGGAAAATAGATCACTTAGGTTATCTCCACTAACCTAAGTTATCTGACTGACAACACTTCCTAGGGATTGGCAGGAATAGGACTCGGCCTGTGCTGGATGTAAGTCTTAATCTTGCATGCAGTATTTATTTAAACAATTGGTGGCAGTATCACCATCAACACAAGGTCCAGAGTCCAACTGATCTAGTACACAGTACTGCAACCAGAGGGCGCTGTCTGTTCCATGATGTAAGCCAAGATGGTGGGGGGAAATGGAGGGAAACACTGTGGACAACCATGGGCTCTGAAATCCAACTGACCTAGTACACAGTACCGCCACCAGAAGGTGCTGTCTTCCGTTCCATGACGTAAACCATGGTGGCTGTCTGGAGGGGAGAATGACTCAGCCTCCATGGGCTGCTGGAGAGAGGAAGGAGTGTATTTTATTTATTTTGGAACAATTTATTTAGCAATGGATTTGAGATAGCATATTTATCACACTGATACAAAACACATGCACTGACATGCTTGGGTCCAGCCACACAGTCTACAGACCTATAAATTACTCCTAAATAATGCATTACAGACACACAAACAACTCTTAAATCACCAAAACAATTTCAGTACACAGCACACTGAAATGCTAGCTCCTCCTAAATAATGCATGAATAATGCTCTGCAGACACGAATTCAACTCCTAAACCGTCCAAATAGTGCATAGCACAGCCTACATAGCTGCTTGCAAAATAATTCAACAGACACGCAAACAACGCGTGCATGCACTGCCTGCTGCCACCTGTCCGCTGGACTGCACTGGACGCTACCCCGCATGCTCGCAGAAGTCGGGATGTACTGGCAGGCTCTCAAAGTGATGCTCAGGTGCCCGTTTGTGTCCTACAAGCATGAGGCGGCGACATTCCTTTCATACTTGGTACCTGAGAAATTCATTTCAAGATACGTGGTCACCTAGGCATCATTGCTGACACGACTGGATGGGAGCAAAGACCTAATTGAAGAGCACGTCGACGCCGCCGCCAGCCACCCGTGGACACAAGCCAGCACAAGACACCACGCTCACTCCATTGCTGACAGCATGTGAAATATCTTCAAGTATTATACTGATGTCACATGTCTATCTATATAAGCGCCAAGTCATGTTGTGTGTTTATCATTGCTGGGGTCATAAATAATAGCTGCAGTGCAGGTCCAGCACCAGGAGAGATGTTTCAACACTACCCACAATAGAACAGGGTGCGTTGTTACTAGCGATCCTCACTGAACAGCCCGTTCGTCACCCACACCCAATGGGTCACCAGAGAAGTCACTCTCAGACCTGTTTTACAAATTCGGACTCGTTCCCTGTCTGCACAAACACGTTACTGTTTCTGGTGTGGACCTGCTTGCTTTTCTACACGCATCTCCAGACTCTGGTATTACAAGAACACATGTATTTTCGCATGGTTTGACATAATATTATACCATTTTCGCAGTGCTTCTTGATATCAAGCACACAGCAGTATCATACCGATGGCTCGCGCAACATAATTCTGTAGATATAGACTGGAAATTATTTCTCCACAAACCACAAACTTTAGCGAGGTGGAGCGTACTCTATACCACAGAGTAACTAGAAACTTATCCCCTCTGCGAAGACATTTACGTGAGAACTCGAAACAAATAGAGGAAAATGATATTTCCACTCACGAATACCGATGCTGTGATGTAACAGATTCCAAACTATCCCTGTAATTTACAAAGTCAACTAATGTGTTTCTCATGTCTAGAGAACCAGCAAACATAACTTTCCCCTGCTAGATGCACACACCACAATCTGTGTTGTCTCGGCTAAATAAATGTGCGGAAGCAGTCAACCGAACCATTTACATGGGAGGGAATAACGGTCCAGTGGAAACACACGTCCATACTGAATCTTCTCTAATTTTCACGTGATCACGAAAGCTATCCAACACATACTAAGTATTAGTTCACCATTGGGCCGTCTAGAGGACACCATGGTTAAGTCATCTACATTTCCACACTCCAACAGCCCTCTCCATTCGGGCAGACCCTACCGTTAGCTGGAAACGTGAATCATTCCCATCACAGGCCACGCAGAGACAGAATCATCCTATGAAACTGGTCACATATATATTTGATCACTATACTTACAATTAAATGTTATGACAGCGGTTTCAGTTGAATGACATTTGACAATGACAATGATGGCCGTAGCTCTGCTCAAGGCGAACCTATCATGCATCCTGTACTACTACTAAGTATAATACTTTGTCAGTAACTGATTGACTATGATACGAAATAATATTGAGAGAAAATCAACGGTGGGTGGACATGTCTAATACGTTTTCAAATGGCTCTGAGCACTATGGGACTTAACATCTATGGTCATCAGTCCCCTAGAACTTAGAACTACTTAAACCTAACTAACCTAAGGACATCACACAACACCCAGTCATCACGAGGCAGAGAAAATCCCTGACCCCGCCGGGAATCGAACCCGGGAACCCGAGCGCGGGAAGCGAGAACGCTACCGCACGACCACGAGCTGCGGACCTAATACGTTTTTCTTGTGAGTGATACCACTGAGTCTTAGAAAGATAGGCGTAATCATCTCATATGTTAAAAAACCCAATCGCAACAACTACTCTATGTTACTGTCATAAGCACTCTTGGTTCTACAGGTGCGCACAATTATCCATGTTAAAAGCTATACTTGCTTTATAAATCGAGGCACGATATTACCTCTGAATGAGGTGGTTTTTTGTCCAGACAAAAACCGATACGGTGATCACTGGAGTGTATATTATCATACCAGCAGTACGGTTACACATAGCCCACGATGCAACCTCATGATAAAATCGTTGAATTTTAAATGTGAATCGGCTAAGGAACATGGTATGAAACCGCTATCTCCAACTCCCTCACACCGCTAGATATTTCTATAGTATTTGTAACTTATTCTGTCTCGATACCATGTCAGAGGTTCTGCGATATATCCACTGGGTTATAGGCTATGACTGATTGAGAATTGAGAAAGATCACAAACAGTAGTTGATGGTGTGCTGATTGAGGTCGTAAGAAAATGTACACTTGATTTTCAGATCTCTAGTGTTACACTATCTGCTAGAAATGATGTCTATGATTAGGAATCAGGTCTTTCCATTCAACCACATACCTGCATTGGATTCTATTGACAAGTTCTTTAATGATTACAACAACTACTCAATCATACAGCAAACAGAGCAGACGCTCTGCAAACGTGGAATATATGGGGTGGAAGCTACTGGATACAATCGAGTACAGTGCTATACTATACCTCCCAATCAGTGCATTTGCGCTAGGTGTTGGCAGCTGTAGTACATTTACAAGCAGTTTTAGAACGCAGAATGAGAGGTTATGTCATGATCGCGTGGGTAGAACTGACATAAAATATCGATAGAATTGCGGAAATACGTATATATTGATCGAATATACAGCGAAATGCGGTGAAATTGAGGAAGTACTTGGGTGTCTCCTGCTTGGCGCAGAACAATTTGTACATGGGAAGAAGCACGCGACAGCAAGAGGTATCCGAGAAAACATCAACATGGACGCCAAGGGAACCAGGGAAACAGTCACTTTTTTCTGTCGAGGCAGCTTTCAACTGCATGTCTATTGAGGTAACAGTGATACACACCAGTTGACTACTGTGTTTGACGCTTTTCAGGAAGACAGACAACCATATGCCTCTAAACTTACTTACATCTGCTGACGTCATGGCCGTCATCTTGGATTGGTGGTGGTACTGTGTACTAGGTCCAGACCTCGTGGTGAACACAGTTTCCCGCCATCTTGGATATGGTACTAGCATCATCAGCTGACGTCATGGCGGCCATCTTGCATTACGTAACGGATGAGGGCGCCCTCTGGTGGTAGTACTGTGTACTCAGTCAGTTGGACTCCGGACCTCATGGTGAACACACTAGATGGCTGTACTGCATCAAATTGTTTAAATAAATAGTGCATGCTAAATAAAGGCTTATGTCCAGCATTGGTCACATCGTCTTCCCGTCATTTACTAGAATAGGGTGGCAGTCGAGTGACTTAGGTTATTGGATTTGCGCTTTCATTCCCGCCATTTTCTTAGGTTAGTATAGATAACCCAATTGCCCTAGCTTCCCTCCAAAATTCAAACTTCCAGCCAATTCCTAGAAAAGGTGGTGGTCGGACGACTTATGTTAATGGACGTAGTCCAAGTGCCCTTTCTTTCACACCATTTTCTTAGGTGTGTTGCATTGATCTAATGGAATTCGAATTTCCCGCCATTTTCTGGGGGAGAGGGTTAGGTTAGTAGAGGTAGACAAATTGACCTATCTTCCCGCCAAAATCCACCATCTTGGATGATGTCATAGCTACCATTTTGATGACATCATACGCTGTTGCCAAACCTACACGCTGCCATCTTGGATGATGTCGTCACCGCCATCGGGAATACATCTGGCAACACTGGAATGTGGGGTGGCATCTGCCTATCCCCACTACTAATATAGTTGTGTGTTTTTTAACATATAACAGTTTGTAAGACGATTACACCTATCTTTCTAAGACACGGTGGTAGCACTTGCAAGAAAAACTTATGAGACATGTCCACCCGTCATTGATTTTAGGTCGGTATTGTTTAGTACAACCTGCAATCAGCTACTGACGAAGTTCTATACTTAGTAGTAGTGGGGGGGGCTTATAAAGTATGTGTTTGTGTTCTGACATGTGCAAAGGAAATGACTATGTCCAGTCGTAAGGAAGGGTATGGATCTTTGACATGGAATACTGTGATAGCAAAGGGGAGAGTACGTCAAGTCATAAGAAAGTTACCGGTATTTCTATTTCCACAGCCATAACCATCAGCCAGGTTTATTTCTGATACTTTGTTCATTATCGAATGTCATTCAACTGAGACAGCAATTGTAAAAATTTTCAAATGTGTGTGAAATCTTATGCGACTTAACTGCTAAGGTCATCAGTCCCTAAGCTTACACACTACTTAACCTAAATTATCCTAAGTACAAACACAGACACCCATGCCCGAGGGAGAACTCAAACCTCCGCCACGATCAGCCGCACAGTCCATGATTGCAGTGCCTTAGACTGCTCAGCTAATCCCGGGTGGCCAGCAATCGTAGCATTTAGTTGTAAGTACAGGGATAAAATATATATTTGACCGATTTCGTAGGATGATTCTGTCTATGCGTGTGCTGTGGTGGGCATGTTTCATGTTTCCCATTATTGTAGAAGCTGTCTGAATGGTAAGGCCTGTTGGAATGAAGGAATGTAGCTCAGCTAACTGAGTCGTCCTCTAGACTGCTGAATAATGAACTAATACGTAGTATGTTTAGGACAGCTTTTGTGATTGCGCGGAAATTTGAGAAGACTCAAAATGGAGGTGTATTTGCGCTGGACCGTTATCCCCTCCCATGTAAATTGTTTGGTTGACTGCTTCCGCACATTTCACACCTTTATTTAGTTGAGAGAAAATGGAGTGTGATGTGTGCATACAGCAGGTGAAAGACACGTTTGCTGGTTCTCTAGACATGAGAAACACCTTAGTTGACTTTGTAAACTATAGGGATAATTTGGGATCTGTTACATCACCGACATCAGTATTTGTGGGTGGAAATATCATTTTCCTCTATTTGTTTCGAGTTATAACGTAAAGGTCTTCGCAGAGGGGATACGTTTCTAGTTACTCAGTGGTCTAAAGCATGCTCCACCTCGCTAAAGTTTGTGGTTTGTGAAGAATAAGCCATCAGTATGATACTGCTGTGTGCTTGATATCAAGAAGTACTGCGAAAATGGTATAACATTATGGCAAACCATTCTAAAATACATGTGTTCTTGTAATCCCAGAGTTTGGAGATGGGAGTAGAAATGTAGGCAAGAAAGTGGATCCAGACTAGAAACAGTAACGCGTTTGTGTCGAGGTAGAACGTTTCCGAATTTTGTACATAGAAAATTATGTGCACTATAGATACTGAGATTTGTTCCAGAACCACAGCTGTCGAGAGGAGATGTTACCTGTTCATCGATCGGTATCAGACTGTAGCAGCAATCGTAATATTCAATTGTAGTTACACTGGTAAATATGTTCCTGGCTTCCAATATTCTTGTGAGTCTTGTATGCATTGATGATCTGTAGACAACTTTTGCGGGGTTTAACTGTCAATGCAATTTAGTGGTCTGTACAAATCATTTTTACCTCTGAAAGTCTCGTCTGCAGAAAAGAATGGCGAATGGTGCTCCCACAATGACAGCAGCAATAGATTGATTGGTAAATTCAGTGACGAATGGGCTGTTCAGTTAGGATCGCTAGGAACACTGCATCCTGTGCTATTCTGGGTAGCATTGGAACATCTCTCTCAGCACTGGACCTGCACTACAGCTATGCGTCATCACGCCAGCAACAGTAAACACACGCGCACGGTCCAGAGGATGGCTTGGCGCTTATTTAGATAGACATGTGACATCAGTATAACACTCGAAGAACTTTCGCAGTGGAGTGAGAGTGATGGCTCACGCTGGCTTGCGCCCTGGGTGGCTCGCGGCGGCATTGATACGCTCGCAAATAGGTCTTCTCTCCCGTCTGGTTGCATCAGCAACAATGCCTAGGTGAACTCGTATTTCGAGAGGAATTTCTCAGGTACCAAGTATGAAAGGAATGTCGCCGCCTCATGCTTGTAGGGCGCAAACGGGCACCTGAGCATCACTTCGAGAGCCTGCCAGTGCATCCCGACTTCTGGGAGCGCGTGCGGTAGCGTCCTGTACAGTCCAGTGGACAGGTGGCAGCAGGCAGCGCATGCGCGCGTTGTAAGCGTGTCTGTTGCATTATTTTGCAAGCAGCTGTGTAGGCTGTGCTATGCACTATTTGGACAGTTTAGGAGTTGAATTCGTGTCTGCAGAGCATTATTCATGCATTATTTAGGAGGAGCTAGCATTTCAGTGTGCTGTGTACTGAAATTATTTTGGTGATTTAAGAGTTGTTTGTGTTTCTGTAATGCATTATTTAGCAGTAATGTATAGGTCTGTAGGCTGTGTGGTGGGACCCCAAGCATGTCAGTGCATGTGTTTTGTGTCAGTGTGATAAATACGCTATCTCAAATTCATTGCTAAATAAATTGTTCCAAAATAAATAAAATACACTCCTTCCTCTCTCCATCAGTCCAGCGCAAGTTGAGTCATTTTCCCCTCCAGACAGCCATCTTGGGTTATGTCACAGAACAGATGACAGCGCCCTCTGTTGGTGGTACTGTGTACTAGGTCAGTTGGACTCTGGACCCCATGGTCCCACCATCTTGGATTACATCACGGAATGGACGACAGAGCCCTATGGTGGCGGTACTGTGTACTAGGTCAGTTGGACTCCAGACTACATGGTGACCACACTGTCTCCCTCCATTGTTCCCCACCATCTTGGTGGCAGTATTGTACACTAGGTCAGTTGGACTCCGGACCTCGTGGTGAACACACTGGATGCTTGTACTGCCTCTAATTGCTTGAATAAATACTGCATGCAAAATAAAGACTTATATCCAGCACAGGCCGAGTCCTTTTCCTGCCAATCCCTAGGAAGAGATGGTGGTCAGATGACGTAGAATAGTGGAGGTAGCCCAAGTGACCTATTTTCCCGCCGTTTTCTTAGGTTAGTGGGGGTGTGTTGCATTGTCCTGACGGAATTTGTAGTTCCCGCCATTTTCTAGGGGAGGGGAAGGGTGGGGAGAGGGTTAGGTTGGTGGAGGTATCCCAATTGACCTATCTTCCCACCAAAATTCAAACTTCCCACCAAAATCAGCCATATGGGATAGCGTCAAGGCCGCCATCTTGGATGACATCATCGCCGCCATCTTGGACAACGGTACTTGGGATGGCGCTGCCCTTGTCCTGGTACTCCAAGTAGACAGTGCTCTAAGTCAAATACAGAACACATTGTTGTATATGAGACGAACGCAGGCTATGTCACCCAACTGATACATCCTGACAGAACAGCGTCAAAAATGGTCAAATGACCTGCGCCAACATCTCCCTCCCTCTCTAGAATGCATCATCAGTCTGCCATTAAATTGTGCTTCGTTACAGCTCCATCTCAATCGATTACCCCGTCCACTTCTGTTATTCTGTAACAAAGATGCATGTAAGTTTAGAGGCAGATGGTACTCTGTTTTCCTTAAAAACATTAAATAGAGTAGTCAACTCGAGTGTATCACTGTTACCTCAATAGACATACAATAGCATGCTGCCTTGACAGAAAAAAAGAATAACTGTTTCCCTGGTCCCCTTCGCTTCAATGTCGACGTTTTCTCGGATTCCTCTTGCTGTTGCATACTTGTTCCCATGTACAAGAACTGCTCTGCTCCAACCAGAAGACGCACAATTACTTCCTCAACCTCCCCGCATTTCAGCATAATTTCCCTCAATTTATACTTATTTTACGTCATTTTTCTCAATTCTATCGATTTTTTATGTTTATTTTACCCAAGCGATCATGGTATAAGCTCTCGTTTCGTGTTCTAAAACTGCTTGTAAATTTACTGCTGCTGCCAACACCTAGCGCAAATTCACTATTTTTCTGACCAGGAGGCGTAGAATAGCACTGTACTCTATTGAATCCAGTCGCTCCACCCACATATTCCACATTTTCAGTGCATTTGCTCTGTTTTCTGTATGTCTGTGTATGAGGAATCACTCGAAACAGGACGCAGAGCCATCAGCTATTCCGTTACTGTGACACATGAGTTTAAATGGAGAGGTTGTCAGTCACCTTTGGTCTGCAGTTTGGAAACTCTCCACAACACCGCCAAACTCTTCCAGTTTCTTTAAGTTGTAGCTGTCTTTTATTTAAAATCATCCAGTGTGTGTGTGGTGTTTATGGTAGCAGCACTAACAACATGACTTATACAGTGTGACGCCTAGTTTGCTGCGAGAAGCAATGGATCAGAACGTGTTAATTTCAGTTTAGAACCTGACACAGACCTCGAAGTCGTAGTGGAAAAAACAAAATGTATGGCAGTGTACAAAGTGTGTTACAGGAGAAAAAAGAACAATGTGTCAAACAACGATACAGGGTCACAAAGAGGGTCTCTTCAACTTATAGTGTAGCTTGTGGGATACGGTCATCCTCCTGCAGTACATGTGATGAAACTTCAAACTGGTCTGTGCAGTTGATTAGTAGCTGTATATTTAATAGGATCGTCACATGTGCTCGATGCTGACACGCATCCAGTATTTTTTTTCGATATATGGGAGGAAGAGATACAGTAAAAATCTTATCGAGTTTTCTATCGGATGAAGTTAGTGGAGCTTTTATAGTTCGTAATTTTTCTCTGTTGGATGGTTCAGAATAATGAAGATAGAATCTTGGGGTAATAGACGTGAATGGGTCCTGAGGGGCGCGGACCTGCTTCGGACTGTATTATCTGTATGTAGTTTGGGGACGCACCGCAATACATTTGCAAAATCCTTGTCCTTCTCCCAGTTCCCGTACTGTCTTCTATACTATCTAGTGCACCAGGAGCGGGCTTCATTTGCATCGAATGGTCAAAACACAGTTCCGTCTCAGTAACTCAGCTTCACCTGTTTTTACACAGGTTGCAGAAGGTGGTAGATATAGCTTTCTCCGACTTCTACACAGGTCCGACTTACATTGGAACGATCACATACGGCAGGGATGGTAGCGCGGATTCTGATGGGGGAGGTGCAGGATGCATAGGGGCTACTTAAAACATGGTGGGGATTTTAATGTAGCAGATAGGTTCGAGGAAGGTGACTCGTTTCGAGACATGAGAGTGCCAGAAATATGATTCAATAGTGACTGTAATCATTAAAGGACTTCTCCATAGGATTCAATGCAGCTATATGGTTGAATGGAAAGACTTGATTCGAAATCCCAGACAGCATTTGTACTGGAGAGTGTCACACTAGAGATCTGAAAAGTGTGTGTACATTTCTTATGACCTAAATCATCACACCATCTACTACTGTTTGTGATCCTTCTCAGTCAGCCATCTCCTGTAACCCAGTCGATATATCACTGAATCTCTGACATGGCTTTGAGACAGAATATGTCACAAGTACTGGAGAAATATGTTCCAAAATAAATAAAGTACAGTCCTTCCTCTTTCCAGCAGTCCAACACAGGCTGAGTCATTTTCTCACCATTTTCCCCCATCCTGGACTGTCTTCTTGGATTATGTCACAGGAGACGCATTGGTGCCCTCTTGTGGCAGTACTCTGTACTAGGTCAGTTGGACTCCGGACCCTGTGGTGAACACACTTCATGGCAGAACTGCCTCTAATTGTTTTAATGAAGACTCATGCAAAACAAAGACTTATGCCCATCCTATCCAGCACAGCCCAATTCGTTTTCTTGCCAATTCCTAGGAAGAGTTGGCGGTCGGGTGACTTAGGTTAGTGGAGGTTGCCCAAGTGCCCTTTTTTCCCTCCATTTTCTTAGGTTTGTAGAGGTAGCTGTGGTGTGTTGCATTGTCCTGATGGAATTCGAACTTTCTGCCATTTTCTGAGGGGGAGGGCAGTGGAGGGAGGGTGTTAGGTTAGTGGAGGTAGCCCAATTGACCTATCTCACCGCCAAAATTTGATTTCCCCACCATGACGTCATTGGAACGTTGCCATATCTATCGCCGCCATCTTGGGTCCGCCGTCTTGAATAAATTTGGCAACAATGGAGAGTGGGGTGGTGCCCACTTTGCTCTACTACTGCTGTGATCTCTCTCTCTCTTTGTCTATGTGTGTGTGTGTGTGTGTGTGTGTGTGTGTGTGTGTGTGTGTGTGTGTTTGCACAAAAGTTCCTCAGAGCAGCTATACACTTGTAGATCGGTATGTGGTTGTTCCTCCATCAGCGACTGTAGGACAGTTTCCCACAAATTTCGAGGGTTATTGTGGACTAGGTCACACAGCAACATCAACATATAGACATACGCGATCGAAAAAGGGAACAAGATCCATTTGTAGCATCCTCAGCCGATCCCTATACACCAAGGCGAGCACCTTTGGTTCATTCAGTCTGGGGTAGTGGAATAGGACGACGTTGTCCCCTGCACTGCGGATTAACTGTACATTTAAAAAAAAAAACACACAAACAGCTACAGCACAGGGAATAGTCTCTATGAATTGAGAAACGCATCTTCAGTCACCATTATTTTCTGAAAAGTAGTGCCCCTTCACTCGTCCATTATCACTTTCTTCCATTCCTCATATAGGGGGCTGTGGGTGCAGTCCTCAGCTGTATACTTACAGGTAATACACTTAATAAACTCCTCTCTGTCCATTACAAACATCTTGTCAATTGAACACATTCCCTACCAAAAATAAATAAATAAAAAAATACCTTACATCCGACCTCTCCAGCCTTCTTCCCGCCATTTCGCACGTGGAGGACTGGAGGCCTCTGTAGGACAATCCAATACATCCTTACTGTTTAGCATCTCAGCGCAGATTGAGTCTTTTTCCCGGTAATTCACATGTAGGGAAGCAGAGGAAAGGGGATTTTGGAGAGGGGAGATGAGGGAGGGAAGAGGAGGTGGGAAAGTTTGGAGGAGTGCAGTGGGAGGGACATACGCATTTCCCAGAGGAGTGAGGTCGTGAGAGAGGTGGTTTAATTGATCGATTTCATTAATTAGTCAAGTAATTTGATATCAATTTGATGTGACAATTGCGCCTGGACAGCTCTTATTCCCCTACTAATGCATTCACTATGCTGTTCATAGTAGCTTGCCTGCATTCCTAGTTTCTTATTCATTATTAAACCACTCCTTCATAACTCCCATTTAATTCTGTATTTATAATCCTGTATTCATCTAATCATAAGTTCTGTTCCCCATACCATAGAACTTCAGTAATTTCCACTGTACATAACTTCAACCTATCCACTTCCCTTTTTATTTTTTATAACCCACCTGCCCAATTAAGAGATTTAACATTCCATAGAACACCTGTTTTGTTTCTCCTGATGATGACATCCTCCTGTGGAGTTCCATCCAGAAATCCAAATAAGGGACTATTCTACCTATGAAATATTCTACTCAAGAAGATGGCACCATTATACATTATACAGTATACATTATTATACATACAGTAGAGCTGAATGCCCCTGTGCAAAATTTCAGCTGTGGTTTCCCCTTGCTTTTGGCCATTCACATTACCTGCACAGTGAGGACATTTTTGTTGATGTTACAAGCCCAGATCAGTCAATCGTCTAGACTGTTGTCGCTGCAGCTAGTGGAAAGACTGTTGCCCCTCTTCGGGAACCACACATTTGGCTGGCCGCCCAACAGATACCCCTCCATTCTGGTTGCACCTACGTTATGGCTATCAGTATCGCTGCGGCATGCAAGCCACCCCATCAATGGAAAAGGTTCATGGGCGGCGGGGGAAGGGGGGGAGGGCAGTGTGGTCACAAAATGTATAAACAAATATTTCAATTTGAGGGTAAAACTTGTACATCGCATAAAATGATGTGCACAGGGTTTAAGTGTATATCAACAGCGTTTCCTGTCAGATCACGATAGTTAAGAGCTGTCAGGCTGGGCTAGTATTTGGATGGCTCACGATCTGGTCCGCCGAACGCTGTTGGCAGACGAGGTGCACTCAGCCCTTGGGAGGAAAACTGAGGAGCTACTTGACTGAGATGTAGCGGCTCCGGTCTCGTAAACTGACATATGGCTGGGAGAGCGGTGTGCTGACCATAAATATGTCTATTTAAAACAACAGATAAAAATTTGCTTGATGCCTTCCTAAGAGAGAGTCACCATTCCTTCCAAGCTAAAAGTTGGCATATAAACTTGTACAACTGTAGTAGGCGTGGGCTTCGTGTCTATCTTGGCCACAATAATGCGTTCACTGTGCTGTTTGTAGTAGCTTACCCACACTCCTATTTTTCTATTCATTATTAAACCTACTCCTGCATTACCCCTACTTGATTTTGCATTTATAACCCTGTATTCACCTGACCAAAATTCTTGTTCCTCCTGACACCGAACTTCACTAATTCCCACTATATCTAACTTTAACCTATCCATTTCCCTTTTTAAATTTTCTAACCTACATGCCGGATTGAGAGATCTGACATTCCACGCTCCGATCCGTAGAACGCCAGTTTTCTTTCTCCTGATAGGGACGTCCTCTTGAGTAGTCCCCGCTCGGAGATCCGAATGGGGGACTATTTTACCTCAGGAATATTTTACCCAAGAGGACGCCATCATCATTTAATCATACAGTAAAGCTGCATGCGCTCGGGAAAAATTACGGCTGTAGTTTCCCCTTGCTTTCAGCCGTTCGCAGTATCAAAACAGCAAGGCCGTTTTGGTTAGTTTTACAGGGCCAGATCAGTCAATCATCCAGACTGTTGCCCCTGCAGCAACTGAAAAGGCTGCTGCCCCTCTTCAGGAACCACACGTTTGTCTGGCCTCTCAACAGATACCCCTCTGTTGTGGTTGCACCTACGGTACGGCTATCTGTATCATTGAGGCACGCAAGCCTCCCCACCAACGGCAAGGTCCATGGTTCATAGGGGGGATAGCTACATAAGAAAACGACAATTACTTAATACGTAAAAACCTTGACTTCTCAGAAGTTGTTCATCTGAATAAACAACGACTTAACAAACAAAAAAATCAAAAATTCCATTTCGAGTTTTTCACAATGTATATCCCTCATATATCGTGTAACTGGGCGACAAGAACCAATTTGCAGTTACAAACATGTGCCCTTAGGGGCTGCTGCAGATGTGTACACCTTTGGTGCACCATTTAGTAAGGGCATTAGAGATAATGGTCAAGTGAGGTGAGCGAGTAAAGATAGATTCATGCTGGATGTCAATGGAATGGGTAGGATGGAGACATCACTATCAAATAGTGGTGTGTTTATACTAGACGGAATGTGAGCACTACCTCGCTTCACAGTGAAAGTGAAGTTGAGAGGTACCATCTGTGATACAAAATGTCGGAATACGTGAGGGTCGTTCAATAAGTAACGCAACACATTTTCGTTCTCAGAACATATTTATTGTTAAGAGTCAGATGGTGACAATATTCATCAACATGTCTTGTCTATGTCCTATTTGCCGGCCGGAGTGGCCTAGCGGTTCTAGGCGCAACAGTCTGGAACCGCGCGACCGCTACAGTCGCAGGTTCGAATCCTGCCTCGGACATGGATGTGTGTGATGTCCTTAGGTTAGTTAGGTTTAAGTAGTTCTAAGTTCTAGGAGACTGATGACCTCAGATGTTAAGTCCCATAGTGCTCAGAGCCATTTGAACCATTTGAATCATGTCCTATTTTTCTACGTTGTCTCCATCACGTCTATGGCCGTACGCCAACGTTGTGGAAGAGCATGTATTCCCTGCTGGTAAAAGCTCTTCTCCTGTGGGCGTAACCATGTTTTCACTGCATCACTGACATTCTGGCCAACTTCAAAGTGTGCACTCCATAGAAAATCTTTAAGTGGCCCAAAGAGATGGAAGTCCGAGGGTGCCAGGTCTGGACTGTAGGGTGGATGAGGCAATGATGTTCAACCCAATTTGACGACATGTTCCCATTTCTCAGACTTGTGTGTGAGCGTGCATTACCGTGTTAGAGCAAGATTTCTGATGGATTCTTGTCTGATCGAACACGTCGGGAACAGTACTTGAGTTTACTCAGTCTTCACGTATGCCTCTGAATTGGTGGTTGACCCTCTTGGCATCATATCCACGAGAATGACACCATCACAATCCCAGAATACTGTCACCATGACTTTTCCGGCAGAGGGGGTTGTCTTGAATTTTTTTTTTTTTTTTTTTTTTTTTGGTGAATGAGGATGATGCCACTCCGTGGGCTGCCTTCTTTTTCCGACGCAAAGTGGTGCACCCAGCTTTCGTCACCCATAACGTCCATGACAGAAAGGTATCTCCGTCAGTCCCAAAGCACACCAACAATTCAGAGCAAATGACCTTTCTTTGAATCTTGTGGTCCGCTGTCCAGATGGACGCTGTGTGTCTTAAAGGTGGGTCGGTGATTGCAGTATGAGCACGAGTTGCAGTATCTTCTGGGCACTTCATTTGTTCCACGCTTCAACATCCTGACTTGGAGAAGCGGGATGTGCCACAGAGTAAAGAGTGCTCCGTGACAATTCTGGTGGCGTCACAGTGAAAGAGAAATGTATAGAGAGATCTGTCAAAAATTAATTATTCAGTTGTTGTATCTCGAACTGTCAACTCTGTATCTCGAACATTGAGATTGAGAGTCAAGCAATATTGTGATGTTTCCCCTAAAGAAATGTCCAATGTGAAGAGTTACTGCAATTGAGTTGAGGTATATATGGCACATTGACCTGAGAGGTGTCTATTCGTTTACACAATTGTGTGTTGTGCTAAATTCTTGGTTTTCAACATTTACTGCAGGTTCTGACGAAGAAATCTGTGATTTTAGTACCTATGGTAACAAGAAGTAAAGTGTGAGCTAAATAATATCAGGTAACACAACTCACAGACAAATTAATCTTCAACGTAGGGGAACATCACAGTACCTGAGAGCTCAACCAAAAATTACGTGACAATGTGATCCCAGTAATTCCAAGACCGCTGATCTATCGGTAAAACCGAGTTCCCTTACTGAGTTATTAATATAGAAACAATATTTAAAGACAGCATCATAGTGTGAAACCGCATAATAAACTGCATTCACATAACATGTCAGCAAAATACGGTGTATTATTTATAGTAAATGCATATTATTATTAATTAAATAAGGTTTTTCATATTCCAGGCTTATACTGTCCAAAGAGTCCAAAAATTCCGTTCGAACAAGCCTTCAAGACCCAGTGTTATCTACCAAACACCATGTCATCCTCAGCCCATAGGCGTCACGGGATGTGAATGTTGAGGGACATATGGTCAACACACCACTCTCCCATCTGTTGTCAGTTTTCATGACTACAACTGCTATTTCTCAATGAAGTAGTTCCTCAGTTAGCCCCACAAGGGCTAAGTGCACCGTACTTGCCAACAGCACTCAGCAGATCCAGACAGTCACCCATCCAAGTGCTATCCAAGCTCGACAACTCTCAACTTTGGTGATCTGATGTGAACCAGTCTTACTGGTCCTTTGACTTCCCCTATCTACTGCATTAGACTAGGAAACATTTTCATGAAAGACTGAAGTGAGTTAAAGATCTTTGTAAGAGAAACGAACAGTGGCTTGCAGAAAATATGGTTAAAAGCTTTACAGACATTTCCAGATCACACCTGTGTGCTCATCATGTGGTTATTGTGTCCACCAGATATGGGAAAGGAGGCATCCTCGAGCCTGGAGAGTTAGATGGGTCTCTCTCTAATCCTCCAAAATAGGTTGTTGCTGCAGCCTATATGGCTGGCTTACTGGTGAATGATTTTCCTAAATGACTGATATTTTCCAACACCTGTTGCAGAGAAACTTGTGAAAGTCCTTCCAGAAAGCAATAGCTTTCATAAGCTCTATTGGTGGGAGAAGGAAATAGTCAATGAAAATGTCAACATTTTGCTCCTGATTCTGATTGGCTGGTTAAATAATCTTATACGGCACTTTGGGAGTTCCCAAAATTGGGTAGTCGACCAGCAGACATCATGAGGTGTAGAAGTTGTGCACCATCTGGATTGGAGGCTATGTTTCCATGGTAGAATTTCAGAAATCAGCAGACAGACCCCACCACATGAGAAGATGGAAAGCAGAGATTCTATCGTATAACACCCTAGTACTTTTTAGAACAGAGAGTTCACTTGGCATCAGTCACACAGACACCAAACCTGTGACGGTCAATCTCTGATGTAAAACCTCGCATTTTCGCACCTTGACTCCCTGCAGTTAGCCCTGGTAACACTACGTTGAGGTGACACAACTCATAGAATACCTCCTAATATCGTGTGGGACCTCATTTTTTACCTGGTATTGGGCAGCAGCTAGATGTGGCATGAACTCAACAAGTCGCTGGAAGTCCCTTGCAGAAATGCTGAGCCATGCTGACTCTTCAACTGTCCATAACTGCAAAAGTGTAGGATTTTCTACACGAAATGATCTCTCGATTATGACTCATAAATATTTTATGGGGTTCTTGTCAGCGATCTCGATGGCCAAATCATACACTCGAATTGTCGAGGATGTTCTTCAAACCAGATGCAAACAATCCATAAAAATTCCATCGTTGTTTGGGAACATGAAGTCCATGAATGGCTGCAAATGGTTTCCAACTAGCCAGTGACATGGTACATTGCCATCCACAAAAATTCAGTAATTATTTGGGAACATGCAAATGGTCTCAAAGTAGCCAAACATGAGCATTTCCAGTCAATGATCGGATCAGTTGGATCAGAGGACCGAGCCGATTCCATGTAAACACAGCCCACACCATTACGGAGCCACCACCAGCATGCACAATACCTCGTTGACAACCTGGGTCCATGGCTTCTTGAGGACTGCGCCACTCTCGAGCCATGTCATAAGCTCTTACCAAATGAAATCGGATATCATGATATCATCTGTCCAGCCTACAGTTTTCCAGTCATCTAGGTTCTAACCGATGTGGTCACAAGTTCAGGATAGGTGCTGCAGGTGATGTTGTGCTGTTAGCAAAGACACACGCATCAGTAGTTGCTACCACAGCCCATTAATACAAAATTTCGTCACACTGTTCTAACGGAAAAGTTAGTCGGACGCCCCACATTGATTTCTGCGGTCATTTCACGCAGTGTTGCCTGTCTCTACGCAAACATCACTGTTCTCAGTCGTTAAGTGAAGGCTGTCCACCACTGTATTGTCCATGGTGAGAGGTAACTCCTGAACTGTGGCGTTCTTGGCACACTCTTGACACTGTGGATCTCGGAATATTGAAGTCTCTAACGATTTCAAAATTGGAATATCCAATGTGTCTAGCTCCAACTACCATTCTGCTTCCAAAGTCTGTTAATTCCCATTGTGCAGGCATAATCATGTCGGAAATCTTTTCACGTGAATCACCTGAGTACAAATAACAGCTCCACCAATGCACTGCCATTTTATACCTTGTGTACATGACACTACCGCTTTTTGTATATGTGTATATTGCCATCCCATGGCTACTGTTACCTCAGTGTATATCTCTCATAGGATTTGAAATTTTTTGTTCAGTTCCTCTGCACGTATAGCTGTTCAAGAATAGAATATACACTACTGGCCATTAAAATTGCTACACCAAGAAGAAATGCAGATGATAAACGGGTATTCATTGGACAAATATAATGTACTAGAACTGACATGTGACTACATTTTCACGCAATTTGGGTGCATAGATCCTGAGAAATCAGTACCTAGAAAAACCACCTCTGGCCGTAATAACGGCCTTGATACACCTGGGCATTGAGTCAAACAGAGCTTGGATGGCGTGTACAGGTACAGCTGCCCATGCAGCTTCAACACGATACTACAGTTCATCAAGAGTAGTGACTGGCGTAATGTGACGAGCCAGTTGCTCGGCCACCATCGACCAGGCGTTTTCAATTGGTGAGAGATCTGGAGAATGTGCTGGCCAGGGCAGCAGTCGAACATTTTCTGTACCCAGAAAGACCCGTACAGGACCTGCAACATGCGGTCGTGCATTATCCTGCCGAAATGTAGGGTTTCGAATGAAGGGTGGAGCCACGGGTCCTAACACATCGTAAGTGTAATGTCCACTGTTCAAAGAGCCGTCAGTGCGAACAAGAGGTAACTGAGACGTGTAACCAATGGCACCCCTTACCATCACGCCGGGTGATACGCCAGTATGGCGATGACGAATACACGCTTCCAATGTGAGTTCATCGTGATGTCGCCAAACACGGATGCAACCATCATGATGCTGTAAACAGAACCTGGATTCATCCGAAAAAATGACGTTTTGCCATTCGTGCACCCAAGCTCGCCGTTGAGTACACCATTGCAGGCGCTCCTGTCTGTGATGCAACGCCAAGGGTACCCGCAGCCATGGTCTCTCCGAGCTGATAGTCCATGCTGCTGCAAACGTCGTCGAACTGTTCGTGCAGAAGGTTGTTGTCTTGCAAATGTCCCCATCTGTTGACTCAGGGATCGAGACGTGGCTGCACGATCCGTTACAGCCATGCGGATAAGATGCCTGTCATCTGGACTGCTAGTGATACGAGGCCGTTGGGATCTAGCACAGCGTTCCGTATTACCCTCCTGAACCCACCGATTCCATATTCTGCTAACAGTCATTGGATCTCGACCAACGCGAGCAGCAATGTCGCGATACGATAAACCGCAATCGCGATAGGCTACAATCTGACCTTTATCAAAGTCGAAAACGTGATGGTACGCATTTCTCCTCCTTACACGAGGCATCACAACAACGTTTCACCAAACAACGCCGGTCAACTGCTGTTTCTCATGTCAGCACGTTGTAGGTGTCGCCACCGACGCCAACCTTGTGTGAATTCTCTAAAAAGCTAATCATTTGCGTATCACAGCATCTTCTTCCTGTCGGTTAAATTTCGCATCTGTAGCACGTCATCTTCGTCGTGTAGCAATTTTAATGGCCAGTAGTGTACACAAGAACTTTATAGTTGGTCCCTCTGGATTCCCTTTCTCTGGAAGTTCCTTTGAAAGCTGCGTCCAGTACATTTGTACCAGCACAGGAAAACTTAGCTGTCTGAGTTTTCACCGTTAAGTTCACAGCAGATAGGTGCTGACATTCCGGAACACATAAAGGTGACACACAGATCACACAGTCACGACATTACTTGTGTTGACAGTATTTCTTTTCTGTGGCTGGCACCTGGAATTTGTGCTGAGTGTGAACAGTTCATTAGTGTGTTTTTACTTCAGAGAATTTTTAAGGAGAGTAAAACAAAGAAGGAAACTGAAAGGAAGTAGTGCAGATCGAAAGGGTCTATTAAATAATCGCTGGTACAGTTGGAGACAGATAAGGAAGAGAGGGAGGCAGAAAAAAAGAGTAGGACGCTAGGAAAGCACAGAAGGAGGCGAAAAAGGAAAGAGATGTAGACGAGAAGAGGGCAAAGAAAGAACATAAGAGGAAGCAACTGGAGGAAGAAAGAAAGATGACGTTATATCCAAGCAGTTCATATTATGGCAGGAAGCACCTAAAAAGAAAATAGAGGAACAAGAAGATGAAAACTCAGCCTCACTAGATTGGAAAGGTGATGGTGATAATTATTCAAAAGATGATCTTCCTCAAGATAATTTGGAGAATGATAATGTTTTAGCCAGATTAGTAGTTGAAGAGATGTTGCCTCTTGCCACTAATATTAAATGTAGACGACATAAATTCTTCTGGGTCAGAGCATGAATTAGAAAAGTGTGGTGGAAAGGCTGTGTTAACTTATTCTAGTGCACTTTGGCTAGACTTTTGATGATGATGATGATGTTTGGTTTGTGGGGCACATACAAATTCCAAAGCTTTACACAGCTCAATCTCGCCACTTTCACGAATGATGATGAAATGATGAGGACAACACAAACACCCAGTCCCTGGGCAAAGGAAAATCCCCAACCTGGCATGGAAACGAACCCAGGACCCCGTGATCCAGAAGCAGCAATGCTAGCCACTAGACCACGCGCTGTGGACTGGCTACACTTTTGCAAACTAATTCAAACAATGGACAGAATAGCCAATGGCAGGAACAAAAAAACTGTCTAAAACTCGATCAGAGCAATAGTACTAAACATCAATTAAAGACGCATCAATGCATAATAGAGATATATGGAGCCAAGGATTCGATAATGAAGTTTCAGCAACTCTGTTCATTCCCTTTTGATGTAAGCAGTGGAACATGAAAATTGTGAGCAGGTTGGTAATACACCCTTAGGCTGAAACACCAGAGCCTTCGGGACGCCCATAAGAGATGTACCACAGCCTAAAAAAACACTCGCGACACTCCGTCTGGTTTCTGTTACCCACAGCGGTAGCAGCGCGCCAAGAGGCCAGCAAGTGACTTCTGAAGACGATATCGGATGGATGCGAATACTATCGTTTATACTGATTTGTAACATAATTGTTACAATAGGGAGCGTGTGTATTGCCACAAAAATTGACAATAACTAAAATATGGCAACTCGTTTGTCATTTCTTAGTGTTCTGAGGACCTTGGGAGGTATGAAACGGTAGATTACAGCACAGTTTATTTACTATTCTCTTTTTATACTCGCTGAAGAAAGCAATTTTCTTCCAATAACAAAAAAATTGCCAGTAAATCACAGAAGATCTGACTTTTTATTACGTCCAGCCTTGTCATCAAATATGGGGTGTCTAGGAATCCTTCATACTAGGTTTGCAAGACAGTCAAATCAAACAAATCGTATTAATGAGTTTCATTACAGAAAAGTAAATGACAATACTTAACTTTGACAATTACACAGAAGTTTCGCAAACAAAGAGCGACATAAAAAATAAGCAGTCTTCTTCAGTATATGAAATTCCAAGTCCGAGCTACAGTACAAGCGAAGTAACAAGCGGTGACACTTCTATCCAAGTCGCTAGTCTTGAAGCTACTGTTCAAATGGGGCGTCGCCAGTCGGTCGTGGCACGTATGCCCTCTTGACATAGGGCCACTGCTGTCGCGTTGTCGTCCTGGAGAGGGTTTCGTCAGCTTGCGATTGGCTGACGTTTTCTCACAGCCATCTCTTCTCTGTCGTTCCCGACTTGCGTGCCGGCGCTGACTTTATGCCGTAACGTTCCTCCTCTCCAAAGCGACGGACCGTCGTTGTATACGGGACATGACAACTGGAGGAGAGGCAGGAGCGTGGATACTCATTTGGACTGGATGTGGTTGCAGGGGATGTCGGACTTACAGTCGCACCCCGCCATCCAGCCTTCGCTCTGGTGGAAACGTCCAGCAGAAAACGCCCAGAAGGGTATGTGTCCACCTCCTGAGGCCCATAACCAGATGTAGAAGGCGGCGGCTGCTATGGTGTGGGCAGGTCCAGCTCCATCGGTAGGACAAGAATAAGTGGAGGAGGAGAAGGCTCCATCTCCATGGGGCCGTCCCGTGGTGTCGTTTTGACACCCTCTGGTGTCTTCTGTGGCCGCACTGTCCTCGGGATCCATGAATCTGGGGGAAGTGATACAAAAGGATCACAATCCACATAACAGTGGCGAATTGGATTGTGATGTCGGTGCTGCAATACGTGTGGACCTGAAATGAGATACATACATGAGCCAAGTCGACGAAGGATGTAGCCTTGTGCCCACCGTCTGCTGCCACTAAAAACCCTGAAAAACACGATATCATACGGCGCGAAGCGATACTTCTGGCTTTCCTTCGGCGCCGGATGCTGAGGATGGTGGAGCAGGTGGAGCAGTGTGAGATGGCGACAGCCGTGAAACAATTCCGCCCGCGATGGTCCATCTCGTTGATAGGAGGCTAGGAAAAGTTGCAATGCTTGATCCCTGGTGTTTGCGGTGCGAAGTTTGGCCATCTGCTGCTTGAATGTTCTGACAAAACGTTCCGCCTTGCCGTTGGACTGTGGATGGAACGGGCAACATAACGTCTGAATATAAAGCATCACAAGGGCATTTGAATTTGCATTTCCTCGTCATAGCCTGCAAATCTGTTACCCATTCTCGATGAGGTTGTTCTGATCGTTTCTTGCAATGACATGCATCACATTCACTTGTTGATAACAATAGTTAGTTAGAGAATCTACAACCTGATCATCGGAAAGTTCACTTGGCGTGGCGTTAGAGAACAATTTCTGAATTAGGTGAAAGACTGCACTGCCTACCCTTGACAAAAAGTAATGTAGTTTCACAGTACCTGGCACGTTGTGAGCAGTGATATGGGCTTTATACTGTTGCAACCACTCGAGCCATTCCTCTTCGTTTACATTAGACTGCCAAAAATGTGGTACAGCACAGTTGTTTCCTGTTGCACTATATTGGTGGCTTGATCGGCGAGTAGCTGCTGTAGGTACTGTGTTTAGCAGCGCGGCTATCTGCTGTGTCTGAAACTGAAACATCTCTGTTAGCTGTGTTGCATCTATTGCTTGCAGCTAAGGCGACTGAGCAGGGGTTGGGAGAGGTGGGTTGCTCATTTCAGAAGCGGCAAATGCAATAAACAAACAATGCAAGCAATAAAAATAAGCACATAAGCAAAGAAAATTTCTGCAATGCCCACCTGCAAACTCTGACTGGCAAAAATACTATATTGTTGAAACATGTAAATGCACCCCTGCAAAGAAGAGAAAAAGTAGAATTATGGCGCCAGCGAGACGCAAAAGCCCACAGCAAAATAAAACTGTTGCAGCCAGGCACTGGGCTTTCGCGTTGGTGTTCTCAACCTTCTCGTCTCCAAATATTACGTCCAACCTTGTCGACAAATATGGGGTGTCTAGGAATCCTTCACACTCAGTTCACTAGACAATCAAATCAAACAAATCGTATTAATGAGTTTTATTACAAAAAAAGTGAATGACAATACTTAACTTTGACAATTACACAGAAGTGTCGCAAACAAAGGGCGACATAAAAAACAAGCAATCTTCTGCAGTATACACAATTCCAAGTCTGAGCTACATAGAGTGTACAAGCGAAGTAATGAGCGTTGACGCTTCTATCCAACTCACTAGTCTTGAAGGTATTGTTCAACTGTGGTGTCGCCAGCCTTTTGGGCGCTTGTGTCCTCTTTACATAGGCGCTGCTGCTGTTGTGCTGTCATCCTGGAGAGTGGTCGGTCAGCGTGCGATTGGCTGACGTCTTCTCACAGCCATCTCTTCTCTGTCGTTACCGACTAGCGTTCCAGCGCTTGACTTTACACCGTAACACTTTTGCAGAAAGACGTCAGTGTCTACCCACCAACATGAAGTTTTGTTCACTAGACATCCACGCTAATTCACTCGATGTGGAATATATTAAACCTGTATGAGATGTAATAGTTATATTATTTAACGTACCACATTACTCAGCAAACTTGTAGCAGAACGGAAAACCGCACAGACATCATAATAAAACGTCAAAAAGTAATAAAAGTGTTTCTCAACAGAGAAGAAAACAATTCCACAATTGTCACTGCTTCTGAGCCACAAATGGATAGAATCTCCAACATATTCGGTTTCGAAACAAAAGTAATTATATTTACAAAAACATTTCTCTATCAGAAAGTCGAATAAAATGTAAGAATGGGCAAATCATTAGGCTCCATAAATTTTTTTTTTACTTGACAAAGGAAGTGCCTGTCGCTATAAGACACAGCAACAGAAATATATACTGTTCATGCATGAAATATGTAGTTATTTTCTCTCGCTGTCAGCAAAGTAATCTGAAATTATCCACATAATTGAAAACATTTCTTCATGAATAACTAGTACCTTATGTCACTGAATCAGTGAATTCAGTTGTTTTTACATTTATTTCACAATGATTCATGACCCTGGGTATCTTAGAAATGCACAGAACATAAAAATATAACAATTATTTCGTTAATTAAGTAGAAATATAAATAAAACTTTCATTGTGCAAACTTTCACATGAGAGAGTGCCGCGATTGTTATATTAGACTGTGGCTGTACTCCAAGGAAACCACACCTTGAAACCTCTGCTACATAGAGCAAAGTGGGATTTCAAGGTGCAGCCATAAAACTAGCTACTAAGTGCTCGGAAAATATCATATTACATCACATATCAACAATTACAAATACGTTGACCAGCATTGTCTAAATCCTTGTGGGAAATATGTGACATGTGTTCTAATAATTTAATATCTGTAATACATTATTGAGAAACTCATTTTAATCTATATTTTGGGGCAGTACCACCTCAGAGACTTTAATTACGAGCTGCACCAGACCATAGCGTTTGCTTGGAACAATTTAGGGAAATCACGGAAAATCTAAATCAGGGTGACTGGATGTGGATTTGAATCCAATCGAGTCTAGTGCGAGTTCAGTGTGATAACCACTGCACCAACGCACTTGGTGCCACTCTGTGGAACAAATATCCAAGTCGTCATGGAACATTTGAAACTTTCACGGAAAAACGCAAAAATCACGAAATACAGTAAAATAGTAGTAGTAGCAGTTATTCATCTGTAGGTGAAAGGTATTGGACATGTCTAGTATCCAACAACATAATGCATGCTTATGCAGGCAATTACATACCTGCAGGTCTAGTTTGGGACAAGTAGCTAGACATGGCTTATAGTAGGAACTATCGCAGAATTTGCCTGAAGTAATTTAGGGAAAACCACAAAAAACCTAAATGTAGATCGCCAGGTGAACATAGGGGCCTCCACTCTCCCGAAAATAAGGCCAGTCTACTTAAAACAGTGCTATCTCTTTCGATTTATCCCTTGTGCACAATACTTGTTTACAAAGTTATTTAATAATATAAAAGGCTAGTACTCCACTGTTCGTTTATTTCTCACTCCTAGTCACTGCACGGACCACACACATTGTTCCATAGCGTAACATTACACACACTATCAGCTGATGTCAGGACTATAATGATGTTGCCCGGTTACCATTTTGTGTGCTGCAACTTCCCATTAGCTAGCTTGAAAAACTGAGTCACTCTATGATGAGTAAGATGTTGAGCTCAGAAAGAGAATAAGGTGTTAGTGTTACACATTGTGTAGCTCTTGGAGTAAGTTTTTCCAGGAAATAAAATGAGAAGCAATAAAGTAGTGTGAAAATGTCGTACAAAATAATAAATGTTTTATTATCATTGTTTTTATTGCCTACATGTGTTACGTTTTTACCAAACCACTTTTCTGTGTTGTCTAAGTAATCCTTCATTGTGCAGGCCTATAACATCTTGCTTAACAGGTATTTTAACCACTTTTTAAAAAAGTTTTTTAGTAATCTCTTTAATCTCCTTTGGTAATTTATTGTAGTTTTATTCCTTAATGGTATTTTGAGTTTTATGTTTATTCTTTCTTGGTAAATGTAAGTTCACTGTACTGTAAAATAGGGTAAATAGAAACAACAGGGTAAATAGAAAAAAAACTTCATATACACATTTACTTTGAATGCTATAAGATTGTACTGGACATTAATTTTAACTATTTTTTTGGGTTGGCAACACTTCATACTAACAAGGAAATTATGTTTTGTTCGGTCGGTAGCATTGTAGGTTGATGTTTATCTTTGTGTCAGGGTCTATAGTTTTTAAGTTGTTTTCCTACCTACTTTAAACTTCTCTAGTAAGTAAACATGTATTCTACATATGACAGTTAATGGCATTGTAAGTATGAGGTATAACATCTATATAAAAGAGTAAAGGCTGGTTTTTGTTTCACTTTCAATGAAATCAGGTCTGTATATTTTCAATTTTTTTAGATTATGCTCAAAACTTCGTGGAATGAATAGAAACATTGTAGACAAATTGAAAATATGCAGCGAATGGGGCTATCCTATTGACTTTACAACCTTAAGACTTCTAGTAAAGGAATCTCTGGACAGAAGGGGGGAAGGAAGTGAAAAGATTTACGAATAATCTCTGTGGTCGTGATTTTGTGGAATCATTTACGAGGTGACACAAAGATCAATTAGCAGTGCAAATGTGCCAAAACATAAAACGCTCCAGAGCTGGTGTTACACCAGAAACTATCAACAGTTACTCTGGTGAACTGTCAAAGGAATTGGAGAATGTGCCGCCATCTAATATAATAAATTATGATGATACAAACCTTAAAAATGATCCAGGAAAACGAAAGGTAGTCACACGGAGGGGAAGTAAATATCCCAAAAGGGTCATGACCTCGTCAAAGGCATCAAAAATGGCCCTGAGCACTATGGGACTTAACTTCTGAGGTCATCAGTCCCCTAGAACTTAGAACTACTTAAACCGAACTAACCTAAGGACACGCCACACATCCATGCCCGAGGCAGGATTCGAACCTGCGACCATAGCGGTCACGCTGTTCCAGACTGTAGCGCCTAGAACCGCTTGGCCATCTCGGACGGCCTCAAAGGCATCAATCTCCGTAATGTTTGCAGCAGCTACAGATGGCACTATTACTACCCCCTTATGTCGTGTATAAGGCTTTGCATTTATATCAAAGCTGGACTGAAGGTGGGCCAAAATATGCAAGAGACAATCGGACAAAATCTGGCTGGTTCGTTTCGTTCTGCTTTGACGATTGAGTCCTTACAGTTCCTGTCCCATACCTGAAAAAGCTGGAAGGTAAGAAATTTCTCATTGGAAACAATTTATGTTCGCATCTGCTCATACAATCAGTTAACCTGTGTCAGAACAATGACATAAGATTTATATTCCTAGCAGCAAATTCAACACACCTGACACAACCACTGGATGTGGCATGTTTTTCGTCCTCTTAAAACTACTTGGCGCCAAATATTAGAAGAATGGAACAAAGGCCCAGGAAGAAATGAGGCAACAGTTCCTAAGGATAAATTTCCTCTGCTCGTGAAAAAGATGTGTGACCCCCTGAAGGAAAAATAATGTTATTGGAGGTTTTAGGAAATGTAGGATTGTACCTCTAGACCGCAATAAAGTGTTGTCAATGCTCCCAGGCACTGGTACTGGTATACCAATAAATGAAAACCAGGAAGAGAATACTGAGCGAGGTGGTGCAGTGGTTAGCACACTGGACTCGTATTCGAGAGGACGATGGTTCAATCCCGCTTCGGGCCATCCTGATTTAGGTTTACCGGGATGTTCCTAAATTGCTCCGAGCAAATATCGGGATGGTTCCTTTGAAAGGGCACGACCGATTTCCTCCACCATCCTTCCCTAATCTGATGAGAGCGATGACCTCGCTGTCTGGTCTCCTTCCCAAAAACTAACCCAACCTCAACCAAGGATAAGAACAATCTTGAAGAATCCACTAATGCTGTTGACAATACTTTTAAAGAACTCTTCCAGAGTCATAAACAAGACCAGACTCTTAAACAAAGGAGAAAAAGGACGAAAGTTAATGTCCAACATGGCAGAAGTGCTGGAGTTGATGACTTTGAGGACATGGATGGGGAGGATGTAACCCCCCATTCTTCATTTTACAGTGATCCAAGCCAAGAAAACGGAAAGAAATACCAAGATAAACAGAAAACATCAGAGGATGAAAATGTATATTCAGTGCAGGCCAGTGATGAAGACTTGATTTTTTCCTCTTCAGATTGTTCAGACCAAGATGAAAATACTGGTATCTCCATAAGCCAAGGTGACTATATGGTGGTCAAAGTATATGGTAAAACATCATATTTTCGATGTTATGTTTGGACAGTTAATTACCTCCATCACAATGGTTTTGATGGAACATTTTTAAAAAGAGTTCCTCAAACCAAACAGTTCACAATGACTGATGAAGAATCTTTTGTCTCAAGAAACGATATCGTCCTTAAATCGTCGCCGCCGATTCTCAGTTCAAGTGCTCGATTCAAAGACATGCTATGTTTTGAGGATGATCTGTCTGATTTAACAATTTGTTAATAATACAGTTCGAGGCTCATGGTAAACAGCTGTGTTCAGTTTGTACACCTTAAGTTTGAATAGATTAGCCATGTGAGGACACAAACATTATTGTATATTTTACTTACTTTTAAAATTAATAAACCATTATCTTTTGAAATAAATGTTTATCTGTTTATTTTATAATAGAAAAAATATATTCCATTCCTTTTATCAACCTCACTTTGCTTTTAAAAGAAACAGTGATAGTTTTATAAACGTGTTTCCATTCACCACTATGTGTGGGGTGATGAGAAACACCATGTTTAATTTTTTTAAATTTATTGAAAGAAAATAATTTTATAATAATATCATAAGCTGATAAGAGCAATGCAGACCTGAATTTTGGGTAGTGTTTTTTTGTTTAAACTTGACGAACAATGAGTAAATTTTTCAACCACAGTTCAGATTTGTTGCTATTCACCACTTTTTATGGCAGCTCTTGTTCCATGATAATGGGCAAAGCTGTTTGTGCAATAATTATCAATGTAATTTTTGATGTGTGCAACTGATTGGTAAATGTACTCATATTGAGTCGTTAATATCCCACAGGGTTTTGAACAGGTCTTTACATTGTACTCGACTACAGCTATTTTTGGCTATTATTCTTATTGACCTGGATGTCTCTTTCCGTTCCTTTGACAGCCTAAGTGAATTCCGTCATTTTAAATGCGTTGTGGAATGTTCTGATTTTTGATTCTGTCCCGTTAAGTAGGAATCGGTCTTTACTGAGCGGTTAAGAGTGAGGTAAGAGAGAAACCAACAAGAAAGTCGAAATCTTGCAATATGAAACTAATAACAGTAGTCAAACGTAAAATTCGTACTTGGCGTTCTTAATAAATAGAAAAACAACAAATAAGGTACAACATATATTGTTTCTGCCTTTATCCTTTTGCATCTCATTTTCTTTATAATTGAAAAATAGCACATAAAACTGTTTTTATGATTCAGTGGAACTTGTGTTCAAGCAGCATGGAAGGAGATGTAGAATTTTAAAGTAAGAAAAACATTAAAAACTATCTCTGTTCTTATAAATAAACAGTGTACACTCTTCCTTTGTTTGGTAGAACTTTTGCCTTTTTGATATTGGGTCTTTTTTGGTGGGAAAACGATCGGACATAGAAAGAGAAATGTCGGTTTCTGATGCAACCTTTGTAGTATGTTACGGGAAAAAGGCAAGCAATAAAGGAAATTTAAGGAAATGTGCACTACAACTACATGGATGCGGCTAAAATAGGTTAAATTCCTGGCTAGCAGACGACGCCACCATCAAAACTTTTTTCCCGAGCACATTTGTGTCTTAACGCTGAAGGCCTGTGCAAATGCCACCATTTGAAATGCATTGTGCAATGTTTTGACGTAGGTGTGGCGTGAAGCCTAGTGTGAATCGCCCGTAACGTGGAAATCTTCAAAATAATAGCTGTGAACGTCAGAAACGCGTCACCACCGTCGTCGATTTCCATGGAGATAGACATACTGTAGCTGTAAATGGAACCTGATTGGTGAAGGTGAAGGTTATGAGGGGAAGCTGTATACAGAATTCACCAATGAGCGAAGAACACATGATAAATACGTAAACATAACTGTATTTACGTCGATGTGACAGTTTACGCGTTGGTGTGGTCGAGGGGTGGGGAATTTGCTTGTTGCGTGCGTTTGCAGGACTTTTCACTGATAATGGTTGATAACGTGGTTGCTTCGAGTTATTGTGTATGAGTAAGAGTTCAAGTGACGTTTTCGTGTGCAGCAAGAATAGAAACTTTAGTCTCAAAACTCAGACTGCTATTACCTAGTATTGCAACAGCTGATGTAAGGTGAAGCTGTTCTTCCATGTCTTAATTTCAGGAACAGCGTTACAGGTTGACACCAGTGTCTGTTTCGTGGTATCAAGCACAAGTCATTCCAGACAATATTGGGTTGCGCTTACACGCGTTTAAGCAGTAACGTTTTATGTACGAAAGAGGGCATTTATTTGTTTCGTTGATGTGAAGTAATAAGGTTCTCATTCAGTTTTATAGAAACAAATTCATTATTGCTGCGCCTAGTTATGATGAACAGGTGTATCCTCGTTTTTGCTATTTTCGTTCATGCTACAGGTATACACGGAGATGACAGTGTTTTACACAACCAGTGCTTTTGTCAGGTGAGTTGCTAAATGGTAGACAGTGTAGTGTATATATGACAAACCAAATGGAATTATGTACTGTTATAAGTCTGTTAACACGTGTGTGTGTGTGTGTGTGTGTGTGTGTGTGTGTGTGTGTGAATAACCCACAAGAGGTGGAGGGATGGAAAACTGTTCACATGTTTAAAACTTAGCCCTATTTGAGGAAACCTTATACAGCCCCTTTCGTAATTTGTGCATACTTAATTGAAAACAGGTCTGTAAATGCTTCAGTTATACAAAAGAAAATGATCATTTTGGTAGATGAGCAAAGATGCAAACATACCATCTCAAAAAGATGTAATAAATTGATACACCACAATGTTTTTAGTTTCATAAGAGCAAACTATGGACAAGCTACTGACAGTTTGAGCCCTCAACTAAACAGTGACCCACACAACTTCGACTTTGTTATGGCCTACCCTTTGTGAAGCAGAATGTTTGTTTAAGTGCTATGGTGACAAAGAAATGTTGTGTAGTGTGGGAATCTCGCTACTAACTCCTTTTAAAACTTCTTGCAAAGTATGTGTAATCATTTTAGTAACTGTGTATAGTGTCTGATCTTACAGTTTGGCTCTTAACAATAATGAAAACATCATTTGTGATGTTTCATGCCATGCTTGCTTGTGACATATATTTATGTGGTAATTCATCAAAGTGACTTGGTGGCCAATTGGGTGAGTACCAGACTGCCAACCTAAAGGTATGGGACTCAGTCTGCAGTTACCCCTGTTACTTTTGGGTCAACTGAAACTACAGAAACCAGATACTGACATTGTAACATAATGTAACAATAATGTGGCAGGTGAAGACATGCATGCACTAACAGAAAAAGAACAGAATGCTGGCAATATGTGCTGCTATATTATTTGTAGGATGTTTTAGGCTTCTAGGTTGTGTTGACATGCTGATCTGTAGTGTAGGCAGAGTTCTAGGTTTGTTTGAAAGGTGAGATTTTGCATGTGAGTTTGCAAAGCGGTATCACTTGCTTCAGTCGAAGCACGTAAACTGTAGCTAACATTATGGTCACATAGTGAATCTTTTGGATGTGAATTCACAGTTATGCAAATTGGGGATCAGTGAATTCTCAAAATGAAATACAGATTTCCAGTGTTGGAATTGATTGATAAAGTATTGAGACTGACCCTTGTGCTTCAAAATTCTGTGTTAAGTAATGGCATTCACTTTAAGTGACAACAATGAAGTGCAGATGCTTTCTTTTTAACAAATAGGGTAAGGAATACTGACATGCATAGGTAAACAGTTTTGAAAAAAGTTGCTTCAGGGTGGTTGGCTTGTAAGCTATAGGGCGTATGTATAATTCATTTTATGACTTTTAGTAGGTTTTAAATTGTCCAGTTTGTACAAATTACCAGCCTGTTATAACTTTATATTACAACATGAAACTCAGATCTGAAGTGTGAATAAGGTGGAAAGTGTGTGTTGTACCACAACTAAGTCCATGAAATGCCACTTGTGAATTTTATTTCCTGAAACAAACTTTCCTAAAACAAAATGCTGTAAATGTGAAATGTCAAGGTCCTAAAAGGATCTAGGCACATTACTGACTCCACAAATTATTCTTACAATTGCTTTTGTAGAAAGAAATTGATGGGACTTTAGCTGCATTTTTCTTAACTTTCAGGAAAGTAAATCTGCCACCAACCCAAGGTTTGGTTTGAATAGCACAGTGCTTTATTAGGCATAGTCCTAATGGGTTTTATACTGTATGCCCTTGCCTTCCTGTGAACTTTGAGTTGACTTACCCTGCCATTGATTATTATTATTATTATTATTATTATTAGTAATAGTAGTAGTAGTAGTAGTAGTAATTGATTCGTCCGATGGTCATTTTACAGAGACACAAGATATGGATAAAGGGACCTACAGCTTAATGTAGAACCCGCAGCATGCAGAAACTTGGTGTATTTCACATTAACAAATCATTGCCAGAGGTGAAGGAGTGATAAGTGATGGAAAAAAAGGGGCACTTATTGAGTTTAGGGGGACACCCATGAAATCTTTGATTTTTTTACCGATTATCGTCAGTTTGACTATGCTGATCACAAATATGACGTATTTTTCATCAGTTTTGAAACAGTAAAACAACATATTGTCATTTATTAAAAATGTAACAATACAGCAACATAATAACAAATTTACCATACGGAATTCGGTCAAATCAGGGAAAAGCCTAGTCATTATGAGTTAGTAGAACAAACACACAGAACAAACACCAAACTAACACTTAACTACACTGTTATTTGACTTTAGTGTAAACTGAATGATGCGATTTTATCCAAGTGCTTTGATGTGCTACGATTTAGCTTGAATGATGTTTGCAAATAACATATTCGTGGTCCGGTCAAAATATGAGAGAGAGAAAATTTCATTAAAAATTTTTTTCCTCTCGATATATTAAAAAGTTTTTATCGGGGATGAAAGTAAATAACATCTTCGAGATCAACATAGTGTAACTGATCAAAAAGTGAGAAAAAATATTTTCAAAAATTTTGGCCCCCTAAAGTCGATAAGTGCCAAAATAAGTGTGTACTGAAATAGTTCAAATGGCTATGAACACTAAGGGACGTAACATCTATGGTAATCAGTCCCCTAGAACTTAGAACCACTTAAACCTAACTAACCTAAGGACATCACACAACACCCAATCATCACGATGCAGAGAAAATCCCTGACCCCGCCGGGAAGCGAGAACACTACTGCGCGACCATGAGCTGCGGACCCAAGTGTGTACTGAACTACCAATGTTGGATGTAAACTTTGTCCTGTGACCTAATGATGTTACATCCTGTGACTGTGTACAGAATGAGAATAGGGCATTGATTGTTTCTTACCCCATGGCTATATTATTTTTTGGAATGTCTGTTGTGGTGACAGACTGATATCTTGTATAGGCCAGAGCATCTTTGACAAGATACGTGCAATACACAAAGATCTACATTTTGTAACTTTTGTGAGTAGTGTAAGCTCTAATAACGGATCTACTACAAGATTCAAAATGCAATTTTAAGACTTGTTGTTGTTGTTGTTAGTTTTACTTAAGTGACAATACAAAATTACTATTTCATTTTCTCCACATAACATTTATAATACTCAGGGGGAATAAGTAACTTCTGGTTACTGTTTGCCTACATACTTGTCTGCTCTACAGAATTCTTTTTTTGTCATAAATTTTTTCGTGGGTTGTGAGAAAATTCTTCTCAGTTTTGAGGCTAAGTAATTTTCTTGTCAGTGCTAAAGTTAATGTGATACTATAACGTGGAGGTAACTTTTCTCTGAAATATTTGTAGCCTGTATGAAAGGCAGTTCAGTTTTTTTCTGTTTCTTATGTTGTGGAATGAATGATTTCATTGATCTCCAGTTTTGTGGGATCTCGCAATGCCATCACAATTGTATTCGATATATACAGTCATGGAAAAGTTAAAATATTAAGGTCCTCAAAATGCTATAAGATTCCTTGTGTGTCTCTTTCTACAAATATGTGATCATGGTTTTTGTAGTTAGGGTCTTCGTTTCATTCCTGTGACGGTAGAGTTTCCCCATACTGTGACTCCATAGTGTATATTTGGTTCAAAATGACCATGGAGATAGGCATTGGATCTCTTGATAGGCATATTGAGTCAGTTGTTTCAATCGATATCAATGAGACTAACTTCTTGGGAACAGTGTTTACCTGTTGCTTCCATTTTAACGCACTGTGTGTTGTTATTACCTGAAAATCTAACTGAAACTCTTTCTTTCAGACCCTTTTCAACCAAAAATATATCCATGTGTCCCCATTTTTTTGTGTATCTTTGAGAACTCTGTGCATTGTTTTTACCATGTTAATGATTAGCTCATTTTCCACTGTGCTGTATTATTGACAGATATGCAAGCATTTTTCTCCAGCGCCTCAAAATTTTTGGCTATCGTAGGGATATAGTCTCTCTTTTTCATTTTCATTTGTTTGGACATTGTGTACAAATAAACTGAATAAAATATATCCCAATGCAACATCTTGAGAAATACCATACCTTATGCTTCTACTTTCTGATCTGTATAAGTTTTCAGTTACTGAGACGCTGTTTTTCAGTCAGCTGTGTGTTCAAAAATACCTGAGTTCCCTAATTTCTTTGGTAAGACTATTGTCTTCACGGAAACATTGTTGCTGATAATGTCCTATACTAATAGAGGAAAACATGTATATGAAGTATAAGGTGTTACCAAATGAAAAGGAGAGTGTAATTATATGTAAAGAAATTTTAATAATAATATAATAATTACAGTTCATGTGGAGCAGTACAACTACACATAGTTGCCATTGATGTCAGTACACTGATACCAGCTTGTAGGAAGGGAGTGGATGACTTCAGTGCAGAAGCTCCTTTCTTGCTGGTTTATCCAATTTTCCATGGTGTCCTGCACTTCCTTATCACATTCGAAATTCTGACCCTTCAGTTTGTTGTAAGATACGAGAGTCCCAGGGGAAGATATCGAGGCTGCAAGGAGGATGTTCCTGGTCTTCTTGGCCAGTAAAGGTACTTTCCCAGCCTTCAAGGCAGAGTGGGCTTCTTTGGATAAGAGGAGCTGAGATGCAGCCACTCCATGCTCGTCTGTTTGGAGGCAGGTTTGAAGTGGTGACACCACGTTTATCGCATGCCACAATCGGAGTAATGTAATCTGTTTCTAGCTCTGCATATCTCAGCAGATGGGTCTGGCAGACATCAGTTCTTGCCATCTTCTGATTCTCTGAAAGACGGTGTGGCATCCATTGTGCACTAACTTTGCCATAATGAAACTCCTTGTGGATTATGTGGTGCGCAGTTTCTTTGCTTATCTATAGTTTAGCAGCAGTTTCATGTGCAGTGACTCTACAGTTTATCCATATGAGCTGCTCCACAGCTGAAATTGTGGCACTGGTGGTGACAACATGCACCTGCCCGGGGCATGCCTGTCCTTGATGCTAGCATGTCTTCATAACACGCACACATCGGAATGGTGTGCAGGGACAATGGAAGTGTCCAATTCCACCCCTCCACTTTGGGTCAAGGGAAGTGATCGATTCCAGTAGATTTTTGTGTGTAGTGGAATTTGGGAAGGTTGTGGGGTCTTGTTATTTTAGTGTTTTTTGTCGTTTGGTGTATTGGTGTGAGTTTATATTTAATTTGGCCCCTCCCAAAAAACCCCAAGTTCCCCCGCTTCTCCCGTCAGTTTCATTATATTTTTGGAGGAATATATGTTTGGTGGTTTTCCGATATATTTTGTGTTTGTTGGCATGTTTACGTGATGAAATCATAGGAGCGGTATGGGAGTTGTTGTGAATGGTCATTTCCGCCCTATTGGTGACGTCATTGGTCAAAGCCGATGGCTGGAATCGGATGCTTCCATTGACCCTTTTGTGCAACGTGAGGCATACTGCTCTCAGCACAACTCCATCCTGTGATGGATTTGTGAAGCATTCTCCCTTCTGCACCAAGAAATTGGATCAATCCTCATTGAGTTGATCAAGAGCAATCCATCATGCGAACTGCGTAAACTCGTCTTGAGAAATGAGGAAATTGCTGTGAAGCTGTTGTTCAACTGGGAATACACCACACCCTCTTTTGGCAAACACATTCACCCATTGGATTACATACCATGATGTTACAGCGAAGGTCTACTTTCCAATTGGGCATACTTTATAGCTTATTAAAACAATAAATGTGTTTTGGAATAAAACTATATTTCAGAAAAAGAACAAATTCTCTTTCTAACTGTCCTATGTTTCCTTTCTCACAGCTGAAGGGTCGAATTGATGACTGCAACTGCACAGTGGATACAGTTGATCACTTTAATAATGTTAAAATATACCCAGTATTGCATAGTTTGCTGATTAAAGATTATTTCCGGTTTTATAAGGTATGTATGTGAATGTAGATTCTTTTTGAAAGCATTAAAGTTGAACAGTTGCAGTGCTTATGTTATTGGACAATCGTTTCTTTTTCACTCTTTAGGTGAACCTTAAGAAAACATGTCCTTTCTGGGCAGATGACAGTAAATGTGCCATGCGCTATTGCCATGTACAACCGTGTCTGGATGTGAGTACCTTTGACAACATTTTTTGGGGTAAGAGGATGGCTTATAATTTTTCAGTACCATTGGATGCGTGTGCTAATGCTGTGTGTTTGATAGACACAAATACAAAAATCATTTTTGCCATTATACTGTGAATTATGATGAGTGTGTGCCTTTCTTTACTAGATAGAATACACCATTCCAATTTAAGTAATATATAACACTGTATACAGATTTGCAAATCAATTTTAGATCTGAACTCTGCAGAGCATCTTTAAGAGAACATTCTTGAGGATGTTTAGTATTCCCTACTGTCATATCCCATCACTGCACCTGCTTGCTGTTGACTAGCCCTTGATGAGTTCCTTGTTGATATGATGATGTAAGGAAAGGTGTAGAGAAGTATGTTGGAGTCTGTGTATTATTCCACTCAATGGAGAAGACAATAATGTGATGACTGTTCCCTGAGGTAAATTTGTAATCTCACTTTATGTCCATACTAACTTTTGCTCGTTCTCATTTGTCAGTTGGTTGGTGTTAAAATGTGTCTCACACGTACTGGGAGATGTCAGTGTCAGGAGACACTTTCAGTAAATGAAAGGAAATTTGTGAATGTAAGCATGAGCCTGTGTGTGAGAGAGAGGATGTGTTGCCCCATACCTACATTAGGGCTTTGCGCAACATAAAAACGGCGTCCAGCAGTGAATGGATTGTAATACAAATGTGGTCCATCACCACCCTGATGCATCACTATTGAAGGATTTTTATCCATTCAGAAGGAAGCCACTTTTTCAGCTAGTTAGATACATGTTCCACGGATAATTTTGCATGAGATAGCAGTGATGCATGGGTAACCCGCAATATAGTAATCATTCAAATGTAACTTATCTAACCTTGTGGTTATGTGGTACCCAGACAGGCACAGAATATTTGTCTCTTCACAGATCTCTAAATTTTCCAAACAGACAAGAATCTCTTCTATCTTACTACTCAGTCCTCTAATATTTTGATGAAATAAGCTAACCTTACATTTCTGTCTATTATTAACCGTTTTGTAGGGCTCTTCTGCTATTTTCACTTCTTTCAAGACAGGGTAACTGTATCCTGACCCTAACCAAAAAAAGGTGCCCCAGTGACACCAGTAAACACAGGGATCTTGCGATGTGTGATGGTGGCCCCCTGTATATTATCTGCAAGAAGCTCAGCCAACCTATCTTTCCCTCACCTATTCAGTGTAAGCCATGTCTAGTATATTCCCATCTCCCAATTGTTGCAACTGGCACTGCACTCATATGAGATTTTGTTTCAGTCACCAGCAGCCTGCATAACTCAGTGTTCTCATGGCTCAAGGCAGTGTTTACCCAGGACTGGTCATGGCACTGCAGGACATCCACAAAACTGAAATTTGTGTGTGTAGTTGCTACTCTTATATCATCCAGGTCACCCCTAATGCAGTAATTACTGTTCTTAGCCAGGCTGTTCCCTGCTCCAACACCTAGAAGAACCTGATCCTTCATGCCAAAACCTTTGCACATGTTACCTGTGTCCTCTGTCGCCTGGCTAAGGCTAGCACTTGGCTTCACAATACTTGTCACTTGGTACTCTGGCCCTAATTTGTCCTGTACCATCTGGCCTACACCCCTCCCATGACTACTGCCTCGCAGCAAGACTTTTCTTCCTGCTCTCTTTCGGTACCGTCTACATTAAGTTTCTTTCCTAGAAGTTAGCTGCACCCGACTGTGACCTACAGCTGGATGAGACTCTTCCCCTCCTACTTCAGGTAAAAAGTCAAATTTATTGGATTCCGTTAGCTTGAATGTAAATGAAGTTGAAGAGCTGCTCTTCTTTTGCTCTTTGCTTGTTACGTTTACCTAATTCCCAAGATCTTTTATCCCCTCTAACCAACCCAGTTAAAATTTCATGTGATCTAGCTCAGCCCGAAGGGCACAAATCTTTGCCCCCTGCTCAGTGATTCTCTTGTCTTTTTTTGCGAGGCTTACAGTTCAGTGGGAGAGCCTCATTGAGTTCCCATTCAGTTTCCCACTACAGTCACCCAAGTGAAATTCCAACCCACAGTCTACGCATACCACTCTCTCTTTGACTATCCTACAGCAACATCCACTCTTATCATGCATTGCAAAACAGATTACACACTTCCAGGTGGAATTGAACCACTTAACACTACACGAATTTTCGTTACTTGCAGCAATTAGGCCTATAGATCAACGCTTCAGGTGTATTATACAACATAAAAAAGTTATTTATTTCTACATGCAACAAAAACTTAGTACTTTCTCAACTGCAGTATTCGTTAAATTATCTTCATCACAACAGAATGTAACTTTATTGCATGCAAACTGCACATAAACAATGCAGTAGTGCAAAAGTTCTAAATCAAACAAATTAAGATTTATGCTACTTTCCAGAAATACGAACTTAACAGTGAATGGACATGCTCAAATTAAATTGTTGAAGAAAAAAGAAAAAGCCCACACAGAACAATTAAGACAGATTCTCTAAGTTAATTGTGCCATAATATAGTAACTGATACCTTTATTGGTAAGCTTAATAAACACACTGATACACATTTTTAATGTGTAGTTTGTAGTGAACTAACTGTTGTTATAATATAAATAACTTGTCCTTACAAGAGCACAAAAACTGAATGTCTTGCTGGGCACGGGGAATAGTAAGAGCTGTCACATGGTAACTGGGGGTAGGTATTGGACACAGGAGGTTAAAGTGCGAGCTAACTGCAGAGGATCTTTGAACATTTCTCAGTGGGTAGTGTTGAGTACATTGTATTGTGTGGCTAAGATTTGTTTGTTCTGTAGTTGTTTACCAAAATGCAGCACCTGTCATTCCTGTTTTCTAGTTGACATACTCTGGTTGAACGTTAATAAAAGCAACAAACTGCAGGGATGTATTCCTGACTGGAAACGGAAAAAAAAGGTGCTTTGAACATGTGTCTGGAAATGGATGGTGTGCGTGCAATGAAAACAAATTGTCCCAGAACACAGTACAGAGTTGCATCACATCCATGGCACAAGAGATGTTGAAAGTAATCTCCAAGGGATGCAAAGCATGAATTCATGTGTCACATCCTGGATTACTACACATTTTCCCATGTTCCGGCCTCTCTGTGAATAGCATCACAGGCATTGTGAACTTGCTATTGAAGGATATGCACATCAGGAACTGGTTCAGCATACACAACACTTTCCAGATGCCTCCAGAGGTAAAAATCCAGGAGTTTTAAGTATGGTGACCTAGCAGCTGAAAAGTTCCCGCTACTTTGGGAAGCATTCCTATTACTATCGATGTGATCAGTGAGTTCTTCACATGTTAAAGATTGCATCAAATAGTAATATCCGCACTTACAGAATTAAGCACCTGTTTCTTTGTCTCCTCCACCACCAGATTAACATCCGGAAAAACTAAAAAAAAAAAAAAAACCTTCTATTTATTGAGTCTGTTTTCTGTTGCTGGTTGAGGAGCACTTACCTAAATTCCTTTGGATGTATGTTGCTCCGCTAAGAAAGAGAATCCTTGGTTTTACTGCAGCTGGTCTTGCTATATGTGTATGTTGCAATAATAACCTGCCGAATTTTTGAGTCATTGTCGTTTATTCATGAAAAATACAAAACATTTCCACTGCCAAATTGTTCCATCAATACTGTTGTTGTTGTTGTTGTGGTTTGGTCTTCAGTCCGGAGATTGGTTTGATGCAGCTCTCCATGCTATTCTATCCCATGCAAGCTTCTTCATCTTCCAGTACCTACTGCAACCTACATCCTTCTGTATCTGTTTAGTGTATTCATCTCTTGGTCTCCCTCTATGATTTTTACCCTCCACGCTGCCCTCCAATACCAAATTGGTGATCCCTTGATGCCTCAGAACATGTCCTACCAACCGATCCCTTCTTCTAGTCAAGTTGTGCCACAAACTTCTCCTCCCCAAACCTATTCAATACCTCCTCATTAGTTATATGATCTACCCATCTAATCTTCAGCATTCTTCTGTAGCACCAGATTTTGAAAACTTCTATTCTCTTCTTGTCCAAACTATTTATTGTCCATGTTTCACTTCCATACATGGCTACACTCCATACAAATACTTTCAGAAACAACTTCCTGACACTTAAATCTATACTCGATGTTAACAAATTTCTGTTCGTCAGAAACGCTTTCCTTGCCATTGACAGTCTACATTTTAATTCTTCTCTACTTCGACCATCATCAGTTATTTTGCTCCCCAAATAGCAAAACTCCTTTACCACTTTAAGTGTCTCATTTCCTAATCTAATTCCCTCAGCATCACCCGATTTAATTCGACTACATTCCATTATCCTCATTTTACTTTTGTTGATGTTCATCTTATATCCTCCTGTCAAGACACTATCCATTCTGTTCAACTGCTCTTCTAAGTCCTTTGCTGTCTCTGACAGAATTACAATGTCATTGGCGAACCACAAAGTTTTTATTTCTTCTCCATGGATTTTAATACCTACTCCAAATTTATCTTTTGTTTCCTTTACTGCTTGCTCAGTATAAAGATTGAATAACATCCGGGAGAGGCTACGATCCTGTCTCACTCCCTTCCCAACCACTGCTTCCCTTTCATGCCCCTCGACTCTTATAACTGCCATCTGGTTTCTGTACATATTGTAAATAGCCTTTCGCTCACTGTATTTTACCCCTGCCACCTTCAGAATTTGAAAGAGAGTATTCCAGTCAACATTGTCAAAAGCTTTCTCTAAGTCAACAAATGCTAGAAATGTAGGTTTGCCTTTCCTTAATCTAGCTTCTAAATTAAAAGTCGTAGGGTCAGTATTGCCTCACATGTTCCAATATTTCTACGGAATCGAAACTGATCTTCCCCGAGGTCAGCTTCTACCAGTTTTTCCATTCGTCAGTAAAGAATTCGTGTTAGTATTTTGCAGCTGTGGCTTATTAAACTGATAGTTCGGTAATTTTCACATCTGTCAGCACCTGCTTTCTTTGGGATTGGAATTATTATATTCTTCTTGAAGTCTGAGGGTATTTTGCCTGTCTCATACATCTTGCTCACCAGATGGTAGAGTTTTGTCAGGACTGGCTCTCCCAAGGCCGTCAGTAGTTCTGATGGAATGTTGTCTACTCCTGGGGCCTTGTTTCGACTCAGGTCTTTCAGTGCTCTATCGAACTCTTCACGCAGTATTATATCTCCCATTTCATCTTCATCTACATCCTCTTCCATTTCCATAATACTGTCCTCAAGTACATCGCCCTTGTATAGACCCTCTATATACTCCTTCCACCTTTCTGCTTTCCCTTCTTTGCTTAGAACTGGGTTTCCATCTGAGCTCTTGATGTTCATACAATGGTTCTCTTTTCTCCAAAGGTCTCTTTAATTTTCCTGTAGTCAGTATCTATCCTACCCCTAGTGAGATAAGCCTCTACATCCTTATATTTGTCCTCTAGCCAACCCTGCTTAGCCATTTTGCACTTCCTGTCAATCTCATTTTTGAGACGTTTGTATTCCTTTTTGCCTGCTTCATTTACTGCATTTTTATATTTTCTCCTTTCATCAATTAAATTCAATATTTCTTCTGTTATCCAAGGATTTCTACTAGCCCTTGTCTTTTTACCTACTTGATTCTCTGCTGCCTTCACTACTTCACCTCTCAAAGCTACCCATTCTTCTTCTACTGTATTTCTTTCCCCCCATTCTTGTCAGTTGTTCCCTTATACTCTCCCTGAAACTCTGTACAATCTCTGGTTTAGTCAGTTTACCCAGGTCCCATCTCCTTAAATTCCCACCTTTTTGCGGTTTCTTCAGTTTTAATCTACAGTTCATAACCAATTGATTGTGGTCAGAGTCCACATCTGCCCCTGGAAATGCCTTACAATTTAAAACCTGGTTCCTAAATCTCTGTCTTACCATTATATAATGTATCTGAAACCTGTCAGTATCTCCAGGCTTCTGTCATGTATACAACCTTCTTTTATGATTCTTGAACCAAGTGTTAGCTATGATTAAGTTGTGCTCTGTGCAAAATTCTACCAGGTGGCTTCCTCTTTCAGTTCTTAGCCCCAATCCATATTCACCTACTACGTTTCCTTCTCTCCCTTTTCCTACTACCGAATTCCAGTCACCCATGACTATTAAATTTTCGTCTCCCTTCACTATCTGAATAATTTCTTTTATTTCATCATACATTTCTTCAATTTCTTCGTCATTTGCAGAGCTTGTTGGCATCCATCAATACCAGCCACGTGTATTAAACTGCCTTTCCAATGTCCCTCCAAAAACACATCTCCCCCAAAGAACAAACAATTGACAAAACAATAAAATCTTTGGAAATGGAAGATTAATGAATTAACAACTAAAATTAATAAAAGTAATTGTCACACCAGAAAATGGATAATTAAGATCTGCACATAATGTAAAAGTTATTTGGATAACAATTAAAATTAATAATGTGTAATTAAGATCTGCACATAATTTGCATAAAACCTAAAGCAGATACTAAGATCTGCACATAGAAATGGGAAAGTGGTTCCATTTCACAGCTACAGGGCCTCTGGTCCTATCCAGCATTGGGGAAGGTGGGATTGAGGTCTCGATGAACTGTAATGTGGACTTTATGTGGTGCCCCATTGTGAAGAAACCACATAACCTGTGATGCTGCGAAAGACACATCCTTAAGCAGCCCATGTAGAGTATTCCATAGGAAGTCGATGTATCTTTCTCCAGCAAGGTATTGTGGAATAATAACCAGTCCACGTATGTGGTTGCCAAGGATCCCTGCCCACACATTGATGCTGAACTGATGTTGATCGGGGTTCACATTTCCTGAGGATTGTCTGTAGCCCACAGTTGATGATTATGCAGATTGATGGTGCCAGTTCTGGTAAAGGATGCTTAGTTGGTAAGGAGGACTGATGACAGAAATCCCATAATTGTAATAGTCTCGTACAGAAACCACCAGCAAAATCCTTCCTGTAGAGGGAAATCCACTGCTGATTATCCTTGCTCTCATTGCAGGTGATAGGAGTAGTAGCGGTTGTCACAGGTGATAGGAGTAGTAGCGGTTGTCACAGGTGATTGGAGTAGTAGCGGTTGTCATGCAGGGTACACACAATCATACTTTGGCGTACACCATGTTGGCAGGCTACATGCCTGAAGCTTGTCCAAGGGTTCGTCTCAATATCCTGCAGAACCTGCTCCTCCAAATCTGGTGCATGCACAGTCCACAGCCTCCTTGCAGGTTCAGCTGTCTGAAATGATCCATGATCACACAAACACCCAAAAAGGGCTTGAAATGTTGTGTGATGGGGTTTGTGTCTGCAAGGGCTGTCATTTTGATATAGTCGTGCTGCCCTTCGACCATTTCCATCTGCTTGGCCATACACAGACACCATTTCAACTTGTTCCCAACATGAGTACCAACCATTCTGTTTCAGTACACTGTGTCAGTCATGTAGCCTGCAACAAACAAGGAACATGTGGCACATTGTTAGAGAGACTTCCATTCATCAGCGCCATCTATTGTGTCAGTGATGCATTTCTGAACACATTTCCAGTCAGGAATCTGTCCCTGCAGTTTGTCGGTTATAAAAATGTTCACCATGTATATGCACTGAATCTGTAGCAAATTTATTGCATTTTATTTTCCACTGCTGTATCTTCTGTGCCATTATTATGCGCCAACAGTGATGTACAGCAGCAGCATGTATAGGTTTAATGATGAAGATTTTGATGATATGCACCACATATAAGAGTTCACTGAATGGCAGCAATGACAACATCACCACAGTACTTTAGCATCTGAAGGCTGTTGCATTACTCTGTTTTTTGTGTTGCATGTTTTAGTGAGTATGTATTTACAGGATTTTTCGCTTTTGTGAAGGTATTTTGACCAAACCAAAGGTAATTGAGGAAACAATGTGAATAATTCAGAATTACATTATTACTCTGTAACAAGATACAGAAGACTGCATGTCTCTGATACCAAAATACTGAACAACCTCTGAAATTTTTAAACTTCTTGGCTGATTAAAACTGTGTGCCAGACTGATACTCGAACTTAGGACCTTTGCCTTTCGTGGGCAAGTGCTCTACTGATTGTGTTACCCAACATGACTCACAACCTCTTGTCACAGCTTTACTTCCGTCAGTACCTCATCTCCTACCTTCCAAACTTCACAGTAGCTCTTTTGTCAAACTTGCAAGATAGGAGACGAGGTATTGGTGGAAGTAAAGCTAGGTATTGGTGGAAGTAAAGCTGTGAGGACAGGTTGTGAGTTGTGCCTGGGTAGCTCAGTCGGTAGAGCACTTTCCCATGAAAGGCAATGGTCTCGAGTTTGAGTCTCAGTCCAGACACAGTTTTAACCTGCCAGGGAGTTTCATATTAGCGCACATTCCGCTGCAGTGCGAAAATTTCATACTTTGAAATTTTGTATGTTGAGTTTGGGGCCACCCTGCAGAATCCACATAGAACCTGGTGTTCCCATTCAACTTTTTATGTGAGATACTTAATTCAAACTCATTAGGTCAAAACACATTTGTCCCACTTCATGCACAGTTTGTGAAAATGATGCAATATTTTCTGTGGTCTTCCCTGAAAATGAAGGGGTGAAGCTGACAGCAAGAAAATTATTCACCATATTGATGATGAAGCAACAGAAGGGGTTACCACGTGTATAAATGGATGCATCAAGAGTTATCTGAACCCCTAGATTTGCTGTTTGATCAATGGGTGGCTCTTGCTTTGCCCATAACTCTTCCTGCTTTTCTAGATTCTTAAGAACAGGGGCCAATATGTGATACTGGAAATCTCTAAGTGGATCACTAATACCTGTGTGTGCAGTTCTAACCATTTGTGAATGTATAGTGAGCATTGTGTCACCTACTTTTTGTCGTAAAGCACAAACAATAAAAGTTGAACAAAAACATCCAAGCAATAGGTGTTTACACCCAAACTACATATCCGTGGCATTTGAAAATGCAATACAAACAGGTGGGGCGGGGAGGGGGGGGGGGGGGGGGGGAGGACTGCTACTTCAACATCTGTTTTGCAACAGCTGTTGCATGTCAGGCTCCTTGGATAGATGGATCAGTGGCTGCAATGTAGTGCTTAGCAATATTTTCATTGAATGGACCTCGATATGACAGTGAGACTCAGACAGTAACTCGCTGTGACCCATGAATGCTCCATTGCCCACAACGACAGCAGCACTAGTTCAACACTGTGACCTGGCAGCATGTGTTAGGTGGTGGCATGTAGAGTTACCTCTTGCCCAACAAATTAGGTTTTGGACATGTAACTCATGGTGTATGTTGTCACAAAACATAAAGGCCTGTGTTTTAGACTTGAAAGTGGGGATTCAACTTCTGACACATTATATGCACATTATATGCAGGTGCAAAGTACTAACACGAATTCTTTACAGACGAATGGAAAAACTAGTAGAAGCCGACCTCGGGGAAGATCAGTTTGGATTCCGTAGAAATACTGGAACACGTGAGGCAATACTGACCTTACGACTTATCTTAGAAGAAAGATTAAGGAAAGGCAAACGTACGTTTCTAGCATTTGTAGACTTAGAGAAAGCTTTTGACAATGTTGACTGGAATACTCTCTTTCAAATTCTAAAGGTGGCAGGGGTAAAATACAGGGAGCGATAGGCTATTTACAACTTGTACAGAAACCAGATGGCAGTTATGAGAGTTGAGGGACATGAAAGGGAAGCAGTGGTTGGGAAGGGAGTAAGACAGGGTTGTAGCCTCTCCCCGATGTTATTCAATCTCTATATTGAGCAAGCAGTAAAGGAAACAAAAGAAAAATTTGGAGTAGGTATTAAAATCCATGGAGAAGAAATAAAAACTTTGAGGTTCGCCGATGACATTGTAATTCTGGCAGAGACAGCAAAGGACTTGGAAGAGCAGTTGAATGGAATGGAAGGTGTCTTGAAGGGAGGATATAAGATGAACATCAACAAAAGCAAAACGAGGATAATGGAATGTAGCCAAGTCAAGTCGGGTGATGCTGCGGGAATTAGATTAGGAAATGAGATGCTTAAAGTAGTAAATGAGTTTTGCTGTTTGGGGAGCAAAATAACTCATCATGGTCGAAGTAGAGAGGATATAAAATGTAGACTGGCAATGGCGAGGAAAGCGTTTCTGAAGAAGATAAATTTGTTAACATCAAGTATAGATTTAAGTGTCAGGAAGTCATTTCTGAAAGTATTTGTATGGAGTGTAGCCATGTATGGAAGTGAAACATGGACGGTAAATAGTTTGGACAAGAAGAGAATAGAAGCTTTTGAAATGTGGTGCTACAGAAGAATGCTGAAGATTAGATGGGTAGATTGGGGAGAAGAGAAGTTTGTGGCTCAACTTGACCAGAAGAAGGGATCGGTTGGTAGGACATGTTCTGAGGCATCAAGGGATCACCAATTTAGTATTGGAGGGCAGCGTGGAGGGTAAAAATCATAGGGGGAGACCAAGAGATGAATACACTAAGCAGATTCAGAAGGATGTAGGTTGCAGTAGGTACTGGGAGATGAAGAAGCTTGCACAGGATAGAGTAGCATGGAGAGCTGCATCAAACCAGTCTCAGGACTGAAGACCACAACAACAACAACAACAACAACATGCAGGTGCAGAATTGCTGGTCGGGTTGGAGACAAGGTGTGGAATGTTTAGGAAGCTTTCAACTAGAAATTGGTTTCTTATGAACCACAAGTAAGTTTATTCCCGATACAGGGTGCAGTTGGCCTCACCCAGGTTAGTTTGGAAGGCTAACAGGCAGTCTTGACATAGTTGAGAAGTGATAATTTTAAAAAAATGTAGTTTTAAGGCCTAGGTCCACAAAAGTCAGGAAAGACATGAGTCCTAGATAGCCTGGTGCCAATGCAGTTGAGAGATACTGGGTTTGACTGATGCTCTGTACCAGCAGTTAGCAGTCAACATGTGATGCCTCCCATACATCCCCTATTGGCTATTCAAACAATGGAAAGGCCAGTTTGGAATATCAACAGTTATGAAAATGATGGATTGCTACTCACATTAAAGATGACACATTGAGTTGCAGACAGGCCCACAAGTGTGTGTTTTCCTTTCTTTTATGAAGAAGGTTTTGGCCAAAAGCCTAATGTGTAACAGTCTTTTAATTGCACCTGTCTGCAACTCAGCGTGTCATCTTTATGGTGAGAGTATTCTATCCTTTTCACAATTGGCTTTTCACTTAGTGTGGAAGGGGCAGGTTCATTGTCAGCATGTCAGGGGAACAAAACCTTAGCTGAGGCAATGGCATTACATGGCACACAAACCACAATGAATTATTATTGAATAATACAAGAAAATATTTTAAAGAAAAATCATAGCTAATAATTGGATTGCTATAATACAAATAAATGCTGCAATCAGTAATTGTATAGTGTGTTGAAAGAATTGTTGTCATTCAGTAGATATCTGGAGACTGTAGAATGAAATGTCAGAAAATTAAAATCGAATAGCTTCTTTTTAGTGAAATAGACATGATCAGTTAAAAAGTATGTGGAGGCAAATCTCTGGCTAAGTCACATATTGATTTTTTTAACAACTTATGAGTTACGATGAGAGTTCAAAATCAACTTGATTTGAACTATGGTAGGGTAGTTTTTGCTGTTTTGGTGGTACATTTAAAATATTATTGATGGGCACATCTGTTTCGCATACAACCAGCAGATTGTTTTTGCATAGTTAATTTGACAGTTCCCATCAAGTCTTCTAAAAGACATCATAGTCAGCTTTGACTATAAAAGTTATTTATTTGCACTACTGCAGTTCGGTCATGTGGGTGTTGTGAAGTGCTGTAACTGCACATGTAAAATCTAAAAATCTTCTAATATGTACCGTATTTACTCGAATCTAAGCTGCACTAGAATCTAAGCTGCACCTGAAAATGAGACTTGAAATCAAGGGAAAAAAAAATTCCCGAATCTAAGCCGCACCTGAAATTTGAGACTTGAAATTCAAAGGGAGAGAAAAGTTTTAGGCTGCACCTCCAAATCGAAACAAAGTTGGTCCATTGTAATATGAGACACAATTTAGGTCGAATGAATGACGATACAGCTACAGTAGTTTGGTTTGAGTCATAAGCTTCGCATTTAAGCTTTACCAGGTAGCCATTGCTATGCGTCAGGCGCTCCGTCCGTATTTATACGGGTACCCTTCCTTTTTCACGTGCTTTGTCTAGTTTGAATTGATTGCTTATTTTTCTTTGATCTGATAAGTGCCGTTCTCTTTGTTATAGGTGTTTGGGTCACTCTAAGCTGAAAATGCAGTACTGTACTGTGTCATGCATTGTTTGTCGCATTCTGATAATGAGTGTTTACGGCCTGCCGGCTACCGCGGCTTAAAAACAAAAGAAGAGGAATTGTCTCATTAGCGAAACAATGGCAAGAGACTGCTATTTGTTGTTACTTACACTGCTGCTTTCTTTGATAATGTCAACAAGAACAAAATAATAGACTGCGTATGATAGATGATGTTCTGAACGATAGTTTAGCGAAAATTTTTCTCCGTTTGAAAATCTTTGCAGACGCCTCTTTAGTACATTACATTCTGCACAGAAATTAGTCATCTTAGATTTAAAAATCTAGTCAATTGCCGTGCTTCATTTCTGACTGTATCACTATTAGGCATAAGAGTAATACGAATATAAACATGACATGATACGTATATTCTTCCGCGTTAATGTTGTCTCACTCTAGTTTCATAGTTTATTAGGCAGACAGGATTTAAATGAGATAGCAGCAAACACGGAAGAATACATGGCAAAATGTTTATGTTCGTATTATTCTTATGGTGAAGAGAATACTGGATGTGATTCACAATTCATAAAAGTTCCTATTAGCAACCATCTCTTCTCACAGGTAGGAAAAAATTCAGAACGTAGAGTTGGCCATATTGACAAACATCCCAAACAGTCTTGCCAGTCGGATTTTCGTACTACAATGAAATGCTGCTACATTCGAAGATGAACAGTACGGAATTTGTATTTACTTTGTTGGATAATGTATGAAAATACAGTGGTCGAAACTTGGGGCACTGAAAAAAAGCTCGTCTTCCACATTTTTTTTTTTAAATTTATTTACTGACGCAGAGGTTTTGGCACCAGTATTTATCTTTGTGCCTGCTAAGCATGCCTGTGCAGCGCTACATATATTCCACGGCAGAAGTTAGTTGTAGCGGCACCTACCAATATTTTTCAGAACTTCCGCTTACTTTGCACTCGATTCTAAGCCGCAGACGGTTTTTTGGATTACAAAAACCGGAAAAAAAGTGCGGCTTAGATTCGAGTAAATACGGTATTGATATCATTGTCATATACCTATGTTGGGTCTTTTAACATTGTTAACATCTTTAACATGATTGTCACATACTGAGTCAATTGCTTTTTAGAAGACAAGAAATATTGCATCCATCTGAAAGCCTTGCTTCATGGCTTTCAAGATGTCATACGAGGTATGAAGAAGTTGGGTTTCTCGTGATGGATGTTTTCGGAATACTTGCTGGTAGGCATGAATGGAGTTATTCTGTGGGACTCATGTTAAAGATGCTAACAACATTAAAAGGTCCAACATACAGACACAATGATGACAAGTATACATGTCAGAAGATTTTTAGATTTTGACACATGCTAAAGCTCGAGTTTACCACATGACAAATGGCCACATGGCCAAGTCTGCAATACTGCAGATAAATAACTTTTGTAATTAAAGAACAACCACCCTTTATGAAAGTAGTACATAACTTTTACAGTTGAATGTGAGTATGTTGACTTTTACAAAATTTTACATGACTGAACCTCAACCATGATAAGTTAATCAATGAATTCGGGAGAAAAATGATGTGCTCTAAATATGTTGCCCATAGATAATGATTGATGTGAAATTCCTCTTTTCTTACTGCTTCTACCAGCTTGTCCATAAACAAATGATATTTCAACAAGAGCCTTGACATTATACTCATTGAAAATTGCACTGCGCTGTAATATTAACTCAACTTGTAAACACAAACTGCTAACTCTTGTGTACATTAACATGATTTGTATAAAAATGGATACACTGAAGTTTAGATATCAGTGTCCCCTGAAAATTATTATGTGAACCAATGATCAAACTGAATTGTAGAGGTCCTGTTCACCACATTTCATCATGTACTAACACGGTTCGTCATTCGGAAGCTGTATGCAACTCTTTTGGCTTATAACTTTTGAATCTAGACTAAGGTTCCTGCTCTCCTTGAGCTCCTTCTGTTGCTCCTAGCCATGCTTAAAAGTTTTCCCTAATGATGTCAGATATGTTCCGTGTTTTATGCAGTGTTGTTTGAAACTCACCGGTATGAGTTAAACTAGTTCCCATCTGTACTAGCACATCAATAAATAATCTTGATAATGTTGAGCGCCACAGCTGAAACTAATATTAATGAAAACCACCTCCACTGCATTATTACAGTTGATTTTGTTTGTTGAACATCTTCAGCAGAATTGTCAGTGGTCAGCAGAAAGTTTATGATCAATGTTTTGGATTTGGTCTTTAACATTACATGTGACAACCAGACCCTTTGCATCATTACTTTAGCACAACTCAGCAACCTGAAGATGTTCATTGAAAAAATACGGTTGTAACACAATAAATGTGTAAAAATACAGCTGAGGAGATTTTCATTAATTATTAGTACATAAGTGTTGTGTTGTGGTAACTAGTTCCAGTAGACAAAACAGACTGAAATATCATGGGCACTTTCCTTGTCTAATCACGGAAAGATGTATGTGTGATGACAACAGTGTGTATTTAAATGATACAAATTAAAGTCGGTCATGAACCAGCCGAGGATTACTCTCTGCCTTCCTGTGAAATGTCGTTGCACTGGATGTATGACACTAGAGGAATGTGTGCTTGCAAATAAAAATACATCAGTCTGATCATTTAACCTCCTCCTAGCCTATTGTGCTAAGATTGACATGCTTCCACCAATGTTTTTATGCTGCAATAAAAGGGTAGTTAGATTGTGATACTTGCACGCCACTTTAAATGTGTCAGTCTGAAATGTTGTACTCTCTTGATGAATGATTTACATCCATTTACTTTCTGTTTCATGGCGCACTGTAGAATATTCTTACAGAGTATGTGTTGTCTCTCCATCCTCCCCTCTGAATAGACATTGTCCTCACTTGAGTTACTCACAATAATTAAAATCAGATTTTGTTGTAGGACATCTGTTTTTATGTTGCACAATGAGTGAGGCCACTGTAGATGTGCTAACTCAGTATGATAAAAACAGCACCCAGTGCTTAGTAATTATTCTACATATTCATAATCTGCAGACCACTGTGAAGTGCATGGCAGAGTGTGTTTCACATTGTTACACATATTGGGTTTTTTCCTCCTGTTTCATGTGTGTGAGGATAGTGGGAAGAATAACTCCCAAAATGCCTCTGTGCATGCTAGGGGGCTTTTGCATACTCTTAGACTGGGTTTCACAGGATAGTTGACATCTGTGTTCATCCACCTGCCACTTCATTTTTTTTCAGCACTACCTAGGACCTTTTGTGCAGCCTTTCTGTGAATAGAATTGGTATCCCCACTTAGTCCTATTTGGTATCGGTCTCACACATTTCAGCAAAACTCGAGAATGGATTAGATAAGGGTTTTCTAAGTAATCTCCTTATAGACTGATAGTACTTACCCAGTAAGTTGTAAGTGAACTTACTATGTGATCATTTGTTTCAAATTCCCACAAATTGTTACACCCAAATATTCCTATGAGCTGCAGTCAGTCCAGTTGTGACTTATTGATACTGTAGTCATACTACCTTTTATGTATCTTGTGAAGTGCAAAATATTACATTTCTGACAATTTAAAGTAAATTGACAGTCTTTACACCACTTCAAAACCTTATCAAGATCTGGTCAAATATTTGTGCAGCTTTCTAATACACTACTTCACTGTATGTACTGTATCGTCTGCAAAAAAAGGCTGAGGTTACTGAGAATATAGTCTGTCAGGTCATTAATAACATGAACAGCAAGCTTCCCTGGGAAATAACTAAAGTTGCTTCTACATCTGTCAGTAATTGTTTATCAGACATAACATTGTGCATTGTCCTTACCAAGAAATCCTCAACCCAATCACATGTTTGATACTAAATATAATAGCAGTTGAGTTAGTAAGCATTGCTGCGCTACTGAGTCAAATGCTTTTTGGAAGTCAAGAAATACTGCAATCATCTGATTGTCTTGATCTGTGGCTTTCAGGATGTCATGTGAGTTATGCATGAGTTGGGTTTCACATGGTGAATGTTTTCAAAACCCATGTTGGTAGGCATGGATGATGCCATTTTGTTTGATACTTTATTAAGTTTGTGATACGAATAAATTCTAAGATTCTACAACAGAGGGATGTGAATAAAACGGGATGGTAGTTTTGTGAGTAATTTCTCCTACCTTTCTTGTAGATGGGTTTGACCTGTGCTTTCTTCCAATACAATCTGACAGGGATTACATCAAGCCCTGTCCTCAGCTGTTTCTCTATGCCGGTACCACTAATATCTATATCACTCATTTTTGCACTGGTACATAAATTGAAATAAAGGAGTATTGCTGGAGTTACCTCATTGAAGGACTTGTCTATATTGAGACACTCCATAATTATAATTATTAATAAACTTTAAAAAGTAGCTCTTAGTGAGGAGTACAATACCGAATATTCATAGTATCCTTTTCCCAGCAAGAATCCAGAAAAAGTGCAAAAAATTGTTGTACTCACTTTGGCAATACATATTCTAAAATTGTAACGATGCAAAGAAGATTAGCATTGCCCCTGTGCAAGGATGACACACAATCACAAAGCATTCTAAATTTTTGCTTTAAGGTCCAAAGCCAGGGCTGGATTATAGGACCCCCTGCCTGTGAAAGAGTCCCAGGCTACTTGTTGAACTGACTGGATACTGGAAAAATTGTACCTCAGACTATATTTTTAAAATTAAATGTAATGACATTTTTAAACCACCACCTGGATGTTATTAGTATTTACGTGGATGGGTCTGAGCAGGAGGATTTTATTGGCTGCTCTGTCATGTTACCTGGCATAGTCCTCCCATAGCAGTTTTCAGTTTTTTATGCAGAATTGTTTGCTGTATTGAGGGCACTGGAGCAGACGAGATGCCATTGTGGCAAGAAATTCCTCAGATATTCAGATTCCCAAAGTGCCCTTTGTCTGTTGGTCAGATGGACCCAGCAGATCAGATGGTGCAAGACCTACAGGATGCTTTTCCTTTTGCAAAGTCGGGAAAAGGAAATATGTGTGTGAATCAAATGAAAACCTTAAATTTGTAATAACAAATCGAAATTTCATGCAGTTATCGTGTAAGTTGGTAAGTGTGCTACAGTGTGCAGAATGGCCTGTAGGTGGCAGCATAGTGTAGATGCACACACATCGTCGCAATATCAGTATAAAGATGGCGACTTGCACCAGGGAAGAACAGTGTTCTGTTATTTGGTTTTTGCGTAGTGAAGGTGTGAAACCTATTGAAATTCATCGACGAATGAAGGTTCAGTACGGTGATGCATGTTTGTCACAGCAGCAAGTCTACGAATGGAGTAGGAAGTTCGCAGATGGTGTGACTTCAGTGGAGGATGCTCCTCGTCCAGGTCAGGCACAACAAGTTGTGACTCCACCGAACATTGCAGCAGTTGAAGCCTTAGTGAAGGAAAACTCCAGAGTGACACTGAATGACATTGCAGCATGTTTACAGATTAGTCATGGGTCAGCACACCACATTGTGCATGATGTGCTCCAGTTTCACAAAGTGTCTGCGAGCTGGGTGCCACGGCAGCTGACTCCTGAAATGAGAGAACAATGTGTTGATGCATGTGAAGAACTTCTTCGGTGCTTTGAACGAGAATGTGATGGCTTCCTTGCAAGAATCGTTACTGGGGATGAAACCTGGGTTCACTTCCACCAATCGGAAGAGAGCGAGCAAGGAATGGTGCCATTCCTGATCACCAAAACCGAAGAAGTTTCGAACAGAACCATAAGCAGGGAAGGTTATGCGGACTCTCTTTTGGGACCACTGTCACCAGTGCATCATACACAGATCTCCTAAAAAATCAACTGCGACCTGCAATCAAATCAAAGTGTTGTGGATTTCTGTCAGGAGGTATCCTTTTGCAACATTACAATGCAAGGCCCCACACTGCCCATACAACAGTTGCAACAATCACAGACCTGCATTTTGAGTGTCTTCCTCATCCACCATACTCACCAGACCTTGCCCCAAGTAATTTCCATATGTTTGGACCACTCAAAGACGCAATGGGGGGAAGAAGTTCCGTTCTGATGAAGATGTGCGCCACATGATGCCTAAGTGGTTGCGCGGACTACCAAAAGAATTTTTTTCTAAAGGAATTTATGTACTTTGTAAGCACTGGAGGACTTGCATTGAGCGTGGGGGAGATTATGTTGAAAAGTGATACAGATTTGTACCACTTCTGCACAATAAATCATATTTTAAAAAATATTTAAGGTTTTCATTTGACTCACTATCGTAATTTTGTGTTGGGTTCCAGGGTGCACAAAGATCTGGGGAACTGAACTTGCTGATGCAGCTGCCAAAGAGGCTGGCTTCCTTTCGTCTCCTGCTCGCTGTTCAGTTCTCATGCAGGCTCTTACCACATTTGTGACTAGAAGACCATATGGTTGCGGGAGGCTCAGTGGCTGGAAATGGAGAATAAGAATCGGCATTCAGTGAAACCAAAGTGTGACTGTGGCTTACCTCCTACCTACCATGACGAGCTGAAGAAGAAACCCTTACAAGGCTTAGAGTAGGAGATTACCCATTAACATATGACTTTCTCTTACATTTGGGGAGCCTCCAGTGCGCCATGGATGTGGTACATAGCTATTGATACGACATATTTTGAGTGTGTTTATATAATGACCTGAGAGCAGACATGGGTCTCCCGCAGGACCTGCCCTCTATTTTCACTGAGTTTATGTTGTAAATTTTGTGTAATGTCTGGGCTTCTTCCCAAAATACTGTGTGTGAGATTTTAATGCGTCACAGATTGGCTCGGCCACACATTATTTCTAAGTAGTCATCCAGCCACAGTCATCTGCCTCTTTTTGAACTATCTCTGTACTAATACTTTATTTTATATAGTTATTCTTTTTGTGGCGGTGTTCGTAGCGACAAACAATTCGCGGTAGAAACGGCTTACGAAGTCACCGCCACACTTTTAATAGCGGGCCGACCGGTCCGCTGGAACAGTGAACAGAAAGATGAAAACCCAAACACTCTGATTAAATAAAAGTCGGTACTTATCTTTATTAACGAAGATACAGAAACACAGTGGTGAACTCCGTGTCTACAGAAATCTGTCTAGTTCGAGTCGGAGCGGCTAGGTCAGTGTCGGCTGACGACAAACAACAACTCTGCTGCGATGAACACACAACTGACTAGCAAGTACACAATTCGGTGGCGAGTATACAACTGAGCGGCGAATACAGAACTGTCCTAGCGCTCGCGACTCCAGCGCTTAAGAAACCAGAAGCCAGCGGTGGCGCGCGCAGACTTGCGGTGATTTCCTGTCTCGCTGGCGCTGCTTATGCGGATGGCGTCCGGACTTTGATGCTGCCAACCTTTTGGCAGCGGGCTCGGGTGGCATTACTGGCTAGGATATAACAATTCTGATGATTTGTCTGACATTTATAGTTGGTCTTTTATGAATCTCACCATCTCAGGGTTGTGTTTTCAATTGTTGTGTGCGCATACAAAAAATATCAATGCACTTAGCATAATGCTGTATTTATAAGACATCTGTAGAAAATGTCTAATTTCATTTTGTTGGTCTGCTAGATAGCTATATATGCAGATTTGTTTTTGCTGACAACATTAATCTTTTTGTAGGAACATATTCCACCTGGACTGAAAGGCCATTTACCAAACCAGAAGCAGAGCACAGCACATGCTGCCTACAAAGTGAGTAACAGTAAACTATCTCAAAATGTGTGTGTTATTTGGACTATATGTTGCTCTTCAGTAAAATGAGTCATCTTGTGATTATCTGTCTTATTTATATCAAAGTTCATATCTTTCTGATTTCGCTTAATCATTTGTGATGAAATTTATATGTCTCTTACCTAGTGCGGTGATGCAGTGATTAGTATTAATGATCCGTTAATCACAGTTAGTTCAAACATTCAGGAACTTCATTCAGTATGTTTAAGATAATATCCCAGCCAAAATTAAAGGCACTGGTTGCAAACAGTTGCAGATTGTTGCCCACCTCGGAACAAATGGTGCTGTTATGTTTTCTGAGGCTACACTAGGTCCCTGCTGACATCTGACAAAAGTAGAGCAATCAGCCTTGCTTGTGGTACATCATTGCTCACAATCTCGAGAACAATCCTCAGAACTGGCTGGGGCTTGTGCTTTTGAGCAAAGTTGAAATCCTGCACTAAAGACTTTGGTGATTCTGTGACCATCGAAGTGTCTAGGTTTGAAAGCTAAAGGGTCTCACTAAACAGTGGAGAGATGAGTTCCCACCAGAGGAAGCTACCAATGTCTGTCCACAGAATACATACATTTATTTTAATTTATATGTAAAAGGTCAGTCTGATCATGGCCCTAGGTGGCCATCCAGCTCACCTGATCTGTCAGTGTGCAATTACTTCATGTGGGGAGCTCCCAAGTCTAACATGTTTTGCAACAACCCTCAAAGTCTTCAAGAACTGCAGCAGAACATTTCAGATGAGACTGCAGGAATTCCAGCAGTCCAGTTTCGATCTGTCTTCTGCAATTTGCTGACTGGGGCCCAAAAGTCCCAAGATATGAATGGTGGTCACTTTCAACATCTGCTGCATTTCCTTTCCTCTGCTGTGTTTCTCTGTATGCTGGAACTCTGTTCTCAGGACCACTTTCATTTGCCCCACCCTGTATAAGCTCGTAGAGAAATGATTGATATTGACTGCTGAGAAAAAGTGTGATTTGTTCCCTGTCACACATTACAAGCAAAACTATTTTCTACCTTTCTTAACACTAGTTTTGCAGCCTATAGTCATTGATGCAATAACAGCCTTATTGTCACAGATTCCCTCTCTTTGCTAACCAATTCAGAAAGTTTGGGTGTGTCCATTGCTAGACAGTCTGAGACCTTCCTCTCTGTAGTTGGTTTCCTAACTGTTGTAAGTAATATTCAGAAAAGACGTTCAAAACTGTCTCACATGGTATCCATTTTAATCATGTGACTGTCTCACATGGTATCCATTTTAATCATGTGACTGTCTCACATGGTACCCATGTTAATCATGTGACTTGCCTGTTCAATAGTTGGCAAATAACATATTACTGAGCTTTCCAAACAGTTAAGCTCAGCTACTTTCGCTCTTCATACAATTGCTAATTTTGGAAACAAACGATCAACCTCCTGGCACATTTCCATTCAGTAATTTTGTATGGAATCATTTTCTTGGGTAACTCATCATGCAGAAAGAAAGTATTGATTGCACAAAAGTGAGCAGTAAGAATAATATTTGGTGTTCATCCATTGATATCGTGTAGGTACCTTTTCAAGAAGCTGGTCATGTTAACTGCACCATCACAGTGCATATGTTTGCTAATGAAATTCATCATATATAATCTGCCACAATTTGAGAAGAACAGTGATGTCAATACCTGCAACACCAGAGGGAAAAATACCTTTATTACCCATTATTAATCCTTTTGTGGCTACAGGAATACATTTATGGCCTGCAGGTAGAACATCCAGATGGCTACAGGTGTACATGTTTGCCCAGCATGTAGAACAGTCAGACAGCTACAGACGTTCATTTGCACCCTGCAGGAAGGAAAACCTGACAGATAACGACATTCGTGTATGTCTATGGGAGCAGATAAATGGGCACTATAGAATGATGACTCACTGTTGTCTGTATTTGAATGTTCCTGCCAACACTGTCGTTATCTTTCCATGTAGGCTTTCACTGTCGTTATCTGTTTTTCTTGTCGGAAAGTGCTGCAGTATTCGCCAGCTTGTGGTTCCTTTCGCCTTGAGAGTGGATCTGTTAGATGCAATTTGATTTCCTAATGTACCCAAGACAGAAGATACAAAGACATATAATCTGAAGGGCTGGAATTATCCTAATGAACTGACATATCAGATCTTGCAAGTGGTGAATAGTGCAGCAAAATACACGCAGTTTCTCTGCAACAGTTCCTGCCATGCGGAATAGCAAACTGCGCACACTGGCAAAAAAAATGTAAATTGATTTCCTAATCAACAAAGTACATACAGTACGGCCATATGTAATCTGTAAGGGCATGTATTTTACTACAGAAGTGATGTATCAGAAGTTGCCAAAGGAGAACGCTGCAGCAGATACCTCAGTTTCTCAGCAACACTCACAACTGCGCAGAACAGAAGATGGTCCTAGTTTGGGGCATCTTCACTAGAATCGCTCGCTTTAAAACTATACGTCTTGAAATGGATTTGTTCAATGTTAATGAAATTTAAATAGGTTATATGAACATATATATAGGTAGTGTAAATCTCACTGCAGAATTTTCCAATCACAAATAAAAAAGTTCTTATAATTTTTGGTAAAATAATTTTTCTCAAACCAGAACAAATATATAACAGGAAGCTCGGATTAGTTTTGATAAAAGAATAGTTCAAACGACATATGGGACATGTAACTAACATGTCAGGAAACTTACACCTTATATTTTCCAAATTTCCTGTGAGGCACTAAACCACGAAAAAGCATCTAATTACTAAATTCACTCACCTTTGATGCTTACTTTCATCCCATTAATTCACATTCAGGGTCTTTAATAACCTCAATAGATACTGCTGAGTTCTTTATAGTAAAAAATATGCTACCATCATTACACGCCAATGGCAACCAAGCTGCCTCTTCCTGAAACTGTCCCACGTATCTCGATGAGCGGGCTGCCCAGGAGATGCTCCATGAAGGACATGGCCTCGCAGACATTTGACCTCAAATTCAGCACTGCAGTTGTAAAATCGCACTATCACGGTAGCATTCCCATCTTCTCCTCCAGCTGTGCAGCAAGCCAACAAACTTTTGCCTCACAGGGCGATGTCACCTGCTACACAACCAGCAGGCCAGAAAGTACAGAAGGAATACTCCTATGAAGACTTTTTATGTCCCTCCAGCCAACAAACATCCGAGCTTCCTCTGCCAGTTGGAAAGGCTCCAAGAAATAAAATAAATGCAAACGGACGTCTCCTTTGCCATCTTGGAGATCCTCTTCGACAGTGTTGCAATGTGTTACCCTCGCCCAGCCATCCTCCGTGTTGCCGGTGTGCACTGCTAACCATTTTTTTCTACCCTGGACTGTGCAGACCAACAGAAGGAGAATGCCAACGCCTCTGTAGATCTCGTGGAGCAGGATCCTCCAGCCTCTGTGCCCTGTAGCAGTGAATCTTCGAAGACTGGCACTTGGCAGCCACTGAGGTGACACGACTTCATTTTTTCCCTCCTCCCCTTTCCGCGTCATGATTCTTCTCCAATGGAATGTTCATGGCCTTTGATTCAACTAAGATGACTTATGGCTTCTCTTGGAGTCGCATTGCCCGCTTGTTCTCTGCCTCCAGGAAACAAAATTGTCTTCACGACCGCTTTGAGCTCCTGCATTTCTTCCCGGTCCACTTTGACCTTCCCCCACCCCCCTGCTTGGTGACTTTAGTGCACACCATCCCCTTTGGAGTTCTCCCACAGCCTGCCCAGGAGGTTCCTTTTGGTTGACTTTCTCAATCAACATAATGTCATCTGCCGTAATGCTGGAGCACTCATGTTACTTTCAGACTCCACGCACACCTATTCCCATTTGGACTGCTCCTTCTGCACTGCCCAGCTTGTCCACAGTCTCGAGTGGCCCAGTCTCTCTTTTAGCAGTTCCACTCCCTCTTCAATCATGGGGGCAACCTGCGATGGCTCTCGGGGACCAAGTTCCATTCCCAAATTTCTGACCTGACAGTACCAGATTATGTCATAGTGGTCCCTATTGCTATCTCCAACACCTTGGGCCACTGTTTTGTGGAATGTCACCTTTATTGTGCGGGAGCTAGATCGAGCTCTCATTTCATACTGATCCTCCGCCCCAGGACCGGACAATTTTAACATTCAGATGTTGCAAAACCTTTCTCTTATGGGAAAGCACTTTCTCCTCCATACATACAATTGCATTTGGGCAGAGGACACATTCCCAGAAGCTGGTGTGAAGCCACTGCCCTACCCATACCTAAACCCGGTAAGGACAAACAGCTTACTTATAGTTATTGCCCCATTTTTCTCTTGAGCTGTGTTTGCAAGGTGATGTAACATATGATTCATGCCCGACTCGTAGGGTAGAGTTTCACAATTTACTAACTACCGTACCGAGTGGATTTCGAGCGTGCCATTCTGCAGTTGACCATGCCATCACTGTGTCAACCCATGTTGTGAATGGTTTTCTGTGGAAATACCAGACTGTACCAGTGTTCTCGATTTGCTGTAAGCCTGGGACACATGCTGGAAGACTGGTATCCTCTATACTTCTGTGGCTGCATGCCCCGTCCCCTTCAGGAATATTTAAAAAACAGAGTTTTCAAGATGCATGTGGATACTGCCTTGATGGACGCCTTATTCCAGGATAACGGTGTGCCTCAGGGTTCCATCCTGAGCATCGTCCTCTTTGCTATTGCCATTAACCCTGTTATGGCCTGTCTCCTGCCGGGTATCTATTTTGTGATCTATTGCAGTTCTCCATAGACTGGTTTCCTGGAGTGGCGTCTTTAGCAATGTCGCAATCGTCTTTACTCGTGGAGCATCGACAATGGCCTTCACTTTTCTGCTGACTAAACTGTTTGTATGAATTTCTGGTGGCACAGTGGGTTTCTTCCGCCGAATTTCTGTTGATGCAATTGGTTTCTTCCACCGTCTTTACATCTTGGGCCTGTTGCTCTTCCGTTCATTGAAACTACAAAATTCTTTGGGCTCATGCCTGATAAGAAACTTTCTTGGTCCTCACACGTGGTTCACTTGGTTGCCCACTGTACGCGGTCCCTCAGTGTCCTCAGCTTTACTTTCTGGAGAGCAGATCAGACCACCCTACTCCTTTTGTACTGGTCCCATGTCTGTTCGATACTAGACTGTTTTGTGTATGCTTCAGCACATCCATCCCTCTTATGCCATCTCAATACTATCCGCCATCATGGCATCTGTTTGGCCAATGGCACCTTTTACGCTAGCCTGGTCAAGAGTCTGTATGCAGAAGCTGCCGAAGTACCGCTGTCATGACTTTCTCTGCAGCAGATACACATGGTGTTTGTCTGCCATGCCTGGTCACCGATCCTATGCTCCCTTCTTCAATGGCTCCTTTGATTGCCAGTATGGGGCACGTCCTTCTGTTACGTCTTGGAGTTACTTTTGGCTCTTCCTCTGGCTGCTTAACTTCATGGTACCTGCCACTTTGCCAATGGGTGTGAACCCTTCACCAACTTGGCTTCATTTGGCAGCCCATGTTTACTTCGGCCTTCATTTACTTCCTAAGGACGCTACTCAGCCTCGCTCTATCACCAAAGTTTCATGACCTTCACATGGAACTTCGTGATAGTACCTTTGTGTAGAGTGACTGCTCTCGGACTGACCATGGTGTCGGGTGTGCCATCGTCACTGACGCTAACGATTTTCAGTATCGGCTTCTGGAACACTGCTCAGTATTTACAGCAGAACTCTTCACCCTGTATCAGGCCACATAGTACTTTTGGAAACACAGGATTTTCGATTATGTCATCTGCTCCAACTCTATTGTGCCCTTCAGAGCCTTTATGTGCTGTACACTGTGCATACCTTAGTGCAACGGGTCCAGGAAAGCTGTTGCTTGCTCACTTTTGCTGGAGCCACTGTCATGTTTATGTGGGTTCCTAGTCACATTGATTTGATGGGAAATGAGGCTGCTGCCACTGCTGCCAAGGCTGCAGTCCTCGTATCTCAGCCTGCTAGTTCTCCCATTCCCTTCGACAATCTCTGTGTTGCCATCTGTGAGCAAGTTGAGTCACTTTGACATCACCACTGGTTCTCCCTTCATGGGTGCAAGCTCCGGGGAGTTAAGCCTCTCCCAGCGGCTTGGATGACCACCTCTTGGCCCTCCCACTGTGAGGAGATCATTTTAGCTAGGTTATGTATTGGGCGCTGTATTTTTAGCCAACATCATTTGTTAAGTGGTACTCCTCAACCACTTTGTGCTAATTTCTGATGGAACACCTGTTTTTTAACCACTTGTGTTCTCATGTATGTTTGCTGTGTGAGTTTAGGTAGTTTTAGCGAATGATGCACAGGCTGTTGACTGCTTTTTACTTTTTATGCATCGTAGCGATATGGCAAAGGACATTTAATCTTTAGTTCAGCACCTCAGTTTCTCTATGGTGTATTTTATGGATATTTCTCCAAGTTCCAGTTTTTAGCTGTCTTTCCTTCCATCGATTGGGCTTAACATGCAGGCGGTCTTAGCCCCTTTCTTTTGTCTTTGTGTTCTATGGTTCTGACATGGGCACATGTGACCCTAGTTGTTTTTGCACCTTAAAACAAAACAAAACAAAACTAAACAAAACAATCATTACCATCTAGCCTACCTTTACAATATGAGCAAAAATATTATGACCACCTGCTTCATAGCGTGTTGGTCCACCTTTGGAACACTATACAGCAGTGATTGTTTGTGATGTAGATTTGGCAAGTCCTCAGCAGGTTTCTGGTGATATGTGGCTCCTTATAGTTACACACAGTTCCTGGAAATTACTGGTCGCCGGTTTGTGGGTGTGAAACTGGTGCCCAGTAGCATCTCAGTTACATTCCATTGAATTCAGATTGGGGAAATTTGATGGCAGAGACATTGTCAGTTCACTATCATATTTCCTCAAACTTTTGTAGGGCAATTCTCCACCACTGTCAGGGAGGAAATTGAGCATAGGGGGATTCAGGTGATCCTCAGTAATGTTCACGTAGTCCACAGCCATCTGTGGTGCTTTTGAATACTACCACAGGTCCTGTGCAATCTCAGGTGAATGTCCCACATAGCATAATACTGCCACCACCGGTCTGCATCCGTAGCAGTGCAAATGATTCAAGCAGCTATCCACATGGATGGCAGCATATCCAGACATTTCTGGGAGTGTAACAATAAATGTCATTCATCTGATCAGACAACTCATTTCCATTGATCCGTGGTCTAATCTCGATGCTCTTGTGCCCACGGAAATCATAATTTATGTCTTTGGGTAACTGTGGGACCATACAGGGGTCGTCTGTCTGGAGTCCAAGGTTCAGTAATGTGTACCAAATGGTGTGCTCCAAAATACTTTAGCCTGCGTTGACATTGTATTCCATCATGTGGTCTGTCACATACCACCAGCGGTCCTGCATTATAGAGTGGATAACCCTCTGACCTCCAAGTTCTGTCACGAAATGTGGACGTCCTACATCCTGTTGCCTGCTGATGGTGTCAACATTGTCCTACCACTTTCCGTAGATGCTTATGACAGTAATGTGCAACATTGCCAGATGATGGGGCCTAAAATTCTACTCTTTGTCAAAGTTACTGATGTCAGTGCATTTCCCCATTTGTGGTCCCGTATCATCACTGTAACCATCTGGCTTTATCTCTGTTCCACTTTATATGCTTTCTTTATGGTGTCACATACCTCTGAGGACATGAGGCAGCATTCACTCTCACTGTGAGAAGCTGTCCTAATGTTTTGGATCACCAGTGTTTTGCAGTCTTAATTTATGATTTTGTTGCTGCTGTTCACTTCTTGCAGTTTTCTGTTCCTAGTACTACGTGGAAGTTATTACCTTTAAATAAGTGAAACCAGTTCTAGGAAGTTACCTTGGGCACTTGCAGTTAATTAATCCCACATTAACATTTTCTCTCTTTGAGCTGCCAAGACAAATGTTCCAATATTAACTTGAAAAACATGCATATCGCAAAAAAAAAAGGATGCCATAATTTGAGCAATATTGAGAAGCTGTGGGGCCCATCATATCAATGAGAGCAGGAACTGATAGCCACGAGATCTACAGGGCAAAAGACAGGCTTCATCTACATCTACATTTATACTCCGCAAGCCACCCAATGGTGTGTGGCGGAGGGCACTTTACGTGCCACTGTCATTACCTCCCTTTTCTGTTCCAGTCGCATATGGTTCGTGGGAAGAACGACTGTCCGAAAGCCTCCGTGCGCGCTCAAATCTCTCTAATTTTACATTCGTGATCTCCTCGGGAGGTATAAGTAGGGGGAAGCAATATATTCGATACCTCATCCAGAAACGCACCCTCTCGAAACCTGGTGAGCAAGCTACACCGCGATGCAGAGCGCCTCTCTTGCAGAGAGTTTGCTAAGCATCTCCGTAACGCTATCACGGTTACCAAATAACCCTGTGACGAAACGCGCCGCTCTTCTTTGGATCTTTTCTATCTCCTTCGTCAACCCGACCTGGTACGGATCCCACACTGATGAGCAATACTCAAGTATAGGTCGAACGAGTGTTTTGTAAGCCACCTCCTTTGTTGATGGACTACATTTTCTAAGGACTCTCCCAATAAATCTCAACCTGGTACCCGCCTTACCAACAATTAATTTTATATGATCATTCCACTTCAAATCGTTCCGCACGCATACTCCCAGATATTTTACAGAAGTAGCTGCTACCAGTTTTTGTTCCACTATCATGCAATCATACAATAAAGGATCCTTCTTTCTATGTATTCACAATACATTACATTTGTCTGTGTTAAGGGTCAGTTGCCACTCCCTGCACCAAGTGCCTATTCGCTGCAGATCTTCCTGCATTTCGCTACAATTTTGTAATGCTGCAACTTCTCTGTATACTACATCATCATCCACGAAAAGCCGCATGGAACTTCCGACACTATCTACTAGGTCATTTATATATATTGAGAAAAGCAATGGTCCCATAACACTCCCCTGTGGCACGTCAGAGGTTACTTTAACGTCTGTAGATGTCTCTCCATTGATAACAACATGCTGTGTTCTGTTTGCTAAAAATTCTTCAATCCAGCCACACAGCTGGTCTGATATTCCGTAGGCTCTTACTTTGTTTATCAGGCGACAGTGTGCGGAACTGTATCGAACGCCTTCCGGAAGTCAAGGAAAATAGCATCTACCTGGGAGCCTGTATCTAATATTTTCTGGGTCTCATGAACAAATAAAGCGAGTTGGGTCTCACACAATCGCTGTTTCCGCAATCCATGTTGATTCCTACAGAGTAGATTCTGGGTTTCCAAAAATGACATGATACTCGAGCAAAAAACATGTTCTAAAATTCTACAACAGATCGACGTCAGAGATATAGGTCTATAGTTTTGCGCATCTGCTCAACGACCCTTCTTGAAGACTGGGACTACCTGTGCTCTTTTCCAATCATTTGGAACTTTCCGTTCCTCTAGAGACTTGCGGTACACGGCTGTTAGAAGGGGGGCAAGTTCTTTCGCATACTCTGTGTAGAATCAAATTGGTATCTCGTCAGGTCCAGTGGAGTTTCCTCTGTTGAGTGATTCCAGTTGCTTTTCTATTCCTTGGACTCTTATTTCAATGTCAGCCATTTTTTCGTTTGTGCGAGGATTTAGAGAAGGAACTGCAGTGTGGTCTTCCTCTGTGAAACAGCTTTGGAAAAAGGTGTTTAGTATTTCAGCTTTACATGTGTCATCCTCTGTTTCAATGCCATCATCATCCCGGAGTGTCTGGATATGCTGTTTCGAGCCACTTACTGATTTAACGTAAGACCAGAACTTCCTAGGATTTTCTGTCAAGTCAGTACATATAATTTTACTTTCGAATTCACTGAACGCTTCACGCATAGCCCTCCCTACGCTAACTTTGACATCGTTTAGCTTCTTTTTGTCTGAGAGGTTTTGGCTGCGTTTAAATTTGCTAAATTTGCTTTCGCAGTAGTTTCCTAACTTTGTTGTTGAACCACGGTGGGTTTTTCCCGTCCCTCACAGTTTTACTCGGCATGTACCTGTCTAAAACAAATTTTACGATTGCCTTGAACTTTTTCCATAAACACTCAACATTGTCAGTGTCAGAACAGAAATTTTCATTTTGATCTGTTAGGTAGTCTGAAATCTGCCTTCTATTACTCTTGCTAAACAGATAAACCTTCCTCCCTTTTTTTATATTCCTATTAACTTACATATTCAGGGATGCTGCAACGGCCTTATGATCACTGATTCCCTGTTCTGCACTTACAGAGTCAAAAAGTTCGGGTCTGTTTTTTATCAGTAGGTCCAAGATGTTATCTCCACGAGTCGGTTCTCTGTTTAATTGCTCGAGGTAATTTTCGGATAGTGCACTCAGTATAATGTCACTCTATGCTCTGTCCCTACCACCCGTCCTAAACATCTGAGTGTCCCAATCTATATCTGGTAAATTGAAATCGCCACCTGAGACTATAACATGCTGAGAAAATTTATGTGAAATGTATTCCAAATTTTCTCTCAGTTGTTCTGCCACTAATGCTGCTGAGTCAGGAGGTCGGTAAAAGGAGCCAATTATTAACCTAGCTCGGTTGTTGAGTGTAACCTCCACCCATAATAATTCACAGGAACTATCCACTTCTATTTCACTACAGGATAAACTACTACTAACAGCGACGAACACTCCACCACCGGTTGCATGCAATCTATCCTTTCTAAACACCGTCTGTACCTTTGTAAAAATTTCGGCAGAATTTATCTCTGGCTTCAACCAGCTTTCTGTACCTATAACGATTTCGGCTTCGGTGCTTTCTATCAGTGCTTGAAGTTCCGGTACTTTACCAACGCAGCTTCGACAGTTTACAATTACAATACCGACTGCTGCTTGGTCCCCGCATGTCCTGACTTTGCCCTGCACCTGTTGAGGCTGTTGCCCTTTCTGTACTTGCCCAAGGCCATCTAACCTAAAAAACCGCCCAGCCCACGCCACACAACCCCTGCTACCCGTGTAGCCGCTTGTTGCGTGTAGTGGACTCCTGACCTATCCAGCGGAACCCGAAACCCCACCACCCTATGGCGCAAGTCGAGGAATCTGCAGCCCACACGGTCGCAGAACCGTCTCAGCCTCTGATTCAGACCCTCCACTCGGCTCTGTACCAAAGGTCCGCAGTCAGTGCTGTCGACGATGCTGCAGATGGTGAGCTCTGCTTTCATTCCGCTAGCGAGACTGACAGTCTTCCTCAAATCAGATGAGGTGTGACATATTCATAGCAATATACAACAATCATAAATCATCCTGGGTATAAATTGTCTGGCCTTCAATAGGTATCAAGAACAAGATAAAAATTTGTAGTTTCAGCCTTGTATTGCCCACTGGATGTTAGCAAAAGTAATGGAGATATTTGTGGGCAATAAAATGGACAAGGAAGATTTTACCTCATCTTGGACAAGAGCTAGAATCATTTACTTGGAATAGTAAACATGTAATGGAGCTGTTGGTAAAGTTCAAGTGAATAGTTACTCATGACCCAGAAAAATATGAACCTAGCAACTTTATTAAAGACGTATAAGAGAACCCTTGCTGTACGAAACATCATGAAGCATCATACGAGATAATACAGTAAGTATAAGTCATAGCATAAATTTATATATAAAAAGGACAGAGTCTGAGTTAAATTGGGGGAGGTTATAGATTGACAACGAATGTTCACATGCATTTGGCACATCATGAGCTGCTATATTGCAAGTTGTGTTTGGGGTCCTGCGTCTTGATATGTGTGTCAGAGAAAGAGCTGCTATATACTAGATGAAGAAAAACTGTCCAAAAAAAAGCAAATGAAATACTTGAGACTTGTGAAGATAATAGCATCCCCATCACAAAGTGTATTATGGATTTTTGGCGGGAGAGGTGGTACTCTTCTGCCACTGTAAATATTGCTTCTTCCCAAATGTTGGATAGAGACTCCAAATTGTGTAGAGCTATAGATACACATAATCACATCCTCTGGAATGTCCAGTTTGAGTCCTTGATGTTAGGGAAGGGAAACAGCAACTTCAGGACATTCCTGTCTACAAGGCAATGTCTAATGACTTGGAAGTCAGCTTCTTGAATGAAATAGCTTGATTCTTCTCAGAGCCAGCCAAAAGGGAGAGTACAAACCAACTAATACGCACCCAGGAAGAAAGGATGTGACATGCTATGTAGGAGGGGGAATGGCTTGATACCAAGATTGGAATGCAGCAAAATGGGTTTGGCAAACTGACAACTTGTCTTACTTTCCAAATCAGAGTTTTCTTCTTATCTGAAATTGAGCCTGAAAGGGAGACAAGATCTTCAGTACAACTGCCATAAGGGTGGTGAAATGGGAAATACTCTAGTACACCATTGACTTGCTGTAGGATCAACGAGGCCATAACGCTAGTGCAAAAAGGAAACTGGATGTAGAGTACCCCGGCTGTTAAGATTACATGAGGTAACTCAAAAAGTGTTGTAATTTTGTCCCTCAACATATTTTTTGGGATAAAGACAAATTTCTTCTGTTTTTCCTTTCCATTTCCTCTTTAACTTCTTTTTGTTTTAGGTCTCTTTTATCTGATTTTTTAATATTTTAGCATATAATTAGTTCTTGGAAGAAGCAAGTGCAAAGGAATGCATACTTCTGTAATGGTTGTACATCCACTGGCAGGTAACAAAATCCTGAGTATATATCATTGACAACTTGGACATACTGAAAGCAGCTTTATAATGAAAAAACTGTCCATTAGTTGACTGGATGATGGACAATCAGTGAAGTAATAATTGTAATAACAGTAATGGAAATGAAGTGCCTAAGACAGATCCAAGGAGTAACCATATGAGCTAGAGAACAAATGTATCGATAAGGAATTGACGTGGAATCCAAGGTATAAATAAATGGATGAAGACAAGGAAAAGAAATTGGAAGGATTATGTGGAAAGGGCGGGAGGCAGTAGTACCGGGTGCTTATAATGAAACTGGCAGTGTTGTGAGTGCTACAGTGCATGCTGTATAAATCTTCGGACACTGAAGCATTGTAGGTATGTTCATTGATGTACATAGTGTGCTGAAAAAAATAATAGTTCCACTTTCTGCCACGAGGTGAAAATATGACACTCTAAGCTGTCATAATGTAGTGTGGGTGGTAGAAACTTGAATTATTATTTTTTTCAGCATACTCTGTGAGTACACCAATTAATCAAAATACATAATTATGATGTTTCAGAATCCTGCAATGTATGCAGCCTGTACTGCAGCACTCGGCACACAGCTAGTTTGATTGTAACTACCCGACAGTATGCCTAGTCGGGTGCCTGCAGGCAGCTTTCCCTAGATTTTACTGTACGTATTTGTTGTTTGTAGATGATTTCTCTGTCTTTCGTTTCTTCTCCAGTCTTTCAGCAACCCACCAGTTGTTGCTGACAATTTAACTTTCACAGAGTGAGGTGGTGCAGTGGTTAGCACACTGGATTTGCATTCAGGAAGGATGATGATTCCAACTTGACAGGCCATTCAGATTTAGGATTTCTGTGATTTCCGTAAATTGATCCAGGAAAATGCTGGGACGGTGCCTTTGAAAGGACGTGGCCTATTTCCTTCCCCATCCTTGTCACAATCTGAGCTTGTGCTCCATCCCTAGTGACCTCGAACTCAATGGGATGTGAAACCTAGTCTTCCTTCCTTCCTTAGAATTTAGCTTTCCTCAGTAGAGGATGAGAGACACTGTTCTTAATATTAAAGAAAATAGTGAGGTTTTTGGACTCTCATTTGATTTTAAGCTTACCATGATCTGACACTTTAAAAAACTGAAAGCATGGTCCCTCTAAGCACTAAATATTTTAAAATGCATAAATCATAGTTTGTGGGGAGCAAACCCAGCCAGTCTGCTCCAGTTTCACAGAGCCTTCTTGTGATACTGGCTTGATCAGGAGTGTGTCCTCTATGGGTCTGCAAAATACACATATTTAAATGACATTGCACACCATGAGGGAACCGAGCTAACAACCAGAGCCTTTAGGCCCAGCCATATTCCAAGCCTATCTGCTGAGATTGGTGAGCCACCAAACTTCAGGCAGTGACTTCTCGTGGAGCAGCAAGCCTATGAAACAATACCCATGCCTTAGATGTCTGCGTACCATTCTCACTCATTGTTGGAATGTTTTTTCAGGTGGTGTAAGGTAGTTATTAATATATGTAGTTTATTTTTAAATAGTTTCATACATAAGGTTTCATGAACACCAGATATGATCCTCACAGTGCATTTCTGTGCAGTGCATACTTCATGCCTGTACGTGGAATTGCCCGTGAAAATAAATTCCATATGACATTGATGAATACAATTATGCAAATTAAGCTAATTTTGATTCTTTCATCACCAAAACTGGTAATTACATGTAGAGCAAAAGTTGCTGAACTCAAACATTTGTGAAGATATATTTGATTACCAGTTCAAATTTTGATTAATATTTACACCTGGGAATTTTGAAATGGAAATATACTGTGAAAATGTAGATGAATGGTAAGAATATCAGTAAATCCAAAGAAAACAATAAGAAGGAGGAAGTAGTACCCACTTGCTCTGGAATATGTGTAGATACACTCAGGATTTGGTTGAGGAAGCCATACTGACAAAACCTTTCAAAGAAGATGGATATTGAGTCGCGTTGCACCTGCGAATGAAGATGATTAGTGACAAAGCAGGTGGTGGATGCAAAGTGTGACAGCATCAGTGCTTGCTAAGGTTGTAGGCTGGATGCTTGGATGTGTTGGAGAGTGGTTGGCTTATGAGTCTTCAGTCTGATTATCCTTAAGACCAGTATTCTCACAACATGAGTGCTGTATCCTGCCTGACATCAATACTGCTTCAGTGCGTTGTGATCTGTGTGAGTAAGGCGTGCCAACTGTTTTTGTTTTTTACAAATGCACTGAAGTATATGTGTACATTTAAATATTTGTGGTAATATTTATAATTAACATGTGAATAGTGATAGTTTCTATAGTTGTTTTGTTGCTGCTCCTTCACTTTACCACATGCTGGGGATAAGAGAGTTTTAGCTCCCCACAAATATTTACCAAGTAATTTTACCATCTATTATGTCATTATTTGAATGTATTTAATGGCATTTTGTTCTCTTTTTGTTCTAGTACTTAGAGAACACACAGAGTGATTGTGACGATGAGTTGAGCTATATAAACACAACCATTAGGTGAGTGTGTCATTCTGTATTTCTTCTTTGTTATTTGCCATTTCTTATAGCTTTCAAAGTATTTTCTCATACTGCCTTTTTTTTGTGGCGGTGTAAGATCAGTATTTGAAAATTCATTAAAATTGCGCTTAAGAACCTGTAATTAGACATCATTTCATTCCAGGTCTCTGATTTTTATTGTGTGTCTGCAGTTAGCTTCAACAGGATGTGTACTGTGTTCCAGAGGGACTTGTAGTATTGTATAGAATATTTTAACTACACCATCTTATTTTTTTAATGCTATAAGCTGTCAAATATTTTTTCTATTTCTGGGCATAATTTTGAGTGCTAGTATCTTTTTATGAAATATTTAGAAAAAAATCTTGTATTGTTGTGTGCCATGACCATAAAATGGAAAATTTTCTTACTTCACATCTACTGTGAATTGCAATTATAAGATGCAACTTGTGGTTCATGTTAGTGTTTTCTTATAAATAAATCTTTTTCGTAGTGAAATTTTTTTTTAGTTTTGCTGATAGAAAAAATCTTGTGTTGTTGTGTGTCATGACCATAAAATGGAAAATTTTCTTACTTTACATCTACTGTGAATTGCAATTATAAGATGCAACTTGTGGTTCATGTTAGTGTTTTCTTATAAATAAATGGAATGGCTGGCCAGTACTTATCTTTTTTGTAGTGAAATTATTATTATTATTATTATTATTATTATTATTATTATTTTTTTTTTTTTTTTTTTTCTGATAGAAATGCTTTAGGAACTTGTATATCCATTCTTTGATGGAGGGATTGGGATGTTGGGAAGGTGGTGTAGATACGCAGATCTCTTGAGTCATTCTGTAGAGCATGCTTAGCAAATGGGTGCCGGGTGTCCTCAGGGCAGACAGTTCTGTGTCCATTCATGTACTCATCCAGTTTAGTGGTAATCATCCTTATATAAAAAACAGTGCAGTGAACACTTTAGTTGGGAAACAACAAGAGTGGGTTCTTTTGTTGCTCTGCCTTTGCTGTATGATTTGTTGAAGGTGTAGTGATGGGTAGAGTGCAAATGCCTGAGATACATTGTACAATGTGAACAATTTCAAGAATAAGAATATTTGTGTAATAGTCTAGGATGCTCATATGGCTTATCAAGGAAGTTGTAAAGCTTTGGAGGGTGACAAAAGGCAACAGTGGGTGGTGTGAGAAGTACAGGGTGAGGGCAAGATCATCTCATTTCGATACTTGATTTGAGAAAGTCATAACATTGGTGGAGTAATGTATGAGGCATTTGTGGACTGGCAGACAGGGTGCTTATTTGTGGGAGAGGAAAACCTGGGATAGGTTATTTGTATAGCTGTTGAAGAATTTGGCTTAGAACAAGATAAATTTACCTTGGATGCTTGAACTGCATGGAAATTGGGAGGCAACTGTTGAAGGAGAGGATCTGTTGCTTGTTGGATGGTTTTATAAGAGTTGTGTTTTGTATGTGAACCTCAGTAAGATGTAGGTAAGTTAACGAAGGTGGCTTTGAATTTGAGTTTGATCATCAGCAAGTCTACCAAACCAGGAGGCCAAGATTCTGGGTGTTCAGAATTTCCCCTTCCATGTAGCCCGACAAAAGGTTGCTGTAGAACAGGTTACCTTAGCTGTCACCCTTAGATGTTTGTCTGTTTGTCCATCAAAGGAAAAATAGTAATGAGTTAGGACGAATTTGGCTTGTGTGACTTTTTTTTTTTAAGAGTTTCTGGTGGGTGTTTGCGTAGTTAGTGTTAAAGTGCTGAGAGGCTGTGGGTATGCTGGTTGTTGGTGTAAAGAGAGGCTGCATCAGTAGTGACATTGTGGGCTTCGGGTAGTAGAGGAAATGGAAGTGGGTTCAAGACATTGCAGGAAATGGTTGGAGTTTTTTTCTGTGGGATGGGAATCTCTGCATGATGAGTTTTGAGGTGCTGGTATAGAAAGGTCAAGATGTGTTCAGTTGTAACTTTGAAACATGCTACACAGGGATGGCCAGGATATTAATTTTGTATAATTGAGGAAGTAGAGGTATGCAACTCAGGAGAGGCAGAAAAGTCTATGAAGGCAGTTGGGAGACCTTGTTGGGGGTCTAGGGTTGTTAGGATTTTTGCAACTCAGTTTGGATGGAAGGAATGGGGTCTTTATGAAGTTTGATATGCCAATGTGTTCAAAAGCTGATAAAGCACCTTTGCCACAAATTCCCCACAGCAGAGGTACTATAACTACAAAATTATCAATTTCATGTATTGATTTACAATGGACAATAACCATCAGAGTAGAGGTGCATTTCTTAACAAAAAGCATAAAAAACTTTGGTTTCAAAGAGTGGAACTACAAAATATGTTTACTTTCATTCAGGTTTTATATTCTTTTCAAGTGGCCATAAATTGCATCTACATAAAATTCAGTTTTCCAATAACTGAATCCATTAACCATGTAGGCATTGTTTGCTCTTCTGAAAAATTCTGTAGGTAATCATGTTACAGTAATTCATTGTGCATAAAACAAGCAGTGTCATACACTAAACAAACTATGCATTTTATTGCATATCAAAAACACTTTAATCAAAAGGAAGAGAAACTCAACTTTTTAATTTGAAGGAAAATTGCTCAAGGCACATACATTATTATAAAAAGTTTTATTTTACGAAATATAATATGGATAGATAAAAATCTGTTCACCAAACTGTGGCAGGAGAAAACACGTAATAGGTATGGAAACAAATCAATTTCGGAGCCAGTGGCAGAAGGGTTGTGGTGATGAGGGAATAGGAAGAGGTATGAAGGAAAACAACAGACGAGGTGTAGGAAATAGGAAAAGTTATGAAAAAGTCACTGAGAATCCCAGGTCAGGAGAGACTTAGTGGATGGGATGAGAAGGAAAGAGTGATTGTTGATGCCTGCACCATCTAATATTTGAAAACATGAGAATGTAAAGGTGGTAGATACGATAATAGGTAAGACAAACACACACACACACACACACACACACACACAGAGAGAGAGAGAGAGAGAGAGAGAGAGAGAGAGAGAGAGAGAGAAGAAATGTTGAGAACCAACCACATATTGTAAGGAGTTCTGAGGTACTGTTGTCATGAGAGGGTGCTGTGTGCTCTGCTACAGGGTATTGTATATTGCTAGCCTACACTCTCTGTGATAACTTGTCATAACAATGCAAAAGGCCGAACAGTGTTTACATAATAGCTGATACACAACATGTTGTTTCACGGGCAGCTCTCCCCTTGATAGAAAATGTACTGCCAGTTACAGGGCTTGTGTACATAGGATAGGAAGGTGCATGGGCAAGTCTTACAGCGGGGTTAGTCACAGGGCTAGGAGCCATTGAGTAGGGGAATTGGTGCTGGAGCAACATAGGATCTGACCAGGATATTTCAAAGATTGGTGGTGGGAGGCGTGGGGGGAGGGGTGGAAAGCTATTCTCTGTTGGGTGTGCAAAATATCAGACAGAATAGTGTTTCAAGGCAAGATTTTAGGAAGTCATAGCCCTGTTGAAGTAGCTGATTTATTCACTCAAGACCAGGATAATCCTGAGTGACAGAGGTGTATTCCTAAGTTGTTTCCTTAGAGCATTCAGCAGTACCAGAATGAGATATAATGGCGTGGAAATCTGCTTTTGAACTAGGCTGGTGGGGATAATTTTGTAGGGCAAAGGCAGATGTGAGATAGGTGTTGGATTGCTGTAAAGAGTCTGCATCTGAACAAAAAGTTTGCCTCGGATATAAAGGCTGCATGAGAGGGAATGTTTCACACGAAAATCCAAAATCCAGGTCGGACCTGACTTTATAAAATTGCCAATCTAAGACACTTGTTTTATAACAGATACATCAGTAATTTGTAAATTATTTGTACCCCGTTTGGCACATTTTTTGAGGCACAACTTCATGTTATGTGAACACTTGGAGGGTAATGGCAGCTTCATAGTTCTTGACCTTTGTTTTGTGGTGGTGGTGGTGGTGGTGGTGGTGGTGGTGGTGGTGGTGGTGGTGGTGGTGGTGGAGGAGGGGGGGGGGGGAGAAAATTGCACTATTTTATTCAGGGTAAGATCTTATGTTTGCTGTTGACCAAAGCTACCACTCTCATGCTCATCAGTATATAGGTTACATGAAATAAAATATTGTTGATACGTTACTAGTAAATATAAATGTTCATACACCTGAAAAAGTACATAAATTAAATCTACATTATCATATACTCCCCCACATCTTTATTCTCTTTCTATCTTTCACACTTTTATATATGAGGTGCGTTCAATAAGTAATGCAACACTTTTTTTTCCCAGCCAATTTCAGTTGAAAAAAATTTGTTGTGGGATGTCATGGAATATTCCCACTTCAGCCCCCATTATTTGATGTAGTTCCAATAGGAGGCAATGCTATATGTAGCATTCAAACCGGTGTCTGTAACAGAGGTGCATTTCAAGTAGAGTTCTGTTGGCAGAAAACCAGAGCATCAGAGATATTCGTAGGAGCTTGCAGAATGTTTATGGAGACATGGCAGTGACCAAAAGTGTGGTGAGGTCTTGGGTGACGTGTCAGTTGTCATCATCATAACAAGGTCGCACAAACCTGTCTGATGTCCCGCATGCTGACTGGCTGCCCACAGCTGTGACTCCTCTGTTGTTGGAACGTGCAGACACACTCATTTAAGGTGATTGAAGTATCATTATCGAACACCGCATTGCACAACTGGATGTCTCTGTTGGTGGTGCGACACACTCATCCAGCAGTTGGGGTTCTCGAAGGTGTGTGCCTGCTGGGTTCCTCGCGCTTAACAGAAGACCATAAAGAGTAATGAAGGACCATTTGTGCGAAATTGCTTGCACCTTACGAGGCTGATTGTGACAAATGTTTGTCGAACATCATGTCAGGTGGTGAAACATGGGTTAATCACTTTGAACCGGAAATGAAACGGCTATCGATGGAATGGCACCACATCACGTCTCCTCCAAAGGAAAAGTTCAAAGCCACACCCTCAGCTGATAGTCATGGTGGCAGTCTTCTGGGACTGTGAAGAGGTCCTTCTGTTTGATGTACTCTCCAGTGGTGCAATGATCAACTCTGAATTGAATTGTAATATCCTCAGGAAACAGAAGAAAGTACTTTAGTGTGTTTGTCATCACAAAAATGCAAATGAACTTGGCCTTCTTCATGACAACACAAGGCCTCTTAAAAGTCTGTGCAGCCAAGAGGACTTCACAAAACTTCATTGGACTGTTCTTCCTGATCCACCATACAGCCCAGATTGTGTGCTTTCAGACTTCCATCTGTTTGGCCCAATGAAGGATGCACTCTGTGGGAAGCAGTATGTGGATGTTGTGAAGGTTATTGGTGCAACAATAAATTGGCTCCTACGTCAACCAGTAGAGTGGTACGGTGCGGGCATACAGGCCCTCCCAGCAAGGTGGCATAAGGCTGCTGCATTGAATCATTATTATGTTGAAAAATAGGCTTTTGTAGCCAAAATAGTGTGGAATAATATGGTGTATTGCAATCCTGAATAAAATTGACCTGCTTTCAGAAAAAATGTGTTTCATTACTTATTGAATGTTCCTCATATATATACCTTGTAACAAAATAATTTAGTTCTCCCATTAGAGACCATTATTTTTTTAGTTACAACAATGTTTTGTTGGTAAATCATGACCTTCATTCATAAATTGAGCCAATGCCGTATTGTTTCCTTACTTGGCTACAACTCTTCAAACCTCATCACCTGCGATACTGAGTTCGTGTCAGATTGCTTGCTGAATGACATTTCTCCCACTCCTTCCTGTTCCTTACATCACTCATCTTTGACAGGCTTCTGTTCACTGGGTCAGCTGTTTGGCTGATGTGCATCTTCCAACTAAAGCATCGCTCTGTGCATTTTCCATCAAGCTATAATTTTATGTTTTGTAATGCTTCATTTGCAACAGACAATCTACTTTCCTCCAGTATGACTGACTACAGATCAGTGATATGGCCAACTGTTGCCAGGGACATTCAGTAGGTAAAGCAACACTTTTGTTTCTCAAACAGGATGGTTTTATTCATGATTTAAATACAACACATTGTTCTCTGATTCTTTGACTATAACCCACATCTTCCAGTGTGATCTCCATTCAGTACTGTGAGCCTACACCACCTTAATCTGGTAGTTTGTAGACTGTCATGATATCATTCTGCTGGTCTGTGGCTCAACCAAGTTCTTGCTGCATCAATAATTTCCCCATCATTGTTGTAGCACTTCTTGTGGAGTCCATCCTTCAGTAATCCAAATAGATGGAAGTCAGAAGATGCGGGGCTGTTGGGCAGATGAGGAAGAACAGTCCACGAAAGTTTTGTGATCTCCTTGGGTGCACAGACTTGTGTGTGACCTTATATTATCGTGGAGGAGGAGAAGAGCATTCGCAGTTTTGTGGCCACAAACATGCTGTAATTGTTTCTTCAATTTCCTAAGAGTTTCGCAATAGACTTCTTTCTTGATGGTTTTTCTATGAGGGAGGACATTGAACAGAATAACATTTTAATCATCCCATAAGAGTGTAGCCATGATTTTACCAGCTGAGGGCACTGTTTTGTACTACTACATCGAAGGTGATGGGTACTATCACTCAACGAACTGCTGTTTTGTTTCTAGCTCAAAGTAGTGAATCCACGTTTCATCACTTGTGGCAGTGTTCAACATGAAAATTGTCACCATCAGCTTGATGACAAGCAAGCAGTTTGCCACAGATGTTCCATCTTTCCTCTTTATGCTCTTCAGCTAGTCTTAGGGGTACCCAACATGCACAAACATTTGAATACACTAACTGGTGGACAACAGAGGTGCCAAGTTGAACACTGAGTTATTCAGTTGTCATTCGTTAATCACCTCAAATAAGTGTGTCTTCATGTTGCAACATTGTATGCATCATAGCTGTGTGTGGTTAGTCTACACATAGGTGATCAGATTTCCATTCCCTTCTCCTTTTTCTGATGATGACAAATGATTCGCTCAGTGGCTTACTATACTTTTAGCCATTGCCCTGTGTCTGTAGCCATTGTGTAAATGCCTGTGAATATTTGTGATGGTCTGGTTTTTCACCGAAAGAAGTTCAGTGACTGCTTTTTGCTTGCAACATGCCTCAGTTGTAGATGCCATTTTGAAGACTAGTTATGGGACTGCCATCTGCTTAGAGTTACTAGCAGTACATGAGATGATGCAGGAATATTTAAGTATGTCACAAAAAAAATTACTATTTTTTTTATCCAAAATTGGCAAAGGAAAGAGTGTTGCCTCAGTTATTAAATGCCTGACCGCGCGCACACACACACACACACACACACACACACACACACACAATTTCTAATAAGTGTTTTATGTTGTGTTAATGCTGTTTATACTACTAGCATTCTCGCAGAAGATAATTCTGTACCTTACTATAGGGTGGCCTGCAGTCCTGTGCAACTGACATGGAGACACAAAAAAAGATAATATCATTACAAATTATACATTGTTTAATTTTTTATCAGTTTTTGTGTGTGTGTGTGTGTGTGTGTGTGTGTGTGTGTGTGTGTGTGTGTGTGTAAAAAAAAAAATGAGAAAATCTGTTTCCATTAAGCTTCTGTTTTTTGTGGGTGGTTAGAAATAAAACCAAATGTGAATTCTTTTTAGTGTTAATTATTAGCATTAAATAAAGACAGACTGCTGAAAGCAATTCAATTTGCTGTGGGTATTGCACATTGATGGCACTTGATCTAATAAATGTGTGATGTCACATGTTGTTTTGTGATCGTTGGCATGTCTTCTTGAGCTTGAACACGTGATAGTGGGTTATGTATTTTATAAACAGTAAAGTATAAAGAATTCAGGAGCCACAGGCTGTTCGAGCTCACATAACCACTCACAGGCTCCATGTGCCTGGAGGCACAGGTGGCTTAATGCCATCGTGCAGCCAGTCAAGGAGCTTGGGTATAGCGTATGCTGTCATATACGTTGGCCAAGTGCCTGTTAGCAGGAGTGGACAGATGGCTTGTGCCAGGGGCAGCAATATGTTGCTTATTTTTGTAATCAGCATCACTGAAATCCCACAAACCCCTGTGCAAAGCATAGATATCCAAAAAGTGAACATTATTTTTCATTTCCCACTTCATATTTCAGTTTGTCGACACACTATGAAGACACACAAACTCAAAACTCAAGCAACCATTGTCGGCAAAGTTGGAACACGCTGAAAGTGTTTAGTTTGACCGAGTTGGACACACGTGCCGCGTTCATGCGCAGTGGCCAGTAGCGCAGTTGCCCTAGTATCGTCGTATAAACTAGGCTTTACTTTCAAAGTAAATTTGCTTTTACGCAAGGTGAACTATGTGTGAGAATGTACGATGAATTTCTTAAATCATAGTGTTTCACTCTCATTTAAAAATTGACTCTTTGAGGATGAGCCAGTTAGAAGAATTTCAAGCCCAGAAGATCAGACATTTATGTCATTATTAAACAATTTATTGGCACATTTGTATGATATATCTTAAAGTGTAACAGGCACAAAAAAGATCATTATATGTGAAAGCTTAGCTGCTCGTGCAGCCTATTAATCTATAGTTAGAGGAGAGCGGGCATGGCAATTACGACAATAATCGCTCGCACTCCCATCACTTATGAATATTTTTATTCTCGCAGCATATAAACAATGCATGTAGCATAGAGTGCATACTACAGAGAACTAATCTGGCAAAGATACAATTGTTCTCGCTGCGGTATGGTAGTGGTATTATTGGGGGCTGAGCTAGTGGTTCTATGTCTGCACATATCTTAGAGACCAATATTACATGTGAAAACTTTTCTTTTCTTGTAGCAACACTATGTATATTAATTTATACCATTAACTTTTCCTATTTGTGTGTTCATGCTACTCAACAGTGATGTTCCTATTGGGTGACCACATCACGTACCCTATACTCTGAATATCCGCTGTCATTGGCTGGTGAGATCACGTGACATGAGCTGTAACTTGCTTACAAAAGTACGTTGCAATCTCGATTTCAATGCTTTGGAAAGTAACATGCAGTGTTTGGTGGTATTTGCATTTATACTTCTGTACTACAAAAATATGCAACATACATGTTGCTGCCCATCAAAGATCGTTCCAACCCCCCCCCCCCCCCCCCCCACCCCCCCGAGTTTCATTTTCTTAAGTGCTCAGAAATTCTACACTAGTGTAGGATTGATGATGACTACTACATTTCCGAGGGAAAGTATACTATGGAAAAAGTATACTATGGAAAAAGTGTATTTTCACCTGGGAGAAAATGTATTTTTAACTGAGAAATCTGGGAAAATCCAGGAATTTTTTTTCCTTGTCCACGTATACACCCTGATTGTATGGCAGAATAAGTGTGTTAGTGGTACATAATGAGAAAGATTGGTGTCATTGGAACAAAAGTTAAATGAGTCCATTTGAAGAAGTTTCGAATCCATTTGAGTTCGTAATGGTGATATACTATGTACACTGATTGATCAAAACATTATGACCACTTACTTAACAGTGTGTTAGTCAACCTTTGGAATGCATAACAGCTGCAGTTCTGTGTGACATAGATTTGACAAATTCGTGGTAGGCTTCTGGCGATATCTGTTGTGCGATTCCTGTAAATTATTGGCCAGTGGCTTGTGGGTGTGGAGCTGGCATTAGATAGTGCTCCACATGTGTTTCACTGAGTTCAGATCAGGTGAATTGGATGGCCAAGACATCAACATTAGTTCACTATCGTGCTCCTCAAACCACCATAATGATTCTCATCTTGTGGTGTGGACAGTTATCCTGCTAAAAGATGGCATTGCAATCGGAGTCAACATCAAGCGTGAAGGGATAGAGGTGGTTCATGATAATGTTTACATAGTCCACAGCTATCATTGTATTTTTGATTACTGCTATAGGTCCCATAGAAACCCAGGTGAATATCCCATATAGCATAATACTGTTCCCACTGACCTGAGTCCATAGTGTGGTCATTGTTTCAAACAGCCATTCACCTGGATGATGGTATATATGGACACAACCATCAACCTAGTTTAACAAGAAATGTGATTCATATGACCAGATGATATTTCCATTGATCAATGGTCCAGTCTTGATTATCATGTGTCCACTGTAATTGTAATTGACGGTGTTGTAGGGTTGACATGGTAACATGTGGAGCTCACCCACTGCATGGTCGCATTTCAGGAATACATCCAGAATGGTGTGCTTGCACACTTTTGGCAGCACCAGCATTGTACTCAGTCATCAGATCTGCCTCAGATGTCCACTTATCTTGTTTTACAGAACTTGAGCAAACCTCTGAACACCATATTTTGCCATGAAGCATCAATATCCAACAACAAGACACTTATTTTTGGTTTTACTGCCCTACATCCACTTTTCATAGATTATAACATCAGTAGCGCAACTGCCAACCACATTCACCATTTTTCAATATGCTTGTTCACAGACACAGGGCAAAATGATCTACACTTAGATAAGGTCACTTATGCCAGTGTATTTCCTTATTTTCAGCCCCTATCAATGATACAGTGATCCTCTGTTCATCTTAGCTCAACTTATATACTTTTTTACCACAAGACCTATCTCCAGCATCACCATATGGCAATAAATCTCTCAGTGTGCAGTGGTGGTAATGTTTAGGCTTGTCAGTATTTGTTGGAAATGTTGGTTTAATCTATTATCTCAGTACAATTAAGATGTTTAAAGATTTTCTAGTATTATTTTGCTCTTATTTAGAAACCAGAATTTTCCTTATTGCAGGGTCTGTGTAGCATGAAGTATATTCTTGTTATGATATCTATTTCTTCACCCAGTATGAGATGATTGATGTTCACATTGGGATAAAAGGTCAAAAGTTTTACAGTAAACTTTTTACTTTTATAGTGCTGCTACGTATGAAGATTTCAAACGTTGGCAAGAATATGACAATAAACAAGACAATTTCTGTATGTATGATGATGAGGATGATGAAGAATATGTAGATCTTCTTCTGAATCCTGAACGTTATACAGGGTACAAAGGACAGTCCGCCCACCGTATATGGAATAGTATATACAAGGAGAATTGCTTTCGGTAAGTGTATCATTGAAATAGTGCAGTGATGATCCATATTTATATCTCATATCTTGTGTATATACAGTATTATACATATTTTTCTGTAGAGATCTTTTTTCTCTCTCATTTTCACATGTAGTATATTCATTTTGAACTTTCTTTCTATGGATTCTTTTTTTCTGTAGCCCAAAGGACATCTATACTCCATACATACAGTCCTCACATCTTAATGGTAAGCAAAACAGATGAAATACAGATGAAATACCTCGTGACAGCATTGTAATTGTTGTTGTCAAATCATGATGATTAAATTTCAGGCATGTGTCTAGAACAGAGGGCATTCTACAGAGCTATATCAGGTTTGCACACAAGCATTAATATTCACCTGTGTGCAAAGTATTTGCTTTCCGGTAAGTGTTTGCATATATTAATGGAATTACAACAAAATCTGAAGTTAATGTTCTGATAATATTGTTTAAGTATTGCAGACAGAGTTTCACTTGGAATTGATGAACCGGGAGGTAAATGGGGACCAAACTTGAGCGAATTCAAATTTCGCTTCAGTCCAGAAACTACAAATGGCGAAGGTCCAAATTGGCTAAAGAACTTGTACTTTTTGTATCTGTTGGAACTAAAAGCAATATATAAAGCTGCACCGTATCTCCGTGATGAGCTTTATTATACAGGTAATGAGGAAGAGGATCTTGAAGTACAGGAGGCCATGAAGGATTTTCTGAAGCTTGTCCAGTAAGAACAAGACAAATTTGTATAATGTTTATTTTACTGATGGCTTTGAAGTATCATATTTTGAAGTTTTAAATTTCGTACTCATGTTTAAGTGTAGCACTATGTGTGTTTTATCTTTTAGACAGTTCCCAGAACACTTTGATGAGTATGTGATGTTTTCTGCTGGTAAACAAGCTGAAAGGCTGAAAGCTGAATTTCGTGAACATTTCCGCAACATTTCGAGAATAATGGACTGTGTTGGATGTGACAAATGTAAACTCTGGGGCAAATTGCAGGTAATTGATGTCTTTGGCCTGCTGCACTGCACTAAAAAAATTAAATTGTGCTGAGCCCTTTCAACAGCTGAATGTCGCTCTCATTTTTGTGTCAAGTTAGCATCTGGTTTAAAATAAGTAAATTATTTGTTCTGGTATGGCAGGCTGTTCTTTGATAACAGTCAACAGATACTTGCATGAGGACATATGTGCTTCTTAATTATGCTGTGTGCATTGTAAAGGATTTTGACATTAGTGATCTGGTTTGGAAAAGTGTCTTATGTGCAAAAATCTCCACATGAAATTAGAGGACACTGTGTTCTCACAGGCATCAGAGAAACTTGAAAGGAAAATGAAACAATAAATAGAAATGTTCAGTTAGCATATGGTCAAAGTAGTAATACCTCTTGATTATGAGCTACATATGCTTCTACCCAGAAAGTGTGCATTGAAAATCTTATATGAAATTAAAATATTCTTTATGCATTTGCTAAATTGGTTGTAGTGTAGATTTGGCAAAATTATGTATGCTAGCTGTCACATTTACACAGCTAGAGAGTGTGAAATTGTTGTGAAAATTATAGAAAGAGGGCGATGTAAGGTCTTTCATTCTACAAATGATGAAGATTTTTGGTGCTGCATTTGTTACCATGTTGTTTTTATTAATAATGCTCTTGTTTGACTGATTCCTGAGCATCTATCATCAATCTGGTGCCCTTACCAAGTAGGGTTGACACACACACACACACACACACACACACACACACACACACACACACACACAGAGAGAGAGAGAGAGAGAGAGAGAGAGAGAGAGAGAGAGAGAGAGAGAGAGAGAGAGAGAGGGGGGGGGGGGGGGGGGGGGGGGGGAGGGAGATCCAATGAATAGTGGAGTGTTTTGTCATGGGATCGTTTAGTTAGTGCAAGAGCTGTAGAGAGATGCTCAGCAAACTCCAATGGCAGACACTAAAAGAGGGGCATTGTACTTCATGGCGAAGTTTACTATCGGCTTCATGGTGAGGTTTACTATTGAAAATTTGAAAGAGTACTTTCTGGGAAGAGTCAGACAACAAATTTCTTCTTCCCACATACATCTCACAAAATGATCACAATGAGAAAATTCGAGAAGTTAGAGCATCAGGGATAATACAGAAGCTTGCTGACAATCATTCTTCCTAAGCGCTCTTTGCTAATGAAGCAGGGAAGGTGGGCAATCAGTTAGTGGTACCAGAAGTACCCTCCGCCACACACTGTCAGATGGCTTGTGGTGTATTGACGTAGATGTAAAATTTAGAATGGTAAGTAGTGTCTCCCTGTGTTGAACAGTGTACAGGCAATTAGAAAGGTTTATAAATAGCTTTGTCCAAAAGCTAAACAGTTTATCATTCTTTCTGTATGCCTGCCCAATGCTCGGTGCCTCCTTTGTTTTGTGAGTAGTGATATATTCACCTATCAAGACACCACATCTGTACTGTCTTTTGTAGGTTGTGGTAGTAATTCTGTTATCAGTTTTGTCTGTCTCAAGGGTTTCTTGGTAGGACTGAATGGTAAATTTTTGTGTCTCCAGTATTTCTTTAATCGGGATTGTTCTTTTTGAGAGGGCCGCAGACTATTTCATCATGTTCAGTTGTCCAGTCCAAACTTGTGCACAGAATAATGATGACATTGTTGACCATACATTGCTCTCACCTTGTCCGTGATCACCAGATAGTACTATATATACTCCTGGGACTTCTTACCTCTTTTGATGTACATTATTATCTGGTGCACATGCTGGCATTCTATGAAATGTGTATCCCCCTTGAAGTTTTGGCTTTGATTGAGGAGAAGATTGGAAAGATTTTAGTAAATTCAGTGCCAGTTCCTGTACCTTATTTTCTCCATGGATATGTTGGACAGACTGGTTACCTGTAAACTTTTTCTTTACCATCTTTAGTGATCTGAGCATTTCTTGATGAATTAGAATATCAACATCACTGTACAGATCAATCTGCGGTACAATATTTTATAATTTTTCACAGTATGTCTGTATTGTTAAGAGGGATGGATAAAAAGTAGTGGCAACACTGCTATAACATGAAGGATGTGCATCAAATGGCATGTGTGCTGTCTGTAGCTGATAGCAGAAGGTCAGCTGAAGTAGTGCAGTGAGTGGCGGTGGCTGTATTTGAGATGGCTGTAGTGTGTACTGTCTGAGAGTAAGAGGGGCCAGTTAAAGCACCCTAACAGGATGTTTAGGAAACAGTGTGTGTGGATAAAGATTGAAGCTGCACATGGTTGTAACACACAGAAATGTTTTCAGGGACTGTGTGAGGTATGTGGTGGTGCAGCATTGCCATAGCAAACAGTGGTGAGATGGGTGAAAGTGTTTTGCGATGGCAGGGATGTTATTCAAGATTGGTCCAATTTGGGACAACCCCAATGAACAACATGGCAGTTGGGTGCCTTGTGTCCCTAATGGATGTGGATCATTGATGGACTGCACACAAATTAGCCACAGAGCTAGGTGTCGATCAAGGTGCAATTGTGAAATTTTTATGCTCAGTCACTACCGCAGGGAGGGTGAAGACTTGCTAGAAAAGTCAGTCACTATGCTCAAAACCTGGGCTCAGTCATACAAATCGTGTGTGTGTGTGTGTGTGTGTGTGTGTGTGTGTGTGTGTGTGTGTGTAAAGCGACAATCCAATGAATGGAAATGTTCCTGCTTCTTCTTGCCCACAGAATGTGCACTGTGAATCAAAGTGATCGTTATTGTGTCTTTCGATATCCATGGGTTAATCCTGCATCATTTTATATTGAGAGGGCAGACAGTCACTGCAACCTACACCTGCAGTTCCTTGCAACATCAATCCTCATCCCACACTGAGAAGAAAGCAACAGCACCATCTAGCACTGCATCCCATCAGCCTTCGTAACAATCCACGATGCCACAGGGTGAAGTTCGTGCATGCAGGAGTTCCTGTGTATATGGGGATGGGAGGTACTGTAACATCCTCCATATTCACCCAGTACGAGTCTGTATGATCATGACCTGTTGAACAAAATGAAGAAACCTCTTTGTGACATGTGCTACGACATGGGGGAGACATCATCCGTCCCCACAGGGGGCCCACAGCTCTTTTGTGGGTATGTACCATACTGCCATTGGTATTGACCCTCATATCGTACAGGCTTGTGTTTGTTTTGGTTAGTATAGCTCAGTGTTGGATAGACCGTCAGTGCTAGAGCACCTCGTGTTTCTGTTGCTAAGAAACCGAGTACACTGTTCGTTTGTTGTATATTTTTATGAGCTTCCAGCAGGAACAACTTACTTACTTATTTACAGATACCTGTGTAGTTACTAGATTATTTTTGTAATTTCTTGCGTGTTCGAGTACCTACTAGGCACAAGCTTTTATTTTAATAACAGTGTAGCGTACTGTACCGCTGCTGCTATTGACCCTTATATCAACACTCGGATCGTACAGGCTTTTGTTTGTTTTGGTTAGTGTAGCTCGGTGTTATTTAGACTGTTAGTGAGAGAGTACTTTGAATTCCTGCTGCTAATAAGCTGAATACACCGTTGGTTTGTTGTATATTTTTACAAGCTTCAAATGGGAGCAACTGCAGTAATGTATAGGAACTGTGATTGCTGTGTACAGATGTGAGCCGAGTTGGCGACCCTTCACTCGCAGCTCCAGGCTGCGTTGGTTTCTGTCACCCAGCTTGAGGCTGCTGCCAAGGGGCATCACTGTGAGGGGTCCGATGCTGGGATGCAAGAGATGTCGAGCATGTCCCACGTGTCCCCTGTTTGGTCCACTGCTGTGGCCACCCCGGGTACTCCCTGCACTGAGGATGGCCCCTCACACGTGGTCAAGTGGGAGATCATTCCAAAGTCTGGCAGGCAGTGAAAAACTTTCTGAGGGGCCGATCGTAGGGCCTCCCCGGTTCATTTGATGAACAGGTTTTGGCCATTATCTGTGGCTGACAATGTCTCTGAGCTGGATGCAGTCGTCCACCCTGTTCCAGAAGAAGCTTCTCAGCCTGCAGTGTCTGGGCACTCACAGAGGGTGGGTTTGCTGGTAATTTGGAGTTCCAACATTAGGTGCGTAATGGGGCCCCTTAGGAAAAATGGCTGCCAAGGGGGGGGGGGGGGGGGGGGAAGGAAGCCAGTGTGCTCTCCGTGTACATACTGGGGGGAGTCATTTTGGATGTGGAAAGGCTGCTTCCAAATGCCATGAAGAGTACAGGATGCAGCCAACTGCAGGTGGTGGCTCATGTCAGTACCAATGATGTATGTTGCTTTGGGTCGGAGGAGAGTGTCTCTGGTTTTGGGTGGCTAGCAGAAATGGTAAAGACTGCCAGTCTTGCTTGCGAGATTAAGGCAGAGCTCACCATCTGCAGCATCATCAATAGAACCGACTGTGGTCCTTTGTTGCGGAACTGAGTGGAGGGTCTGAATCATAGGCTCAGGCGGTTCTGTGACCGTGTAGGCTGCAGCTGCCTTGACTTCCGCCATTGGGTGGTGGGTTTCCAGGTTCTGCTTAATAAGTCGGGAGTCCACTACACACAGGAAGTGACTACATGGGTAGCGGGGGCTGTGTGGAAGAGACTGGGCGGTTTTTTAGGTTAGAAGGCCTCTGGGAACCACAGAAAGGGCATCCGTCTAAAAGGGTACAAGTAAAACACAGTAAGTTAGTTGTAGAAACAATCGGTATTGTAGTTGTAAATTGTCGTAGGTGTGTTGGGAAAGAACCAGAGTGCCAAGCCGTAATAGAAAGCACTGAAGCTCAAATAGTTATAGGTACAGAAAGCTGGCTAAAGCCAGAAATAAGCTCAGCAGAATTTTTTTCTAACGATCCAACAGTGTTCAGAAAGGATAGATTAAGTGCAATTGGTGGTGGAGTATTTATTGCTGTCAAAAGTAGTTTGCCTTGTAGTGAAATTGAAGTAGATAGTTCATGTGAAATAGTATGGATAGAGGTTATACTTGGCAATCGGACTAAACTATTAATTGGGTCGTTTTACCAAACCCCCGACTCAGAAGATATAGTTGCTGAACAGTTCAAAGAAAACTTGAGTCTCATTTCAAATAGGTACCCCACTCATAGAATTATTGTCAGTGGTTACTTTAATCTACCCTCAACATGCTGGAAAAATTATTCGTTTAAAGCCGGCGGCAGGCATAAAACATCATCCGAAATTGTACTGAATGCTTTCTCAGAAAATTATTTTGAACAATTAGTTCATGAGCCCACTCGAAGTGTAAGTGGTTGCGAAACCATACTTGACCTTTTATCTACAAATAGTCCTGGACAAATAGTGAGTGTTGTGGCAAATACAGGTATTAGCAACCACAAGGCAATAGCTGCTAGGTTGAATACCATAACTCCTACTACCACCAAAAAGAAACGGAAAGTATATCTGTTTAAAAAAGCTGATAAATATTCTCTTAACGCCTTTTTAAGAGACAGTCTGCACTCCTTCCAATCTGATCATGTAAACGTAGAAAAGTTGTGGAACGATTTCAAAGAGATAGTATCGACAGCAATTGAGAGAGACATACCACATAAATTAATAAGTGATGGTACTGATCCCCCATGGTACACAAAACGGGTCAGATTGCTGTTGCAGAAACAGCGAAAAAAGCATGCCAAATTTAAAAGAATGCAAAACCCCGAGACTGGCAAAGTTTTGCAGAAGTTCAAAATATAGCGCGTATTCAATGTGAGATGTTTTCAATAATTTCCACAACAAAACTCTGTCTCAAAATCTGGAAGAAAACCCAGAGAGGTTCTGATCATACATAAAGCACACCAATGGCAAGACACAATCAATACCTTCACTGCGCGATAACAATGGTGAAGTCACTGATGACAGTGCCACTAAAGCAGAGTTATTAAACACAATTTTCTGAAACTCCTTCACCAAAGAAGACAAAGTAAATATTCCTGAATTCCAGTCAAGAACAACTGCCAAGATGAGAAACATAGAAACAGATATCCTGGGTGATGCAAAGGAGATTAAATCACTTTGTAAAAGCAAGGCTTCTGGTCCAAATTGTATACCAGTCAGATTCCTCTCAGAGTATGCTGATACAATAGATCCATATTTAGCAATTATATACAACCACTCGCACACAGAAAGATCCATACCTAAAGACTGGAAAATTGCTCAAGCCATACCAATACCCAAAAAGGGAAGTGGGAGTAATCCATTGAATTACAGGCCCATATCACTAACGTCGATTTGCAGTAGGGTTTTGGAAAATATACTGTATTTGTACAGTATGAAGTACCTTGAAGAAAATGATTTATTGACACGTAGTCAGCATGGATTCAGAAAATATCATTCTTTTGAAACACAACTAGCTCTGAGTGCTATCAACAGTGGATGTCAAATTGATTCTATACTTTTAGATTTCCAGAAGGCTTTAGACACCATTACTCCCAAGCATCTTCTAACCAAATTGCCTGCCTATGGAATATCGCCTCAGTTGTGCAACTGGATTGGTGAATTCCTGTCAGAAAGGTCACAGTTCGTAGTGATAGATGGAAAGTCATAAAGTAAAACAGAAATAATATCCGGCATTCCCCAAGGAAGTGTTATAGGCCATCTATTGTTCCTGATCTATATTAACAACATAGGAGACAATCTCAGGAGCCGTGTTAGATTGTTTGCAGATGATGCTGTCATTTACCGTCTTGTTAAGTCACCACATGACCAAAATGAATTGCAAAATGATTTGGATAAGATATCTGTATGGCGCGAAAAGTGGCAATTGACCCTGAATAAAGAAAAGTGTTTATTTATTCACATGAGTACTAAAAGAAATACACTAAATTTCGATTAGTCACACAAATCTGAAAGCTGTAAATTCAACTAAATACTTAGGGATTACAATTACAAATAACCTAAATTGGAATGATCACATAGATAACGTTGTGGGTAGAGCCAACCAAAGACTGCAATTCATTGGCAGAACACTTAGAAGGTGCAACAGGCCTACTAAAGAGACTGCTTACACCATGCTTGTCCGCCCTATTCTGGAGTATTGCTGTGCAGTATGGGACGTGCATGAGATGGAACTGATGGATGAGATCGAAAAAGTACAAAGAAGGGCAGCTTGTTTTGTACTATCGCACAGTAGAGGAGATAGTGCCACTGACATGATATGTGAATTGGAGTGGGAATCATTAAAACAAAGACATTTTTCGTTGCGACGGGAGCTTCTCATGAAATTTCAATCACCAGTTTTCTCCTCAGATTGTGAAAACATTCTGTTGGCACCCGCCTACATAGGGAGAAATGATCATCATGATAAAATAAGAGAAATCAGGGCTCACAAAGAAAAATTTAAGAACCGTCTGCCAGGCACTTTATTGTGAATAGCAGAGTAATCACATAGTTGTACATGTATGTGGAGTTCCCTTTTATGGTGACTCAGCTATTCCCCAAGTTCTGCTATTCCTTGACGGTCTTGTCTTGCTTTCTCACTGTCCCTTTTTTACGGCTTTTCCTGGTGACCATTGGGGTTTGACCTCCCATTCTAAATTGTTTCTGGAGTGTGAGTCTTTTGGGGATGAACTACCTCCCTAGCATCCATAGCATGGTTCCTCTCACCTCTCTTCCTCCCCCCTTCCCATTCACTGTAGCCTCCATTGCCTCCCCCCCCCCTTCCCCCCACTGTTAGGTCACCAGCATGGTAGCCAGTCAGTGTAGCGGGGCTGTTACGTACCCACCTGCCTGAGCCCCCCGACGACACGGGGATCACACTTCTGGTTCGTGAGCTGTCAGCGCCTCATGTATGTCTGGGAGTGGTTGCTCATTTCTTTGGTGCATCGGAACTCCTGACAATGACCACCGTGCCAGATGGCCCTTGCTGCAGCTGGATGGCACCCCTGGGGTGAGCCCCTGATGAGACTTCCCACAATTCCCTTTTTGCCCTTGTACAGTGTGTTCGTGTGGTGTTCTTTATCTAGAGCCCGGGTCACAATGGGATCCCAGAGAATGAACTTTCTGACAGGTTGGACAAATTGGCTACCAGGAAGCTGCCTGTTGAGACTATGTTGTCATGTCATGAGGATTTGGGATACAGACTGGATACTGTGACTTTGCTAAACACGCTAGGGCGATGAAGGAGATCACGAATTTGTGGAGGTTCTGGTGTTAGGAGGCAATGCTGCAGCAGCTGACCCGGTTTTATGGTTTATTCATGAAGGGAGTTTTTATCACTCTCTCTAAGGGAGGGCACCTCGGCCTTTTTGGCCCCCTCTGCCCCAACCATTCAATGGCTGGCTGCACTTGGTGGTCTGCCCCAGCCCTTACCCTACCCAATCTTTTTTTGGTCTTCTTCTCCCTTCTTGCACATTGTGTTTTACTTGGTGTTCTTCCTGTGCTTCTCTCACCCTGTCCATGTCACTTATCTTTTCTGAGTATTGTTGGGTGGGGTGCTTCTGATAAGTGATGGGGAGTTTGTTCCCCATTGCACTTTCTGCCTTTGAGGGCCTGTAGTAGGCATTGGTATTTTCTTTCCTTTGGTTTTGCGCACTGGGTCCTTTGGTGTGCAGTTTTGGTGACTTGCCTGTTCCAGGTAGGAAGCATTAGGACCTTGTAGTTCGGTCCCTTTAATCATTAAACTGACTGACCAAGACATAATCTGTGCCATAGGACAGCCCTTGCAAGACATCGACGGAGGTAGGTGGACTGACTGTGTACAGCACATTCCATTTTTGTGGGAGACGGTTATAGAGATGTGAGGCAATTATGTTGAGGGCATTTAATACTGTTAATGTCTGCTAGTGAAGTCTGGTATCATGATAGTTTTGTCACTAATTTTTCTCCAACTCATGTAGTATGTCAAAAAATTTGAGCTCTAAAACAGTCTTCTGTTGTTTGATCCTTAACACATTTGACATCCACCATCATTTGAAAGGCAAGTCCTTATGTAAAGCCTTTGTTGTCCAAATTTTTCAAAGCTTTTGATCTGATAAATAGGATTTGTATAGATTTGTGTTCTTCATTGTCTCTTCAATTAAAAAATATGTATTTCTACTTATTAATGGAATATATACTATTGTGAAGATTTGTGACATGCTAAAACTGTGTGCCATCTCATGCACAGTGACATATTTGAACTTTTAAGTTGATCCATGAGGTTTATTGAACAAGGTTAAGACACTAAACCGACATTTGCAAGGATTCGTCTTGAATCCTCATCCAGCCATCAAGATTTAGGTTTTCTATGGTTTCCCTAGTTAATTCATAAAACCATTGGTAAGCACATGGATGTTTTCTTTTCCCAGCCTTCTCTTTCCTGAACTTGTTCGACCTCTTTGTCGATGAGATGATAAATCCTAGTCTTCCTCCTTTCCATTAAGTAGGCATGGGTAGTGCAAGAGGTATTGTACTTCTTGTGACGGACAGTGATTTGTATTAAGAATCGCAATCTGGAACCTATTTCTAACTAGTCACAAATTTTCAAAATACATTTTGTCATATTCTCAGAAAAGCTACCATTTTGGGGAGTTGTTACTTACAATTACAAACGATAAATATAATTCTACATATCATAGTGCCTTTTTTTATCTTGGCACTGTTTTGTATGGAACCATTTTTAATAGTTAGTTAAAGTTTGTGTGAAATAAAATGCGACACAATTTTCCTGTTATAGCTTCAGGCTGGACGTATTTTCTGTTTCAGATTAAAGGACTTGGAACGGCATTGAAAATACTTTTCTCTGGTAAATTTGACAAGAGAAATACCCCTTATGGTGCTAAATATTACGATAATGGCAGATTTCAATTGGAAAGAGGAGAAATTGTTTCTCTTATCAACGCCTTTGGAAGGTATGTTCAGTAAATTATCCACATCTACAGTATGTCTGTTTTGATTGCTTGGATTCTATTATATAAAGAAATTATGTTGAGTGTAAAAAGGTAAAAAGTATTACAGAAGGAGGAATCTTGTTGCACTTCAGCAGTTGACAAGAGGGAATGGCAAGGTTTCGTATGTATCTTAACCTCAGTATTGGTTGTATTTATTAAACTGTATGTTTGTGGAACACATTTGCATGCTGAGCAGTTGCAAAGCTACAACAATGACAGAAATTATGTAATACCAGTGAAATCTCAAGGTTTGTTAAGCAGCCTATAAAATGATATTTGACATAGACTTGTATCATGTTTAATAATATAGTTCACATTAATGGCTGTAGGTGATTAGGGACCATAAGAGTTGTTCAGGCTATGTGCAAGAATATCCATTCTTGAATATTCATTTATGCGTTTAACATGAGCCCTACATCAATATGCGAAACATTACTGGACTGTCTTGTTGGATTAACTTTTTTGATGAAATAAATTGTAGTTCATGTTGAAGTGTCTTAACAATTCTGCAGTAATGTAAAATTATAATTGCATTTTATCACAACATGAAGACTATACTTCCAGCTGAAAGTATAAAGTGGAATCCATGTAAATGGTCATGGAAAACATAATGAAAGTAAATTGCAGCCTGTAATTTTATACTTTGTTCTGTAAGTAGTGTGCTCTGATTGTTCCCGTTAGTCGTCTTGGCAGTTATTGTACTTTGGTGTGTTCAGTTCCGTAGCCAAACAGCCACAGTTCCATTAAGTGAACCTCTGGCCAGTTTTATGGTTCTGATCAAGAAAATTCTGCACTTTATGGTGCAATATTTTGTAAAGTGACTTAAGTAGACTTTCATTGGAGGAAAAGGGTAAAGTTCAGTGGTACATCAGTATAGGAACCCTTAGAGATTGGTAACTAATTCATTTGGGAAGGTAGCAAGAAGCTATCAGCTGTGGCATCATTGAAGGACCTGTTGCATTTACCCAGTTGATACAAAGTATCTGCAAAAAGTAAATTAGGATGAACAACTAGATACTTGAACTTAACTCGTACAGTGTGTGCATTCTGTACCATAACTACTGTAGTTCTTTATAATGTTAAGGTTCTGCTCCCCAAAATAATAATGTATGGTGTAAAAGCCACTAGCAGTTCAGATTGTATCTCCCGTGCCTCACCCTCCCCCAGCATCCTCAGAAACCTACTCAAATTGGATTGGATTATTTAAATTTTTACTGCACAATAAGCCAATGATCTAAATTGTACTACATTATTGTATTCTAAAACATTTTTTTCTCAGAAATTCATCACAAGTGACTGTATAATGTTATATCCATGGTTAAGACTTGCCACATGTAATGTTGTTCCCACAACTACATTTCATATAGCATTTATTTAATTGAAAGATTGTGTTATTTGATACCATAAAAATAGTACGCAATTGTTGACTGTGTTGCAATATGGTGCAACAGAAAAGTGAGTGGAGCCTTCATATGCACTCAGATCCCTCACATTGTATTCTCATGGGCCCCTATGCAAGACATACGATGGAGGCAACAGAATTGCTCCAGTCTTCCTTGAATATTATTTCCCTAAATTTAGCAAACATAATATAGCAAGAACCAGTTCTTTCCCTCTTTTTTTCAAACATTCCCATTTAAATTCACTGAGCTTCTCTACAGTGCTTCTGTATGGACTATACCAATCTGTTACAGTCCACTATTATCAGTAGACATAGGAGTACTATTCGGCAGCAAGTTATGCAGTGCGATGAAGAGTGGAGGGAAATACTGTGTGAACTTGACAGCTTTTCTTGCACAGAACAGGGCTGTGGCAAATAGCAAAGAAATCATCCGAAAAAAAAATCAGTTCTAAAAGGTATGACAATCAATAAGTGATAACATGGGAATGAAAAAAGAGTTAGTAGATTTTTGTGAAGAAATAAAACATCAAAATTCGAACACAGCATGTGATTTGTGTGAAGGAAATGTTCCTCCTCGAACTTTACACTGTAAGTAAATGTTAGTCGGTCAGTGTGTGAGGAGTGTCGTTCAGTGAAAGTGTGTTACTGTGTACTTGTCAGAATCTCTCCCCCAAGAATACTTGAGTATACATTGCTCCTACCCCCCCTCTCCCCCCTTCTCTCTCTCTCTCTCTCTCTCTCTCTCTCTCTCTCTCTCTCTCTCTCTCTCTCTGAAAATGTTTTTGTTCTCAGTCTGCCTGCAGTCACATTGCTGATGGAACATTCTTTAAGTTGTTGAAATATAGCTTTAATCAGGAGAACTTACTTTACTTGTAGCAGCTATTGTATACGCACGACCAGGCTCGATGTATCAAATTTCATTTTCAAGTGCATCTGTACAAATCAACACCATCTTCCATATCATCACGATATGATTCAGCCACATGTTCATAACATCCAGGCCGTAAGTACATACTAACGATGTGAAGACTTGGGCACATTGTAACACAGGGATGTACGTGTACCATTTGAGTGGCAGGATGCTAATTCTGTATTGGTACTCCTACGGTATGCATGCATATTTTGTCTTTTCTTTGGCAGTATTTATTTACAGCATGGATATTATGAACACCAGACCAAGCCACATTGTGATGTCAAGAAAGGTGTTAATTATTTCTAGAAGTGTACTAGAAAATGAAAGTTGATATTTTGAAAGCAGTGAAACTATAAAAAAAGGAGCAAATAAAGTAGCTTTTACAAGGAAACTAAGTGATCCATTAAAGGCTTAGCAGCTGTAGCTTCTGCACCCTGTCGTCAATGATCTGGAAAAAACTAAGCGAAACGTAACTTGCCGTGCACTGTTACATCGAGATATAAGTGGAGACTTGTGATACTAATAAACACGTGCAAGCAAACTTGGGGTATACACTGCTTGTTATCATTGCAAGAGCTTCAGGTACTGCCTCATAATGTTCCAGCATACATTCTCAACTTCACATTCAGGCAACCTGAAGAAAAACTACTTACAAAATGCTTAACATGTTACCCAAAGTTCATGCTTGATGCTGCCCTGGACCTAACTGAAAACAAAATGCAATCTAAGTTTGAAATTCTATTTGCTCATTTGATAGAGTAATGTCAGACTAGTTTGGCATGATATTTGATGCAAGGATACTTGTTTACAACATTATAAATGCATGAACAACAATCACTGGAGTACTGATCTCATGTTGTCAACCGACCAACTTCCTTGTTGCAGAATGTACCTCAGCATTGTGTCAATTGATTCATTCCTTCCCGAGCAATGTTTTCCCGGTAATGTGATACTAATCGAGGCCATTTCATTTCCACTGTTAACACTTAAAATAAGAGCTATGGAACAGTTATTTTCAGTACACAGAAAAAGTTCACATTTGGCTAAAATTCTAGGCAGCTTTCCTCTTTTATTACATTGTCGTAAGTTATTTCGTAATGCGTACTTCACACACCAGTCTCGGAAACTGACATACGGCCGGGAGAATGGTGTGCTGACTGCGTGCCCCTCCATATCCGCATCCAGTGACGCCTATGGGCTGAGGATGACACGGCGGCCGGTCGGTACCATTGGGCCTTCGTGGCCTGTTTGGGAGGAGTTTCGTTTAGTTTTATACTTCACACATATATGGAAAAATACCAGTGGTGGTAGTGGTGAACAAGCAGTGCAGAATAATCACAAAATGTGAGCAAACCCAGGTTGTACATAGCATTGCCTGGAGGTCTTGACAGCTTTAAATAGCAGCTTGATGTTATTGGAAAGAAATAAAACTAATGTCAAGTATTATTGTGAGTATTAGTGATAAAAGCTGTAGAGACTAGGGATGGGCAATATTTAACTCAATTATTAAAATAACTTTGTTATGAGTCGTACGTATCAAGCAAATAATGAGTTCTGTGCTAGACCCTTTTTAATTGTTTATAGGATAAGTTCCACAAACAGAAGGGTGTGTTTTCACCATTCACCTAGCTTTTGGATAGCAAGGAGAAAAGTATTTAGTTGCACACAAATAGTTTTGTGTGGTGTGTGTCTGTGTGTGTGGGTGTGTGTGTGTTACTTGTGCACCTGCAGTGTGTTAATTCCTTCTGAATGTTTCCTCACAGGCATTCCATTCAACAATTGTGACTCATTAATAACTCCACGTGTGTACTGTGTCACTCATAGCTGGAATGTATGTGTTTGTTCAGTAGCTGTTAACAGGGCAGACTGCCTTAACACAGAATCATTCCACTGTGTAAGCAGAGTTGTTGCCGTCCCAATATTTATAGCTTCAAGTGTGTTCTTGACTGCAGTTCAGTACTCATGTATTATACAAATGTGTCATAGTATTGGAAAGTGAAGTATAGGAATTTTACATTCAATTTTGTGTGTAGTTGTGTATGGTTGCCAGTAATGAATAAAAGAAATAAATACCCTTATTTATGGTGATTTTTTTTTTTTCAATCAGAGACAAAATTAACTAAATTTCTCTTGATTGTACATGCTAGCAACATCAGCGACTTGCAAGATGATTTTTTTGAAAACAGGCATGTAATAAATGAAAGTCGCGCCCTCTGAAGCCAAATGCATCAAAGGGTGTCAGGGTCATCCATGACCATGTTTTTTGTAAGTGGTCAGCCAGTTACATGTTCTTGTGTTCTCTATTTTAGTTTTCCTCTTGTATTACTTGCAGTTTAGTTGTATATGCAAAGTTCTGGCTGAAAATCTGGATTATTTGGGAGTAAACGAGATGAGTGACCGAAAGGCAGAGAAGCACTATTCATTCATAGGTACACAAACAAAAGGTATGGAGCATGGCTAGCTTTCGGAATGCACTATCTTTTTCTAGCTGTAAGAAAAACATGCATGCGCGTGTATGACTGTCTCCCTAAATTGTGCTCAGTTGACTGCCAGCTCTTTACTTGTGTGAATGAGTGAGTGTTTGTGTGCCTGTTTTTCCTACAGCTAGAAAATGAATGCATTCAAAAATCGGCCAAGATCCGTATCTTTTGTTTGTGTGCCTATCAACAACACAGTGCTTCTGTCTTTCATTGCATTTCAATTAAGAAGTTTTATGACATCTGACCCTATTAATGTTATCTTGAAGGTTGTGAGACAGCGTGATTCTATGGTTGATAGTGGATGAGGTTGGGAGAGACGGGGTACAATTGTGTAATACTTACTCTTCCTTCTTTTATAAAATTTTAGACATTTTAACCACATTTGTTTCTTCTAATTTTTGTAATGGGAACTGATAACCTGGTTGTTGAGCGTCCATGAACCACACACAGCAAGTGTTGTAAAGATTTTGTTTTTAAATATGAACTCTTATTTGTTGAAGGAAGCATGAATACACTGTTTTTGAATAAATGATTTCCTTTACTGCATAAAATATCTATAAGACCTCCCTACACTAATGTGATTTCAGGTTTTTGTGTTCTACATGACCTATCCATCAAATAACTAATAGGTTTCTGGTTCAGACTGTAATGATCTAATCTGTTATTTGTAACTAACAGTGTAGCCCATTTCTAGTAGAGTCGAATAAATTTCTGCTGCAAAAGTGATTTTATTTAATCCTAGTAGAGTCATGAGGTCGTGAGGAATACAGCTGGTGGTGTGGGAGAAGTGATACTTTGACACATTGAAGGAAATACACATTTAAGGTGGAGACTATAATGAATCTAGGTGACAGCTACTGTACCTCAACAAAGTATTAATCCAGTAGTTCTATTTTGATTGTGCAAGATTAAATTTAAAAGCATTTGCTGTTTTCCAGTGCCATGTGCAGTATGTAGTGTTTTGACTGGGATACTATTGAAAGTTAAAGTGCAAAGTTATGTTTTCAGTGAGCCGTTGATTGCTGATGTGTGTCTACATCACAGCTTTGCATGTGTTACCAGTGCAGAAATATTGAATCTTGTGTGAGTAGTGTTAAACTTTTAATAAATACCCCATGTACTGAACCATGTAAACCTGCCAACTGTCATTTTGCTGATATCGAACCAGGAAATCAATATTTCTCTTTAATTCATAATGACCAGTTAATACAACGTGATTGCTAAGTAGTAATACAAGCAATTATCTTACTTTCTCAGGCAGACCAAGAGCAAGGGGCAGTGTCTAATATTGACTGTATCAGTTGCATTTGAATTGCCTTCCCACAGATGGGTCATGTCTGTTGTGAGCATCTGTGTGGGCCATTGGAGCATCTCTTCCTCTTCTGTGCTGCCGTTATATTATCTGACCCATTTTTCGACTTCAGGTCTATTAAATGATTCCACTCAGTGGTGACCTTGCCATTCTTGAAGTTCATAATTCTGGTTTCTCCTTTTCTTACCACCTAATTTTTCACCTACTTTGGTCAGCTTGAGTGTTGCCACCACTGCCAGGTCTAATTTTACCATTTCTGAATTTTCTAGTCAATGTCCCGTGTGGGGAAGGTTGCTTAATGTCGTGTGTGTCCCACCCATTGTGCAACCCCATCTTGAGCACCTTTAGCGGGAGTGGTTACAGCAATATGCCTAAAACTTCACATGGTAGCCACTACATTGTGAAAGGGGGGATGGGGTGCATTATCAGGTACCTGCGTGGTAATTGAAATAGATTAAACTTTTGCATGCTAGTGGCTGAAAAACACTCAGCAGTCTCATCAAAAGGAAACGAGGCTTCTAATATAGAACAATATAACTCTGACTTTCCTCTCACAGTGTAGCCAAGGAAGATGGTCAACTAAAGAGACAACCTGGAGATATACTCCCACAATATATGATTTGATCTGGGACCAACGGAGAGCACTTTCTGAAAACTGTTAATTCTTTGTAGTTTCAGTCAATAAAATGAAAAAGAACTTCATCTTGATGTGTCCACCCAACTGATAATGGGCATTGCTCTCCTGTGATGAGCTCAAGAATATTCCTGTTATTATTACACTAAATAACCACCTAACTGTTGTTTGGGGCATTAAATTTAGCTGTCACTAGATACTGCAGATGTACAAAAAACTGTGCTGCAGTAACATAGAATGACGTCTGTCCATTTTGTCTGTGATGTACAGCAGGAAGCGAACAATAATAGTCAATTCCATTGCTTTCATCTTGGCCTATTAGGGTGCCACTTTTTTTTACTTGTTAAAAGAATGATGCACAACTATGTGAAAGCATATGCCCTTCCTTTGTCCATCTGTGATCTGTTTTGGAAATGTATCTTCATACTGTGCAAGCAGACTTGTCTGAGGTGATTGGAAGGCTGCTACATATGAACATCCTCTACAATCAATCACCAACCTGCATCAACTGTGGGGAGCATCATTCCCTGAGATGACTGATTTAAGCCGTTTTTAATATAACGTAAGATAAAGGTAATACATAACTTTTGGTTATCTGACATGCCATAAGGCCAAGAATCAACATGTTTACATTTTGAGATGAGTATTAATTTTGCTACAACACTGAACATCTCATTTGGAACAAAGGTGACTACATCCTCATGCCACATAACATCCAGCCCTGGTGGCCACCTGCATATACTAATTCACATGGGGGCCAGGAATGTCCCTCCCTGTGTTCCTTCTACACCTACATTAGGAATTTCAGTTTTCGGTTTGCCACCCCAACCAGAAGTGTGTCCTACAGGAGCTACCCTCCTCTGGTCTCTCTCAAACCTTCTGCTGTCTTATGGCCAGACAAAAGCCTGCAGCTGAAGTGGACACTGTCTACAAAGTGAGCCTGTTGTCCTTCATCTCATATTCCTGCCTCGGCACCTCTCAACTAGAGATAAAATATTAGGAGAAAAAGGATGAAAGGTGAAAGAAAGGTTAGGTTAGAGTAGATATGATAGCTTCATGGACACTGGAATCACTCCTCCTCCTCCCCCCCCCTCCCCCATCCCCTCAAAAAAGAACCATTTAAACTATATGTGAAGGGGTGTAATTCCTAACCAGTAGTGGTGCAAGTAGAATCTGAAACTTGTCCCCCTTGTTGTTTTCATAACCTCAGGGTACATCCACAGATAGCAACCAGTGAAACTGCTGTCACTAATTTAGCCATCCCAGTGGTCTCTGGTGACTATTATTTTAGCCAGCAGTTTGCACTGACCTTCAGCAGAGCTATTTTATTATTTCTCTGCAAAACACACATATACCTTATAATATACAGATACTGAGTTGTTTTACAGTATCGAGCATTGGGCCAAGGGTGTGTATTGATACAAAGACCATCTACAGTGAAAAACTATGGCTCAGTAATCCATTGGAGGCTGCAGCTGTACACATAGACTCTTATCTTGTGTTACGAGTATCTCTTTGTGGATAGGTAGGTGACATATCAAGAGAGAACTGTGCTGATTTCTCAGCCATACCTGCATCTTTCATCGTATTAGTTGACTTCAGTGCCCATAACCCTTTATGAGGCTGAAGTGAGACCTCAGCCTGAGATAATCTAATGGAACAAATGTTCTCAAATCATGATCTGCGTCTATTGAACAATGGTGCCATAACTCACTCTAGATTAGTTCATGAATATTTTTGACTGTAGATGTCACATCATAGTCTTCTCCTATCCATCCACATGAGAGCATGACAGTCGATGTCCAGATTGTCTTGCCTGTAACACCTACACCCGGTTAGATGCCAAACTCAATGAACCCTCAAGATAAGCTCCTTTAACTGGGGCCGATATCCGTAAAATATGGGTGTGATTGGCCTACTTGAAAGTCTGCTGTCCCTAGATTTATGGGTTCACTTCTTAAGTGTATCTCTTCCTTCCTGTGTGAATCTCATGATTTTTAAGCTAGTGACATAGAATTTTTTGGAATATGATTTGCAGACAACTCCGGGGATGACATGAATTATATTCAAGGAGAACTTTCATAGAGTTCAGGCAAATTACATTTAAAGGAAAATAGATGATATTCTGCCGAAAGTACTTTTAGTACATAAAGCCAAAGTGGATTTATTTCCAAATATGACTTTGTGTAGTAGAATCAGCTTTGTAAGGTCGACGCCAAATCACTTAAAGGGCAAGCAGTGATATTATTCCACTGGGCATTGTGCATGAAGGACCAAGGTTGACAGAAATCAGTGAGGAAAACTAGATGACCACTGACCATGAGCCAAATACTGCTGTATTACCAGAGTAATCCGGACAGGGCAGTGCATATTTTAGATACTTAAAAACTATATAATTAGTATTGTGTATAATTAGTATATAGTTATTTATTAGTATATAATTAGTATTTTATATTATTGTACATAATTAGTATTGTACTGAATGCAAAGTCACACTGTGTGAACTGCAGTGCTTCAATATTTACCTACAAAGCAGAAAATTTTAATAAAAACTCCTCAAAGATGTTTACAGTACATAAGGCAAGCTTTATGCTTAATTGTTATATGTTTTGTGTCAAAGAACCATGATGTTTTCTCAAATTCTGTGCATGTGCAGTTGACCAATTTTTCCTCTCCTGAAATCAATGTTAGAAAAGATATTGCTTTACACATGTCAATTAAAGACCAGGGTATCTCCCCACTTTATATAAGAAAGTAAAGTGTTTTCATTAATTCAAGTATTATTAATAGGCTACAAAAATTTTAATGGTTTATAAGCTGAAAATGTGGTCAAAAAAGGCATGTTTATCAGCATGGGTTTCCGTGTTATTGCTAGCCAGGTTTCAGTGTATATGTGACTGTAGGCTTTCTTGGCATAAACTATTGATGAAGGTTTCTCGGGTCTCCAGCCGGGTGGTAGCATTGATATCTTGCGATGTTTTGGGAAGTGTCATGCTACCCATCTTCTGGCAAAGTGTCGCTGAGAGCGGGCTATTCATATGCACGGCCCCCCCCTCCACTAGACCTAAGATGGCTGTGGTGGACCAGCAGCATGCGCACGATGGTGGATATGGTGGCCGCGTTCGGTTCTCAGTGTAAGCATTCTGTCTGCGTCCTTGGCAGAGGACGTTGATGGGCGGATTGCCGCTATTGCAGGGTTCCATGCTGCGCTGAGTTGGTATCCCTCATTGCTGTTGACCAGAGGGGACATAAGACTACAAAGGGAGGACCTACTCATGAGCTTCGACGTGACGTCGCTTTTCACGAAAGTGCCCCTTCAAGACTCCTTGGCACTTGTAGCCCAGCACTTTGAACCACAAACAGTCAGCCTCTTCGAACACACACTAACAACCACCTACTTTCAGTGCAATGGGGAATTCTTCGAGCAGATCGAATGTGTGGCCATGGACTCCCCATTGGCTCCTGTTATTGCAAAACTCTATATGGAACATTTCGAGGAGGTGGCCCTTCAAACTGCCAGACAGAAACCAAAGCACTTGTTCTGCTATGTCGACGATACTTTTGTCATATGGGGACATGGCAAACAGGCGCTAGATGAGTTTCTGGAACACCTCAACAGCATCCATCCGAACATCAAATTTAATGGAAATGGAGAAAAATGGATGCCTCCCCTTCCTTGATAATTTAATTAAGAGGAAGGCAGATGGTTCACTAGGCCATGCAGTGCATAGGAAGAAGACACACACAGACCTACACCTTCATGCAACAAGGTGCCACCATCCACCACAAAGATAAACAGTACTGACCACCCTGGTACGTAGGGCGCGCGCTGTCTGTGACAAAGACAGCCTACCATCTGAGCTGCAACAGCTGAGGGAAGTCTTCCAACAAAATGGCTACAGTGAAACGCAGATCAACAGGGCGCTTAAAAGGCAGAAAGAAGCAGTGAGAACCCCAGAAGAAGATGATGATGAAGAAGAAGACGACAAATGACTCGCATTCCTTCCATACGTGGGTCTGCTCTCGGCCAAAATTGCACGACTTCTGGGCAAATAAAATATCAAAACCGTTCTCCGACCATCACCGAAGACAAGGGAACTCCTAGGTTCTGCCAAAGACATGCAGAAAACAATACATTGGGCAAACACAGTGCTGTATATTGAAACACTGCGAAGAACATATCAGATGTGTGCGACTAGGTCACACAGAAAAATCAGCCATAGCAGAACACAGCATAAATGAAGAACACACCTTCAACTTTGAAAACATGAAGGTACTGTGCTGAGCATCTGGCTTCTGGGAAAGCGTTATCAAAGAATCCATAGAAATATGGATCCACAACAATCTGGTCAAGAAAGATGAGAGATACCAACTCAGTGCAGCATGGAACCCTGCGATAGCAGTAATCTGTTGGGAGCACATCCGTCAACGTCCTCCACCGCAGATGCAGACAGAATGCTTGCAACGAGAACCGAATGCGGCCACCAGGGGTGACTGCCATCCGCAGTACCGCGCGCACACTGCTGGTCCACCGCAGCCACCCTAGGTCTAGTGGAGGGGGTGACCACGCATATAAATAGTCTGCTCTCCGCGAATCTTGACACTTCGCCAGAAGATGGGTAGTATGACACTTCCCGAAACGTCGTGAGATATCAATGCTACCACCTGGCTGGAGACCTGAGAAACCTTCATCAAAGGTTTCAGTGTGTTAACACTGCACACTGCATTAACCTTCAGCCTTACCCCACATGTGAAAATGGATGTTACTTTACACGACAACCAGTCAGGAGTGCCATTTCTACAGGACTTCTACCCTCTCCTCCACCCAGTGGAACCAGGAAAATGCTACAGCCACTAAAGAGTGCAGATTTGTGCTGTGACGGTATAAATGCCACCTGTTGTTGGTTAACCTAATGACCTTAAAAATGCTTTTGCCCCAATCTGTTACCTTATGAGAATAACACTGAATATATGTAGCTACCTTAGGGACCAACACCTGTTCTCCACAGGTGTGGACCAAGGTACATAGCACCAGTTGATGACCAATATGCATGGCATCTACCTGGATGGTGCTATACACACTGACCTGTTAATTTTAGCTAAACACTTGCAGTGCACTTCAGCAGAATCTCAACTACTCTTCCACTTTCCAACTCCATAGAAGGTGGCGGGCATATACTGACCTGATTTTTATAGGAGACCACATGATACTGTGCAACCTTCCTTTCAAGTACTGGAAACTTATCAGCACTCTGACCCTGACTTGGCACCATGCCTTGTGATTGTAATCACAATCAAATGTTATGTCATATATGTAAAGAAGTCAGAGACCATTTTCTTTCAATCTATAATAGTTTAGCTCAAAGGAGAGTTTACAAATGAGAGGAAGGAAAGTACTGGTGTCCCAGTATTGAAACTGGGTATGAGATAGCGAGTTATAGAACAGGTAGCCCCACAAAAATACTGTGCACATTTCTGGAATGAATGATGATATACTGGGTGTGCTGAAGGCACCCAATGTAGATTTACGGATGGCCAGTATACCAATGAACGCTTAGTTCACTGAGTGTGTTCTATAAGCACAGCTTTCACTTGTTGCCAAAAATAGATCACCGTCTTCTCTGATATACGAAAAGTCAGACAGCTCGCGGTACCACTCCATCCCCACTACACTGCCTGAGTGGTGTTGCAGAGGCTCCCCTGCCAATGTTTATTTGGGATATCTTATCCTACCAGACATTTCAGATTCTAGTTGATGTTTCCCACACTACTACTCATGCACTACAGGGCTCTGTGCTGTGTGTGCCCTCCTTTTTCTGATAGTGATCAATGTTCTTGCTGGGTTATAGGACCGTCAGTCTCACCCTTCTTGTTTGTTGAAGACTTCTTCATTTACTGTTGCTCTTGAACCAAGAGTACTGTGGGATGTCACAATAAAAACACAATCCTGGGCTCTCGCCCATGGCTTACAGTTTCTTGCTGCCAGAACATGTACACTGTCTAGTCACATTAATGTGGCCATTTGTCAAAAGCCTGAATGACCACCTTTTGCAGTCTGGACCATTGCAAGATGTGCAGGAAGAGATTTGGTAAGATACTGGAAGGTACTGACAGGACTGTGGAGCCATGCTGACTCCAGTGCTGTGGCCAGATGCTCTAGGTTTCTCAGTTAAGAATCTGTGGCACTAACAGCTTGATTGAGTTGGTCCCACAGATACTCAGTTTGTTTTAAATCCAGGAGTGTGGTGACCAGGGGAGTATGGTAAACTCATTCTCATTCCCTTCGAACCATGCACTTACACTGCAAGATGTGTGACAAGTTGCATTGTCCTGCTGGTAGACGCCATTGTGCCAAGGAAAGACAAACTGAATGTAGGGGGCGGGGGGAGACATGGTGCCTTAAGGATAGATGCAAACTTGTGTTGATCTGTTTTGCCTTCCAGAATGATGAGATAACCCCTGGCCTGGACCCTTTAAATGATTGTTGGAGAGTTTTTGCTTTCAGATGTTTCAAGCTGTTCACACCAATGACCATCTGTCTGCTGGAGCATAAAACGTGATTCATCTGAATAGACCACCTGTTGCCACGTAGGAGATGTCTGGTTGTGGCACTAGTTTGCAAATTCCAGCCTTTGTCACTGATGAATAGCAATCAGCATGAGTGCATGAACCAGGTTGCTGCTGCGGAGGTCCATACGCAACAACATTCACTGAACGGTCATTGAGGAGACACTGTTGGTAGCCTCTTGGTTCATGTGGGTGGTCAGTTGCTCAACAGTTGCATGTCTGTTCTCCCATACACATCTCTGCAGCTGTCTTTCATCCCTTTTATCTGCAGCCCATAGTGCAGCACAGTTGCCTCTGCATCAGTTTTGGATAGTGCCATTTTGCAATGCACAGTATAATTTAATCATGGTGGCACACGAACAGTTTATGAACGTAGCCATTTCAGAAATGCTTCCACTCTTGGCATGAAAGCCAGTGATCATGCCCTTTCGGGCATCAGATAAATCGCTCATTGCTCCGTTTCCACATTATGACAATGACTGCACTGTTTACGGGTCCCCACAACCAGCTTTATACCCTCCACTGCTAGTGCTGCAACCTATCATCTGTGAGTGGTTATTGCACATTGATGCTGAGCGTAGGCAGTGGTCACATTTAATGTACTGGACCATGTATAATGCATTTTTCCCATTGTAAAATAGTTCGCCTGCATCCAGAACTTAACTTCCCTCATGTCTTGTCCAATTATGTAGTCATCTCACTTTATTGGACTCGTATTTGATATCCAGTTGTCGTGGATTCCCCATATTCACCAGCTGAAGATTGTGCTGGTTAAAACACAACACTATGCACTGCCTTGGCAGCGTCTCCTTGGGTGCAGACCACTCCACCCTTTTGAGGCTTCACACAGCCTTTGTTTTATCTTGTCCAGGTTATGGAAGCCTGACTCACGGTTTTGCAGCCCGTTGGCACTGGCTGCTGGAAATGACACACCAATATGGGATCAGAGTTGCAATTGGTGCCTTTTTTGAAGTAGCATTGTGGACAGCCTCCTGGCAGAGGAAAGGGTTTGTTCCTACAGCTTATATGTCTTAAGTTGCTACTCTGTTATGCAATCCAGGTCTGCAGCTTCACTGAACATTTTGATCACCCCATCCTTTTTCTTGGCCGGGGCATTAGACTGCCATGAAAGAGGCTCTGTTCTGGAGCTCCAATAGTGGTTTGCGTACAGTCCCTCTGCTCAGACTGCTGCCTTTCCCCACTCCATAGTAAATGACACACACTCTGTTTTTCAGCGTTTGTTCCTTTCAGTCCTTGGTGGATTTCCCAGTTTAAAGACAGTTTACACTGATTGCTTAATGGTTAAATGTTGAACCAGTTATGCATACACACATACCAGAGGCATGAAGTAGATCCTCTACTGACAGTGTCTTATGGGTAGAACTGATGGCCATTACCTATTAGGACCTGTATCTGCAATACTTGATACTTAGTGGCTGTGAACCTTGTTTTACCTTTTATCTGTGAATGAAATTAGTATATCCTTGGCCACTATGATTTTGTTGTCCACTGGATTGATGCCTGCTATTTCTACTGCATAATCAACTTTGGGGAGGAGCTGGTACGGGTTGTCTGGTTCCCATTTCTCATGTTTGCCATTGTAAAATGTCATAAAACATCAACTAGGAGAACTAATTAATTTCCAAAGGAGTGTGTGTGTGTGTGTGTGTGTGTGTGTGTGTGTGTGTGTGCTCTATTTAGAATAAAAATGTTACTGTTGTAAATTACATTTACAGAATGTAGTGCTGTTTAAAAAAAATGGAATGACCTTGAGCTGTTTTACAGTACTATTGATGGACCAAGTTTCTTTTATAAATTTCATCACTTAAAATTTCTGTTAGGTCTCAAGTGTAATATTCAGAACCCTTGAAACTTCAGTGGGGTATGTTATATCCTCAGGAAAAAAATTAAAAACCATTATTTGTTACCAAAATAAAAAAAATATATAAAGGAACAAAAATCCCATTAATGTGATTTTCCCAAGTGATAGCCCATGCTTTGAGAATTTGTTTGGAAAAAATAGGGATTGTTCACTTCCCTCAGTGTTATATTCAATATAATGGTGAACCATTTTTTTTTTTTTTTTTGCAAAATAAAATACGACGACATAAGTAAACATTTTTCCTGTCTTCGTGATTTTATTTAAAGGTGAGAGAGATTTTTTTTTCCCTAGAATCCTTATTTCGTAGAATATACAACCTCAAAATTTCATACTGTGTGGGTGACAAATAAAATGTGGTACCTTTAGCAAATGTCATTTTGTACCATCACAATGTTAAAAACAACTAAACTTCCTATCTTTGAAGTGACATAAAGTGGAAGCAGTGATAAAAGGCTGAAATTTGGTGGTGTTCTCTCTAAGAACAACACACAAGCCAATTTACATCGAAATCTGAGATTGTGGGTGAGACAGCCTGGATAACTTGACATAGAACTGAGCTCTTATTACCTCATCAATGCAGTATTTTCAGTTAATTACAGGAGACATATATAATTTTATTTTACATAACTATTCATATATTCTTAACGAAAGACAATACATGTGAAAGATCAATGCAGACAGTTTTTATCAATACATCTTCATAATTTTGTATTAATATACTGTTATATCTAACACATTGTTATGTAATTTACAGATTATCGACAAGCATATATGAGCTGGGACACTTCCGCAGTATGATGAGCCATCATGTTGGGAAGGATTTTGCTTAAAAAAGGTCTGCAACTGAAGGATTTCTGAGGAGGGCAAAACATCACAGTGTTGTGACAGGCAGTGTTATTTATTTTTAGTATTAAATGTAATTTAAGCAAATGGTGTACTTTTCCTTTTCTAGCTTGTTCCTAAAACATGGTCTCACAAGTGATGGAGCCCTCGGGTGTCATCAGTGACTGTGTGAAATCCTACTTGTCAATCAGTTCTGCCATCAGTCATGCATGTCCGAATTTTGACAGCTTCCATACAAGACTGCTCTGCTGACCTTACCAGTGATTGGAAATTAAACCTTAATCTTCCTTCATTACTTCCATACAGATATACCTCTCCTACATATCATTCACAACTTTTTGCTGTAGTGATAAACTGGTTTCTGGATTATATGTCAGAATGCCAGTATTCATCCAATATTTTTGTCACTCTTTCTTTTGATCTGTACTTTGGCTGACTACTGTTTAATATGTGCACTAATCACGGGAATTGTGTTTGTGTGATTGGTAGATGATGACTGGAAGTTCAGGTTGTGTCAATGAAGTGTACACTGCTCACATATCTGTTTTTGTATGAGTGTGTGTTAGTCCATCACTCAGTTAATCCTAAACCAATTGAAGATCTTAAGCTAATACTGTGCAGTACTGCTGACTAACTTGTTTCTCACTGAGTGGCACTGGTGACTGAAGTTGACCGGCTTCTCCTACAAAACGTTGCATGGTCTTCTTTGTGAGTTTGTCTAAAGGCACTGTACACCAAACTATGGAACTATAACAACTTGAGAGAGCAGCAGTGTCATGTATCAGCTTTTTTGTACCATAATTTATGTTTACTGTGGCTAACAAAATCTCCCTGTAAAAGCTAATCACAATTGCTAAACAATTTTCTGCACCAAAGGTGGACCATATGTTGGTTGGATGTTCTGCACAGTCCAACACCAGGTGCTTCAGCATTTGCCTTACCGTTGCTTCAGAGTCTTTCTTTCTGACAACTTATTTTTTCAAATGTGCAGGAAAATAATTTTATACTTAACCTATCTTTCCATAATCCACCTGGCATGAACAATGAATAGAGGGAAATGAGCATTTGTTTGCTGTATTTACTTGAATAGTGACAGAAGAATATCTCCATCAGTTTTATTTAAATTACTTAGTGACAGAAGAATATCAGTTTTATATAAATTACATAGTAACAGAAGAATATCAGTTATATGTTCCTTTCATGAAAGTAATTGATGTAAGTTATGTAACACACTGTACTGAAAGCAAATGATAGTCAGATAATTAATGACACAAAAAAGGATACAATTTTTATTACGAAGTTATCAGTATAGTTGAGTTTTAGGAGCATGGCTGATGTGAATACCTTAATTTCCATGATCTCGTAGGAAAAGGTTTCGTTTAAATATGTACCATTTCAGATATTGTGTGTACTGGTTCTTGTATTGTAAGCAGTTGCAGATTATATTGTTGTTGTATTTGTACACAGTTTCAGAATGGTGTTAGCTGTTTTTATTGCTATTCATTGTTGCTCATATTGTGCAGTTAAGATAATTTATGTACAAATGTAACAGTAAATTAAAAATAAAAATGTACCAAATTTAGGGACAACAATCTGAACTATGACAGCAGGAGAGCGCCATTCCACATCTCCTGCTTTTAGATGCAAGGATTTCTTCTCCAGGAATTAAGGGCAGAAGAGTTTGCATCTGAAAAAGTGAAAATACAGTAATACAATGGATAAGTTACATGGATTGTTGTCTTTTTTTATAACAACTTTCTTGTATTTTCAAAGGAAACAATTTGCCCACTTTTATAACCTCCTTTGAGAAGTGGCACCTAGAAACTCCAACTTTTCGCATCTGTTTCATTATCTGAAAAATAGTGAATAATGTAATTTTGCAAGCTAACTTACTTCAATATTTATTTTTGGGTCTTTATTATTGCACAGGAATGTTATTGGAAATTTACAGAATAAGATAACTATTTTGCATTCTTGATTGAAGAGTGCTCTTAAATGGTATTTTTACAGTATTTGTTGCTACAAAAAGAAATAGTGTGTTCTTTTGACCTGTGTAATTTATTGCACAATATAGATCTTCCACTTGGTGCAAAGCATCACAAAAGAGTGTGTGTGTGTGTGTGTGTGTGTGTGTGTGTGTGTGTGTGTGTGTTTTTTTTATGGTGTAGCATATAGCTATAATGAGAGCAGTAGTGGTTAAGTAGACCAATATTGAACCATGACGTCTTTAATTGTAATATTACAGGACATACTCTGTTGAATGTGCAGTACAACTGCTCAGCAACTGCTACTGTTGTACTGGAGATGTGTATTGTATGTGTGTGAATTACACAATTACTGCACTGATAGTACTTACATTCACATGTTACTTATATTATGGTGCTCTGATTTATATTTTATTTCTGTGCATATCATTCCTGAACATGAAGTACTGGTTTTCTTAAAATGATTTGCCAACTTTTTATAGTATCACTAAAAATAACTTTTTCTTTTACCAATATATGATAAAAGTTTAATAGTTACTTAAATGAAAATCTTGTTTTATGAACATAATTAAAGCCATGTTATTTCATTTGTCATATCTGCTTTGGAAGTCAGATGTATAATGTATTATACTGTGGCAAAAATTTGAAATAAACAACAGAAAAAAGTCTTTATTCCTTTTGAAATAAAAATAAAAGTAGTAAAGATAAAAAAAACTTTCTACTCCACATTTGGCAACAAGCCTATGCTTTTCAGAACTAGTGATTCATTCATCTTGTAAATTTAAGTAGGAAAACCACAAAAGACATCATAGACCAAGAGAAGTATTGTGCGGTAGGACAAGAAATTAAAATTAATCATGAAATTGATTAATGGGATGTGAGGTAGTCACAAATTTCCTTGTGGTTAAGTAGGGGAAAGGAGGGTGGGGATCATATTCAACAAAATTGTAATTGTTTCAGAGGAAACTTGTTGTTTTCCAAAATGTTCTGGTACTGGATTAATAAAGTTAATCAAAGTTAATATGGTGGTTTTAAGGCTTCAGAGGTTTAACGTAGTCTCTGCACAATTGAGAACAATGCACAGTACATTTATACGGCCATGTAAAACTGTCAGAAAAGTCCTCCTTTGGGATGCTGTTCAACTTGTGTGTCACATTGTCTTGAATGTCGTTTATGTGTGTAGTCCTCCTTTGGGATGCTGTTCAACTTGTGTGTCACATTGTCTTGAATGTCGTTTATGTGTGTGTTAGGTCCATGTTGATAACACAGTCTAATCACCCGTGATGATTTTTTACAGAAAAAAATTGTCTGCTTTTTGCATTCAAATCAAGTCATGGCAGTTGTCCACACATCTTTCATGTTTGGGAGTCAAAGTTTGCTGGACAGACTTTGCACATTCTATTCTCTTTGTCAAAAAGTTCTGGAGAATGTCTTGAAAACTTGATTTAGACGTGCAGTTCGTTGCTCCATTGAAATTTGTGACACAACAATGTTGACATGCTACGCCCACATGCCTACTACTTCACACTGCCTGCTCGCAACTGATTGGTCGAATGCACATCTTTTATTTAAAGTTGTTAGTTGAAGCTGCCACTTTAGTCACTGTGCTGACTTTGCTTACACACCGGGAATGAAATCAGTCTGACAACTTTTTGAACAGACGGTTTAGGGCAATTCATAAATTGTAATTATAGTTCTTAGAAAAGAACAAAATGTGAAATTTGAGATTTCAGTTGACACATATTTTTGTTACCATACTTTTGTTACTTCCTTACCATGGGTCACTTTTCAATGGGGAATGGGTTACATTTCAGTACTTATGTAATAACTTCCCTTTTTATTTTTAAACAAACAGAACATATGTTTTATTGATGATGTTAGAGGCCAACGGTATACATTGCAGGCCATTAAGATTGCAAAACCCCAAAGATAGCATGAAACAAATTTGTGATTTCCTGTCAGCAAGGTCACAGTTCATAGTAATAGATGGAAAGTCACAAAATAAAACAGAAATAATATTCAGCATTCCCCAAGGAAGTGTTATTGGCCATCTATTGTTCCTGATCTATATTAATGATATAGGGGACCATCTCAGGAGCAGTCTTAGATTGTTTGCAGATGATGCTGTCATTACAGTCTTGTAAAGTAATCACATGAACAAAATGAATTGTAAAATGATTTAGATAAGATATCTGTATGGTGCGAAAAGTGGCAATTGACCCTGAATAAGGAAAAGTGTGAAGTTATTCACATGAGAACTAAAAGAAATCAGCTAAATTTCGATTACGCGATAAGTTGCACAAATCTGGAAGCTTTAAATTCAACTAAATACTTAGGGATTAGAATTACAAATAACCTAAATTGGAATGATCACATAGATAGCGTTGTGGGTAGAGCCAACCAAAGACTGCGATTCATTGACAGAACACTTAGAAGGTGCAACAGGTCTACTAAAGAGAATGCTTACACCATGCTTGTCCACTCTATTCTGGAGTATTGTGCGGTTTGGGATCCGCATCAGGTGGGGCTGACTGATGACATCGAAAAAGTACAAAGAAGGGCTGCTCATTAACAAAGGCATTTTTCGTTGACGGGAGCTTCTCAAGAAATTTCAATCACCAGTTTTCTCCTCAGATTGCGAAAACATTCTGTTGGTACCCACCTACATAGGGAGAAATGATCATCACGATGAAATAAGAGAAATCAGGGCTCGCACAGAAAAATTTAAGTGCTTGTTTTTCCCCGTGTGCCGTTCGAGAGTGGAACAGTAGAGAGACAGCTTGAAGGTGGTTCATTGAACCCTCTGCCAGGCGCACTATTGTGAACAGCAGAGTAGTCGCGTAGATGTAGATGAACTGGCATAATTTGTACAACATGCTTTGATGTGCAAACGATTAGCATTGCAGCCAAACTGTACAAAATAGTTTGGAGTAAAGCCATCTAAATTGGGTGTGTAAGGAAGAGTTATGCAGTGGCTTTTTTCATTCAGAAACTGCATTTGAATGTTTGTTGTGTTTGTACTCAGGTGATTCACCTCAAAAGGTCTCCAATGTGATTATACTCACATGACGAGAGTTAAGACTCAGCATGGAATGGTAGTTGGAGCTAGCTGCACAGGACATTCCATTTTGGAAATCGTTGGGGAATTTAATATTCTGAGATCCACAGTGTCGAGAGTATACTGAGAATCCAAAATTTCTGGCTTTACTTCTGATCATGAATAAAGCAATTTCCTTCACTTAACAACCGAGAGCAGCAGTGTTTGCATAGAGTTGTCAGTGAAAATAGTCAAGCAACACTGTGAAATAACGACAGAAATCAATGTGGTATGTACAATGAACATATCCATTGGAACAGTGTGGCAAAATGTGGCGATAGTGGGCTATGGCAGCAGACAACAGACATTAGTGCCTTTGCTAACAGCACGACATTGCCTGCAGTGCCTCTGCTGGGCCCGTGACCATACTGGTTGGACCCTAGATGAGTGGAAAACCGTGACCTATTAGATGAGTCCTGATTTCAGTTTATAAGAGATGATGATAGGTTTTGAGTATGTCACAGACCCATGAAACCATGGCCCCAAGCTGTCAACAAGGCACTGTGCAAGCTGATGGTGGCTGCATAATAGTGTGGGTTGTGTTTACATGGAATGGACGAGATCCTCTGGTCCAACTGAACCAATCATTGACTGGAAATGGTTATGTGTGGCTAGGAGACCATTTGCAGCCATTCAAGGACTTCATGCTCCGAAATGACGATGGAATTTTTATGGATGACAATGTGACATGTCAGAACATTCTGGAAAATTCAAGCGGCTTATTTGGGCACCCAGATGGCCCATCATGAATCCAATTGAACATTTATGGTTAGTTTACTGAACAGAATAGTAACCATACGAGAGAAATTAATCAACAATATATTCTCTAACATCATCTAAAAGTCTGACAATGTTCAGGTGAAACCTATTCTTTCCGAGTTAAAGATGTTGTCAATGACGGTTGTTCGATAAGCAGCTAAGAAGGCAAACATTTGAGGGCGCAAGATCAGAAGTATAAGTGCTTAAGGGATGATTTCCCACACAAACTGGATAGTTCTGTTTCTGAAATCACCAGAGTGCGTTATCGTGCAGTAGTGACAACTGAAGCTGTTCTGTTGGTCTTTTTCTTATACAGTGATCGAAAGGTGCCTTAGTTGTTGCCAAAAATGCCAGCTGTGATGGGAACACTCATGCGGAGGAGTTCATAGTGCACAACACCCTTTTCGTGCCACTAAATGCCGAATATTATCTGCTCACACTGCCCTTTGCTCGTGAAGATGTCGCTTGCCGGGACTGTTACAAAGTTAACACAAAGGCATTATAGCTTGTCACAAGTAACAGTACTGCATAGGAATGCTCAGTGAGCAAACTGGTGACGTTCGAGCAAAAAATGTAATAATAGTCTCCTAGCCCATTGACAGCAAATGTCACAATTCATCACTCATGTCAATTGTCAAGAATTCTAGGGAAAACATTCATGCCAGAAGGATCTTTCTTGGAACAATCAAGTTTTTTTTTTCTGGTGTGATTTGTCCAATAGCATTCGAGCCACATACAATACAAATGCTTCGAGCTGCTGCTGCTGCTGCTGCCTGCACCCCTCCTTTGTACCGAGAGCGCAAAACATATCACAAATGTTAGACATTTTTCCACGTGGGACTATATTTTATAAGCCTTAAACAACTTTCGAAAGACTGAAGTATGCAAAATCTGATATGTAACTGGACAACAAATACTAGAAATACAAATATGAAAATGGCACTTCATAAACACATTCATAGGAACGTACGCATATTGTGTAACTGCATGATACTAGAGTTATCGAAGTTATTTTGCATATAAAATCAAACTACACCAAGAAACAGTTTCCTGAAACTTCCTGGAAGATTAAAACTGTGTGCCGGACTGAGACTCGAGCTCGGGACCTTTGCCTTTCGCGGGCACATGCTCTACCAACTGAGCTACCCAAGCACGACTCGGCCACTGTACGTAGACGAAACTCTCGAACATGAAATGTTCTGATCTTCATGCAACCTCGAGCTTTTTCGTGGAAGATTTTAATATTACTGGTGGATTAGAAAATGAAGCAAATTATCTTTGAGGTTCTGTCAAAGTGATACCTTTAGCTGACAGCCAAAATTCAATTAAAAAACAACGGAATGAGTGGACCTAAACGGGCGAAATTGCGTCTACTTTGCGTGACGTTTACCACTTTTTTTCCCTCTCTATCAAAAATCATCGGCAGAAGTTGGAATCGAACTCTCACCGTTCTCACCGTAAGAATACGAACTTGTCATATACACTCCTGGAAATGGAAAAAAGAACACATTGACATCGGTGTGTCAGACCCACCATACTTGCTCCGGACACTGCGAGAGGGCTGTACAAGCAATGATCACACGCACGGCACAGCGGACACACCAGGAACCGCGGTGTTGGCCGTCGAATGGCGCTAGCTGCGCAGCATTTGTGCACCGCCGCCGTCAGTGTCAGCCAGTTTGCCGTGGCATACGGAGCTCCATCGCAGTCTTTAACACTGGTAGCATGCCGCGACAGCGTGGACGTGAACCGTATGTGCAGTTGACGGACTTTGAGCGAGGGCGTATAGTGGGCATGCGGGAGGCCGGGTGGACGTACCGCCGAATTGCTCAACATGTGGGGCGTGAGGTCTCCACAGTACATCAGTGTTGTCGCCAGTGGTCGGCGGAAGGTGCACGTGCCCGTCGACCTGGGACCGGACCGCAGGGACGCACGCCAAGACCGTAGGATCCTACGCAGTGCCGTAGGGGACCGCACCGCCACTTCCCAGCAAATTAGGAACACTGTTGCTCCTGGGGTATGGGCGAGGACCATTCGCAACCGTCCCCATGAAGCTGGGCTACGGTCCCGCACACCGTTAGGCCGTCTTCCGCTCACGCCCCAACATCGTGCAGCCCGCCTCCAGTGGTGTCGCGACAGGCGTGAATGGAGGGATGAATGGAGACGTGTCGTCTTCAGCGATGAGAGTCGCTTCTGCCTTGGAGCCAATGATGGTCGTATGCGTGTTTGGCGCCGTGCAGGTGAGCGCCACAATCAGGACTGCATACGACCGAGGCACACAGGGCCAACACCCGGCATCATGGTGTGGGGAGCGATCTCCTACACTGACCGTACACCACTGGTGATCGTCGAGGGGACACTGAATAGTGCACGGTACATCCAAACCGTCATCGAACCCATCGTTCTACCATTCCTGCACCGGCAAGGGAACTTGCTGTTCCAACAGGACAATGCACGTCCTCATGTATCCCGTGCCACCCAACGTGCTCTAGAAGGTGTAAGTCAACTACCCTGGTCAGCAAGATCTCCGGATCTGTCCCCCATTGAGCATGTTTGGGACTGGATGAAGCGTCGTCTCACGCGGTCTGCACGTCCAGCACGAACGCTGGTCCAACTGAGGCGCCAGGTGGAAATGGCATGGCAAGCCGTTCCACAGGACTACATCCAGCATCTCTACGATCGTCTCCATGGGAGAATAGCAGCCTGCATTGCTGCGAAAGGTGGATATACACTGTACTAGTGCCGACATTGTGCATGCTCTGTTGCCTGTGTCTATGTGCCTGTGGTTCTGTCAGTGTGATCATGTGATGTATCTGACCCCAGGAATGTGTCAATAAAGTTTCCCCTTCCTGGGGCAATGAATTCACGGTGTTCTTATTTCAATTTCCAGGAGTGTGTGTCTATATATATATATATATATATATATATATATATATATATATATATACAGGGTGTTTCAAAAATGACCGGTATATTTGAAACGGCAATAAAAACGAAATGAGCAGCGATAGAAATACACCATTTGTTGCAATATGCTTGGGACAACAGTACATTTTCAGGCAGGCAAACTTTCGAAATTACAGTAGTTACAATTTTCAACAACAGATGGCGCTGCGGTCTGGGAAACTCTATAGTATGATATTTTCCACATATCCACCATGTGTAGCAATAATATGGCGTAGTCTCTGAATGAAGTTACCCGAAGCCTTTGACAACGTGTCTGGCGGAATGGCTTCACATGCAGATGAGATGTACTGCTTTAGCTGTTCAATTGTTTCTGGATTCTGGCGGTACACCTGGTCTTTCAAGTGTCCCCACAGAAAGAAGTCACAGGGGTTCATGTCTGGCGAATAGGGAGGCCAATCCACGCCGCCTCCTGCGTGTTTCGGATAGCCCAAAGCAGTCACACGATCATCGAAATATTCATTCAGGAAATTAAAGACGTCAGCCGTGCGATGTGGCCGGGCACCATCTTGCATAAACCACGAGGTGTTCGCAGTGTCGTCTAAGGCAGTTTGTACCGCCACAAATTCACGAAGAATGTCCAGATAGCGTGATGCAGTAATCGTTTCGGATCTGAAAAATGGGCCAATGATTCCTTTGGAAGAAATGGCGGCCCAGACCAGTACTTTTTGAGGATGCAGGGACGATGGGACTGCAACATGGGGCTTTTCGGTTCCCCATATGCGCCAGTTCTGTTTATTGACGAAGCCATCCAGGTAAAAATAAGCTTCGTAAGTAAACCAAATGCTGCCAACATGCATATCGCCGTCATCAATCCTGTGCACTATATCGTTAGTGAATGTCTCTCGTGCACCCATGGTAGCGGCGCTGAGGGGTTGCCGCATTTGAATTTTGTATGGATAGAGGTGTAAAGTCTGGCGCATGAGACGATACGTGGACGTTGGCGTCATTTGGACTGCAGCTGCAACACGGCGAACGGAAACCCGAGGCCGCTGTTGGATCACCTGCTGCACTAGCTGCGCGTTGCCCTCTGTGGTTGCCGTACGCGGTCGCCCTACCTTTCCAGCACATTCATCCGTCACGTTCCCAGTCCGTTGAAATTTTTCAAACAGGTCCTTTATTGTATTGCTTTTCGGTCCTTTGGTTACATTAAACCTCCGTTGAAAACTTCGTCTTGTTGCAACAACACTGTGTTCTAGGCGGTGGAATTCCAACACCAGAAAAATCCTCTGTTCTAAGGAATAAACCATGTTGTCTACAGCACACTTGCACGTTGTGAACAGCACACGCTTACAGCAGAAAGACGACGTACAGAATGGCGCATCCACAGACTGCGTTGTCTTCTATATCTTTCACATCACTTGCAGCGCCATCTGTTGTTGAAAATTGTAACTACTGTAATTTCGAAAGTTTGTCTGCCTGAAAATGTACTGTTGTCCGAAGCATATTGCAACAAACGGTGTATTTCTATCACTGCTCGTTTAGTTTTTATTGCCGTTTCAAATATACCGGTCACGCTGCCGGTTCCGCCTTTTTTTTTTTTTACACAGGAAACGCACCAAAATATACACTCAAATGGCAGTGTATTCCTTCAAAAAACGAAAATATTCTCGTTTTTTCCGAAACACTTATTGAAGGCAATCAATTAAAATAAAACAAAAGAAGTCATTTCGACAAAATCAAAAGGGTGAAATCAGAAAAACGCATAGGGAGGAATGGGGCAGCAATTTTAACGTGCCCACACATTCTTCCTTCCGCCACTTCTACGTCGTGGAACATCTAAATCCATAGAAGTGTCCACAAAAATAGAAATAAATAAAAAAAAAGAAAGAGGGGGGGGGGGGCATGGCAACTCATCCAACGCCTTGGCAATGAAAAACAAGATACAACATATTAGAAAAAAATTCACGATAACGGAGCATCCAGAGCCATGTCCAATGTGCGGTGGCCATATAGTGGGAAAAGGCAGACGGATCTGCGTCATATCCATTCACCATCACGTAGTGGACATAATGGCCAACAAGCCATTGTTATTCGATCGAGGAAAGAAGGTTGAATCGGGACGCACGAGAATTTCCCCCGAGATAGCCGCCCCCGACGTCCTGAGGAGAAAAGCCAGTTGTCGGCGAAGCCATCTCCAATGGTTATGACCGCAGGAAATCAGCCGATGAGATAATGTATCAGGTTCATGGCAACGATTGCAGCGATCCGTTACACTGAGGCCAATACGAAAAAGTCGCACGTTGGTAGGTACAATATCATGAACAACTTGGTACCATAAGGACGCCACTTCCATCGGGAAAATCGAGAGACTGATGTTAGACCAAACAATCTTCCAGTTCGTTTCTGGCGACAGGGCTTCCATAGAGGGAAGACTGTAAGGAACTGGCAAGTGGCTTAACAGTATTTTTAGGGAGAGATTCGCTTGGGAAAGGATATTTACTCCTAAATAACTGACCTCAAGAAAAAATTCCCTGACGTGCCGTAATTTATAACTAATCCTACCAATATCTGCTGGAGGTGTTAAATTCACTGGTCGGATACAGTCATAAAGGCGAGCTGTAAGTGGCTGGGGGCACGTTGACACGTTAACACGGAGCGACGGATGAATAAGGCAGACATCTTAACCCAAATGTCAGGGAGGCCCATACCTCCCTGCAAACGGGGCCGTGCCATGACCCCATAATGCACGCGAAATACAGAGTGGCGCCAGATAAACCTGCCAGTTAAACTTTGCAAGTTGCGGGACACCATCGCAGGGAGTGGAAAGATTTGTGCAATAAAATAAGCCTTACTTAACACATACGTTTCCATGGCCCGAACTTTATGAAGAAGTGAGAGGGAGCAACGCTTGTGTTCAATGATTGCACCCTGAATCTTATCCGTGACAGACTTCCAGTTTATCATAGCCATCTTTAGCGGAAAGCTGTCAGTTATAACACCCAACAATCGATATCGGGTGACCTTCGAAGCCCGTGGAATTTCAACAGCGTCAAATCCTCGCAAACTGAGTAAACGACATTTCTGGTCATTAACCCGCGCTTCCGTAAGACGACAAAAGGCATCCAAAACTTCCTTCAGCAGTGGTATACCATCATGGGTGTGGAGAAGAACCATAATGTCATAAGTATATGCACGAACGGTAAACCTTTCTCCCAGCAGCAACCAGCCACTCAGACGAGCAGCTATAGTTCGCAATAATGGTTCCAGAAACAGCACGTAGAGCGACATTGATAATGGACTCCCTTGAAGGACGCCCTGACACACCGCGATGGGGGAAGTAAGACGGCCATTTACGTCAATGGACGCCCGAATACCAGTGATTAGAGAGCTAAACAGCCGTCGTGCAGCATTGTTAAAACCAACAGTCGTCAATACTTGCATAAGGAATCCATGATTGACGCAGTTGAACACTTGGTGAAAATCAATGAAAAGCAAAGAGCTTGGCACGGGAATGGTGGAAGTAATCGAAATTAAGTCTCTACATTCAGCAACGGGAGTCAGGAGAGTACAACCTGGAAGACAACTTTGATGACTCGCAATTATGGTAGTCAACAATACCGATATTTGACTATTGACCGCTTGCGCTCTATTTTATAATCATAGTTGAAGAGGGTTATTGGGCAGACCTGAACCACATGCAAACGTCCCGGCTTTTTGGGAATCAGGACTATTTTAGCAACCTTAAAGGTGGGCGGGAGAAGGCCTCCCTGGAACACCTCATTCACCATGGAAGTTATCGTATCTCCTATTAATGGCCAAAATCGAATATAAAATTCTTCCCATCTAGAGAACGAATGGTAGAAAGACACGTCCTTTGAGATCGCTTGTGAAGCCGGAGAAGATGATAGAGAGAGGTCAACTCACCCTGTACGATTGAACGAGGCTGGGAACGCAGTCGGACCCCATCCATTTGCCTACGTTTCAGTTGGAGAAGTTTTGCCTTCACACGGTGGACGTCGACGACCCTCAAGGAGGCATCACGAGCATTATCGTAAAGATCGCGAATGACTGCACAATAAAATTCCCTAGTGCGTCTTATTTCAGCAGCTTTTTCAGCGCTAAAATGCTTGAGTGTATTTCGAATCCGGGATTTAGCAAAGGTAACCCACCATTCGAGAAGTGAGGAATAACGCGTCTGGGACTGGGTTGTCCGCCGCCATACATCTGCGATGATGCCTTCCAGAGAGGGGTCCGTGAGATGTAGAGTGTTTAGCTTCCATAAAGGGCGCGAGAGATGGACCCACTGCGGGACGTGGTTAAAAGTAATTGAAACAGCACAGTGATCAGTGAAACTGGCAGGAATTACATCTATAGAAGCTGCCTACATATGGGAGCAGATAAATAAAAGCGGTCCAATCGGCTACTTGAAGTAGCAGTAAAAAACGTGAACCGCACCAATGTAGGATATCTGCAAACCCAAGCATTCTGTAGATGCAAGGACGTCACCATATCATTAAGTTCACGACAAAATGTATGATTGAGGGTCTGATCAACACGGCATAAGACGCAGTTAAAATCGCCCCCTAACAAAACCTTGCACCGGTTCCGTCAGAGGAAATAAACAACTTCTTCCTCATAGAAACGCGCGCGATCGGATGAACGACCGGATCCAGACGGAGCGTAAAGGAAAATTAAGGTGACGTCATAAAAACTACAGCCTATACCGCGATCATCATGTAGCGTTTCGAAGTCCGTCAGCGTGAGTCAATCTCGATAAAGCAAAGCCATACCGGTAGAATTTTCAGGCGCGACATTGAAAAACATAGAATATCCAGGAAGACAAAACACATCAAATAATACTTCTTGTGAACACACGATATCAGCTTGGGAATCGTAAATAAACTGGCGTAACGCAGTAAGCCGTAATTGGGAATGTATCCTATTAACATTGAGGGTTAGAAATGTACATGCATGCATCCGCTAACACATGTAAGGTCAATAAACAACATTAAGGAAAAAGCACTATCACGTCCGTCTCTCCCCAATGTCCGGAGGCAGGGAAAAGAAGGTATAATGCTAGTCCTCCCCACCTGACGCTGAGGAATCCTCGCTTCTCTTTTTACGACGCGCCGCAGCACGGGCAGGTTGAAAACGCTGTTTCACACCACTCCATGAAAATATACACTCTTGATGTGGAGGGGATGGGGGCACGTCAAGCTCCGATTTGACAGAGGAGCCATCGTCACCGCACTTGTCGGAAATAGGGGAACGCAACTCAGAACGACCAACAGCAACATCAGGTACAGAAGAGACAGGTAATGCAGTGCCGGTGTCGGGTGGCATCTCCTGAACATCAGGAAGAGAACCCGTAGAATCCCGTTGCTCGACCGTCTCAGCGTGGAGGAGGGGTGGTACTGCACTAGAACACTGTAAAGGCTGGTCAGCAGGCGACGTCTCTGCGGGAACAACGGAACCCACGGGAACCGTCACGTCGACGGGTGAAGTGGGGGACGCAGATTGAACGCACATTTAAACATCAACAGAAGCAGCTACATCCTCTCTGGTAATACTGGAATCACAACTAACATCAGTAGACAACGAATTACCGCCAGAAGGTGCACCCTCTGTCAACGCCGTGTCAGAAGAACGAGACTGAAGTGGGGCATCCTCGAAATCTGTACCATCCTCAGTCTGCCGGCGTTTGACATGCGCTGCAGGAGCCGTCGTCCCCTCGTGGACAGAAGCCGCTCTGGTACGCGTCGGTAACAGCGGAAATTCGCGACGAGTAGGGGGTAATGTTCCCCTACATCGCTTAAAGCTTGAGACTGACTGACAGCTGACTGCGAAGTTACTATGTCTGCTGACGTTAAAGGAAGACGTTTTCGATAAGACGACGTCAGAACAGTAGTACGGCGCGGGCAGTCAGATCTGAGATGACCACTTTCGTTACAGATTAAACAAGTTCCTTCTTGCCCTGTGTATGTAACATGGATGCAGTAACCACAGACAGTTAAGTGGGAAGGAATATTCTTTTTAACGCACATGTACACAGTCCGGATACCATTATGACACTGGAAGCGATGTTGTGCTGACCAGCGTTCCCATCGAATATGCCGTATGATTCCAAACGGAAGCAACGCTGTTTTCAGAAATGAATCGTCCACTTCAGGAGGAAGGTTATAAATTCTCGAGTGCCGCATTTTCGAGGAGGACCTGACTAACAGAACCATCGCGATGTGTAAACAACACTTTAGAACCAACCCGGGAGAGAAGTCTTTCAACTTCAACGGGATCATAAAACTTCACAAAGAATGCATACAAATCAGAATCAAAGTAAGCAGTATCTACCTGATCAGCTGCAACACGGATAACATCAGCCAACCAATCGTGAATTTCTAAGGAGCCAGGTTGAACACGACGAGTACTCTTGCCAAAACTGAAATGAACAGTAGCTCGATGAGGAACAGATTTAGGAGACTCGACAGACACCATGGCGCGGGCAGAAAACACCGCCGCCAAGAGGAAAACGACAACAAATTCCGCTACGCAACTAGGATGTGACTCCGGCCGATACACCAACAAGACTGAGTAGCTTCGACACAAGCTGCGCTGCGGCACAGGTGGAAGTCAACGAGAACCTGCTCGCTCGACGCGCAGGGCGATACTGACCACTAGACCAGTCGCGCAAGGCGATACTGACCACTAGACCACTCGCAGATACAACACTGCAACGCTCGAGCGCAAGACAACACAGTTTTCATTCAGATGGCTGGACCCAAAATTGTGAGGAGGGTCTGTTTAATTGGCGCCTTAAGAGGACGTCTCAGACAGTCTCTGTGGCGGCTGGTTAGCGGCCAGGTTTAATGCCTAAGACTGTACCTAGTGCAAAAGTTATGACAATTTTATTTCTGTTAAACAAAAAGGGGACAAAACGAAGCTAGTATCTACACCTTAGACTCTAAGAGAGCATTAAAGGACTAATAATCATGGACTTGAGTCCCTTTACCATCATCGTCGTCGTCGTTGCCATCATCATCGATACTCATATGTTTTATGACTAAGATTTTGGAGGTGATTTAGATCTGGACAATCAAACTCATCTTGTAATAAGCTTTGCATCAAAAGACTCATCCAGCATAACTTGTTTAACAGCCTTCCTTTAATTTTTTGTCTAATTTCTCTTATTTCGTTTATTAAGGCAACTTTTCACTTTTTATATTTTAAAGGTTTCCGGTTCACGTAATTTTATTTCTGGTGCCTCAGTTAATGATGTAAATTTCCCTTTTTTCCTTTCATCAAACAAAGGAGAATAATATATACTATATAGATAGAAGAGGCATGCTATCCTCCCTCTCCCTTGCTGATTCAGCTACTCTTCCAGGTCTGAGTTATTCGAATAGCCTTCTCTCACTCTTATTAATTTGATTAACTATTTAATTAAATTAATCAATTAATTAACCACTCCTCTTCTGGTAAACCCCCCTCCTGGAAATTGACAGGAAAAAGACTCAGTTGATCGGTCATGTGGAGGGAAATTGATTGCAGTTTATGGAATATTGTTTAAACAATTTAGACAATGTATACAATATTGCTTAATTATTTATGGCAGTGTATGGAATATAATTTATTTATTTAGTGAAAGAATTTGTCAGGAAATCGATTGCAGTGTATGGAATATTGTTTAAACAATGTAGACAATGTGTGGAATATTGTTTATTTAACCAATTTATGGGATTCAAGCAGTGTATGGAATATATGAACTTGGTGGCTCTGTGGTGGAGAGGAAGGATCTCATAACAGGAAATTCAAGGGTATATTGTTTATTAACAAAAAATTCAGTTTGTGGGGGGTGGATTTCTGTTGCTCATCATTCTCTGCTGTTTGGAAAGATGTAGGTCTTGTAAGAAGCAATGACATGGGGCAAACATGTTGCATAACCTAATGTTCGGCACTATACTCTAGGTGTCTTAACCTAATGTTTGGCCCTTTGTCAGCAGTTAACCTAATGTTCTGTTAAAAGGTTTTCCATAATGAAATTTTCACTCTACAGCGGAGTGTGCGCTGATATGAAACTTCCTGGCAGATTAAAACTGTGTGCCGGACCGAGACTCGAACTCGGGACCCTTGCCTTTCGCAAGCGAGTTCGAGTCTCGGTCCGGCACACAGTTTTAATCTGCCTGGAAGTTTCAGGTTTTCCACGTCATCCACATCCCCTTAAACTATTGTACCACCTTTGATACCAAATTAAGTAATTAGTTATGTTCTCCCACCATTTTCTGGTACACTTTTCGAATTTCACACGCATTTGAACGCCATTTCTGGCGCACTCTTCTTTGTCACCCACCCCCACATCTTTAAGCTATTGCACCGTGTTTTACATAAAAATCAAGCAAATTAATTATGCAAATTAACCTAGTGTTCTGCACTTAACCTGCTGTTCTGCTCCATGTCACCCACCCACCCACACCCTCCCCTTAACTATTGTACCGCGAACACCACGCTGATATAAAAATTTATGCAAATCAATATGCAAATTAATTAAATCGATATCCTTCACATTTATGTGGTAGTTTTTTTAATTCCCAGCATCCTATTGGTGGGGGGGGGGGATGGGGAAAGCTATGGAATATAGTTTATACAAAAGATCGCTGATAAAAAACATATCCCGCCACCCGACGTCTGACACCGACGCCACCGACTCCGCACTTGCTGCCAGGAGTCGGGATGCACCGGCGGCCCCCGCAAAGTGACGACGCTGCCATCAGCTGCTGAACCATGCGCAGGTGTCAGTTCTGGTCCCACAAGGATGAGGTGGCAGTATCTCTTTCATACATGACACCTGAGAAGTACCTGTTGAAACGTGTTCACCGAGGCACTGTTGCTGGCGCGATGACGCATAGCTGCGGGTCCAGCGCCGAGAGAAATGTTTGCATAGTGGCTCACCCTCACAGGCCCAGCTAAAAGGTTGTCGGCGCTATACTGAAGTAACAAGTTCAAAATGGTTCAAATGGCTCTGAGCACTAGTGGACTTAACATCTGAGGTCATCAGTCCCCTAGAACTTAGAACTACTTAAACCTAACTAACCTAAGGACATCACACACATCCATGCCCGAGGTAGGATTCGAACCTGCGACCGTAGCAGTCACGCGGTTTCAAACTGAAGCGCCTAGAACCGCTCGGCCACCGCGGCCGGCAAGTAACAAGTCTATGTTAATAACAGCCAAGTCCCCCTTTGAATGCGCTATGTAAATCTTTTACAGTGTTCCCCAGAACAACACAGGATGCATTCTTCTTAGCGATTCTAATGGAACAGTCCGTCCATTACACATCAGTCCCTTCCGGGAAATAGTAAAATGCTGCAGAAATAGTTAACGGTCGCTTTTGTTGTTGTAGGAGCTTTCGTGATGTCTCAGCTTGTCTGCATGGAAATTCTTGTCCTAACAGGATCTGTTTACGAAAGTAGTCCCGAATAACACCGAATGGATTCTTCCTGATGGTCCTAATGGGTCAGCACGTCCGTCTCGTCTCTTACTGAATTTACCCATTAAACTGCTGCTGCTGCCAATGTGGGAGCACTGCCCGCCATTGTTTTCGATATCTATAGCACACATAATTTTGCACGTAGAAAAAATCTTTCATTCCCATTATGGCTATCGATGTGCTGAATCTTTACCTCTCTCACAGTAGAACAAAATGGATCAAATGGCTCTGAGCACTATGGGACTGAACATCTGAGGTCATCAGTCCCCTAGACTTAGAACTACTTAAACCTAACTAACCTATGGACATCACACACTTCCATGCCCGAGGCAGGATTCGAACCTGCGACCTTAGCAGCAGCGTGGTTCCAGACTGAAGCAAGACTGTTGTACAAAGGCTAGGACTCTTCCCTTGGTACAAAGGCGTCACTGTTTCTACCCCTGACCTGCTTGCTTGATTGCTTGCTTTCTACACCCATCCCCAGAAACAGGGATTACAAGAACAAACTTACTTTCACATGGTTCACCAGAATATTATACCATTTACGCGATACTTCTCGATATCAAGCACATAGCAATATCGCTTGCATAGCAGTATCGCTTGCACGGTATAATTCGAAAGATATAGAATGGAAATTATTTCTCTAGAAACCCGAAACTTTAGCGAGGTTCAGCGTGCTGTAAACCACTGAGTACTAGAAACTTATCCCGTCTGTGAAGACCTTTACTTGTAAACTCGAAAAAAATAGAGGAAACTGTTATTTCCACTCGCGAATAGTGATGTCGGTGATGTAACAGATTCCAAATCATCCCTGTAATTTACAAAGTCAACTAAGGTGCTTCTCATGTCTAGAGAACCAGCAAACGTGTCTTCTCCAGTCTTTCATCTACTAGATGCACACACCACAATCGATGTTGTCTCAACTAAATGAAGGCGGGAAATATGCAGAAGCAGTCAACTGGACAATTTACATTGGATGGAATAATGGTCCAGCACAGACACACGTCCATATTAAATCTTCTCAAATTTCCATGAGGATCACACACGATCACGAAAGCTGTCAAACACATACTGAGTATTAGTTTACTATTCAGCCGTCTAGAGGACGACATGGTTAGGTCAGCTACATTCCTGCACCCCAACAGGCCTTTCCTTTGGACAGCTCCTGCCGTTAGTTGGAAACGTGAATCATACTCAGCACAGGCCACCGCCGCCGCGCACCACGCACCCCAGACAGAATCGTCCTAGGAAACCGGCTACATATACACTATCACAGTACTTATAATTAAATGTTACTGTTTCGGTCTCAACTGACTGACATTTGACAATGAGCGAAGTATCGGAAATACCCTCTGCTGACGGCTGTGGCTCCGGAAATAGAAATATCTGTACAATTCCTACGACTTGACATACTTTTCCCTTTGCTATCACAGTATTCCACGTAAAATCCATACCTTCGTTACGAGTGGACACAGTCAGTTTCTTTGCACATCAGAACACACACACATACTTTATAAGCCTGATGCTCAAGGCGAACCTATCACGCATCCCGTGTTACTGAGTATAAAACTTCGCCAATAACTGATTGCTGGCGATACGAAAATCAGCGATGGGTGGACTTGTCTCATAAGTTTTCCTGCGAGTTGTACCACTGTGTCTTAGAAAGAGGGGCGCAATCGTCTTACAAGCCGCCAGCTGTTAAAAAAAATAAAAAAAGGTAACAGTGACCATATTACTGTCACAGGCGTTCTTGGTTCTACAGGTGCTCACAAGTGTCCATGTTAAAAGCTATATTGGCTTTATAAATCGAGGTATAGCATTATCTCCGAATGAAGTAGTTTTTCCAGACAAAAACCGCGACTCTGAATATAGACGGTGATCGCCAGAGTGTATATTATCAGACCAACAGTGGGGTTACACGTCACCGACGGTGCAACCTCGTAATAAAAATACCGAATTTATAAAGCGATTCGGCTATGGAATGCGGTATGAAGTCGGTATTTGCAACTGCCTCATGCCGCCACTAGATATTTCTCCAGTATTTGTAATGCAGTCTGTCTCGATGCCACGTCAGAGGTTCTGCAATATATTCACTGGGTTATAGGTGATGGTTGATTGAGAAGGATCATATGCAGTAGATGCTGTGCTGATTGAGGTTGTAAGAAATGTACTCGGGATTTTCAGATCTCTAGTGTTACGCTCTCCAGTAGAAATTCTGTCTGTGATTTGGAATCAAGTCTACCCATTCAACCACATACCTGTTTTGGATCCCATGGAGAAGTCTTTTAATTATTACAACCACTAGCGAATCATACTTCTGGCACTCTCATATCTCGAAACGAGTCACCTTTTTCGTACCTATCTGGTACAGTAAAATTTTAGATAGTCTCTATGCATCTTGCAACTACCTCTCAGACTCTGCACTGCCACCCTGCAGCTTTTCACATGTGATCATTTCAATTTAAGTCGGAACTGAGCAGAAGTCGGAGAGAGCTATATCTACCACATTCTACACCCCATGTAGAAACACGCTAAGCTGAGTTAGTGCGAAAGGACCGTGTTTTGACCATTCGATGAAAATGGGAACATGTTGTCATAGCTCCGCCAACAATGTACGATGTGTAAGGTCAGGCCAAAGGAAACCCACCCCTGCAACACAAGGTAGTATAAAAAACAGTAACTGGGACAAGGACGAGGCTTTTGCTACTGCATTATGGTGCGTCTCCAAACTACATACAGGTACTGCTGTCCGAAGCAGTCCCTCAGGGCCCACTCACGTCCATCACCCCAACATGCTATTTTCGTTATTCTGTAGCATTCAACAGAGAAAAATTACGAACTATAAAAACTCCGCTATCTTCATCTGATAGAGAACTCGACAGGATTTTTATCGCATCTCTCTCCTCCCATATATCGAAAAAAATACCGTCTGCATGCCAGCATCGAGCACACGTGGTGATGTTATTAAATATGCAGGTATTGATCCATTGCACAGTCCAGTGTAAAGTGTCAACGCCTGTACTGTAAGAGGGTGACCGTATCACACACACTATACTGTCAACCACAAGAGATGCTCCCTGTGTCGTTGTTTGAAACTTTTTTTTCTGCTGTTACACAGTTTTGTTTTTTCCACCACGGTTTCGAGGTCTGTGTCAAGCTCTAAACTGGTATTAACACGTTCTGATCCTTTGCCTCTCCCAGAAAACTAGACATTACATGGTGTAAATCATATTATTACTGCTGCTATCATAAAACACACACACACACACACACACACACACTGGATGATTTGAAATAAAAGACAGTCACAACATAAGGAAACAGGAAGAGTTTTGCAGTGTTGTGGAGTGTTTCCAAACTGCTGTCCTAAGGTTATTGACGACCTCTACATTTAAACTCATCTGTCACAGTGACAGGCTTACTGATGACTCTGTCTTCCATTTCGATTGACTCCTGATACTGCAGTCATGTACGTGATCACTGTTTCAGTGCTAGCCATCCCCAGAAGGTGTTGCCCCTCGGCGAAAACTCTTTCTCCATCTCAAACAAAGCGATATCAGTCGATCATTATGTGGTAACCAATGGTGTACCAGTAGATGGATGGGATGGAAAAGACATTGTCAATGTACTGTAATAATAAGCAGCACAGTTGATAGTGTGAACAATTTTACTAATTTTACAGTAATTTCAACATCGACCAATGATGCAACAGCATGCTTCCCAAGTTCAGTACATCACTAAACCGCCCCTTCTATATTTTGCGAGTACCATTGCGCATGAAGATGGATGACTGTGCAGTATGTCCATTCATTATCAATCCTCGAACATAAGTAGTGGGGCAAGGTTCGTGTCAGGTCACTCTGCATTGTTGCCATATTTATTCAAGATGGCGGCGATGACGTCATCCAAGATGGCAGCATGTAGACTTGGCAACATCGCATGACATCATCCAAGATGGCGGCTTTTGGCGGGAAAATAGGCCAATTGTGCTACGTCCACCAACATAACCTCAAGAAAAAATGGCGGGAAATTTGAATTTTGGCGGGAAAACAGGATTATTGTGCTACGTCCACTAACCTAAGCCTCCAGAAGAAAAAATGGCGGGAAGTTTGAATTCCAACACGATAATGCATGCAAAAACCGTACTTATCTTTATTATTACTGATTATCATTTATTAACATTCATTATCATTTATTATTATTTGTTATCATTTATTATTAATTATTATCTTTTATTATTATTTATTATTATTGACCTGCCTACACTAGAAAATTCCCTCCAAATTCAAATTCCAACACGATAATGGCTGCAAAACCTTACTTTTGTTTATTATTGTTCATTATCATTTATTAACATTCATTATCATTCATTGTCGTTTATTATCATTCATTATCATTTATTATCATTCATTATCATTTATTATTATTATTTATTATTATAGGCCTACCTCCACTAGAAAATTGCGTCAAGTTCAAATTCCAAAGCGATAATGTATCGAAAACTGTACTTCTATTTATTATTATCTTTTACTATTTATTCATGATGTCCGATTTTCTCGGCGAGAAAGCCATTTCCCTCACATATATAACAAAAATCTATCACAAGTTCATATCCCAACACCATAATTGTTCACACGTACGAACTTTCTCTGTCACTTATCTTTTTTCACTGGTAGCCTATCATAATCGTGTCAAATAATAAACTGCACTTATAGTAACATAAGTCACATCCTTTGATTTTGCAGGGGGGAAGGGACTGAAGACTTTATTTCAAGCAGTACGGTCATCACTTGTTCTCCAACACAGACAGCACACACATCTTTGATATCGCAGTGCAGTCGCCACGACGTCCGCGCTCCAACTGAATTAGTGCAGATCCGTCCCCACCCCCTGGCCAGCGCACGGAGACACTGCCAACGCCTGTCACGTGAGATGGCCGGCCACTCGCGGTGGACTGTCGGTACGCTGGGGGCGAGCCCAGCGATCGCTCCCACGTCGTAAACATGTTTTTGTTGGACACGCTAGTCACCACATGTATTCGTCGCCTCCGCACGTTTCCCGCCAAAATTGTTTGCCTTGGAGCTGAATCACCCAACGGTCGGCCGTTCCCTGCCACACTTTTGGCACCAAAGTTGTTTCCCTGGGCACGTTCAAACCTGTTGATGGCGACCGCTCGCCGTCCACCACGTGTCCTTGTGCAAACGAGAATGCAGTGCTACACTTTTGGCGGCAAAGTTTGCTTGACAGTGGAATCCGCCATGACTATATAATAGCACGTTTGATCCGCACTAGAACACTCGCTAATAGACTCTCTCTCGCGCGTGTGTGTAATAACTGTACAATCGCTGTGCCGCCGTCCTGCTTGTGGCACATACCCTCCATACATGTGATGGACATAGTCTTCTCTAAATGCCTAAGTACTTAATTCCATTTCGTTTTTAATTCAATTAAATAATTCAATTTACAATTTCATATATGTATGCAAAGGTGTTCAACTACCTAATTTCAACTACTTTTCGAAGACCAGGCAGCCACCTCTCCCTAGGAACCAGCGCCGAGTTTGAATTCTGGCGGTAAAGAAAGGTCACTTCTGCTTTCTCTACCAACCTAACAAAATTGTTGGAAAGAAAGGGCACTTGTACGAACCTCAGCTGCATGACCGCCACTCCCTCCTAGGAACCAGCGCCAAGTTTGAAATCTGCCAGTAAACAAAGCTCACTTGCGCTCCCACCACCAACCTTAGAATATTGTTGCAAACAAAGCTCATCACCACTAAACTAAGCCACCAGCATTCAACCTCTTCCTACACATTTCGGGTAAAAGGACTCATGAGTTATGTAGGAGTGTTTGACAGGTCTGTATGGTGTTGGACATGTTGGTGTGATACATACACTCCATTCCTAAATAAAGTATATTGGTTCCTCCATCCATGGGCCTAGTGCAGGGTGAGTCCTCAAAATGTAGTTGAAATTAGGTAGTTGAACACCTTTGCATACATATATGAAATTGTAAATTGAATTATTTAATTGAATTAAAAACGAAATGGAATTAAGTACTTAGGTATTTAGAGAAGACTATGTCCATCGCATGTATGGAGGGTATGTGCCACAAGCGGGACGGTGACACAGCGATTGTACAGTTATTACGCGCGCGCGAGAGAGAGTCAGTTAGCGAGCATTCTAGTGTGGATGAAATGTGCTGTTATATAGTCATGGCGGATTCCACTGTTGAGCAAACTTTGCCACCAAAAGTGTAGCACTGCGTTCTCACTTGCACAAGGACATGTGGTGGACGGTGAGCGGTCGCCATCGACAGGTTTGAACGTGCCCAGGAAAACAACTTTGGTGCCAAAAGTGTGGCAGGGAACGGCTGTCCATTGTGTGATTCAGCTCCGAGGCAAACAATTTTGGCGGGAAACGTGCAGAGGCGACGAATACACCTGGTGAGGAGACAAGGGACCGCTGTGACGGCAAACACGGCAAGTTCCAGCGTGTCCAGCGAAAACATGTTTACGATTTGGGAGCGATCGCTGGGCTCGCCTCCAGCGTACTGGCAGTCCACCGCGAGTGGCCGGCCGCATCATGTGACAGGCGTTGGCAGTGTCTCTGCGCGCTGGCCAGGGGGTGGCGAGGATCTGAACTAATTCAGTTGGAGTGCGGACGTCGTGGCGACTGCACTGCGATATCAAAGATGTGTTGGAGAACAAGTGATGACCGTACTGCTTGAAATAAAGTCTTCAGATCCTTCCCTCCTGCAAAATCAAAGGATGTGACTTAACGTTACTATAAGTGCAGTTTATTATTTGACGCAATTATGATAGGCTACCAGTGAAAAAAGATAAGTGATGGAGAAAGTTCATACGTGTGATCAATTATGGTGTTGGGATTAGAACTTGTGATAGATTTTTGTTATATATGTGAGGGAAATGGCTTTCTCGCCGAGAAAATCGGACATCTTGAATAAATAGTAAAAGATAATAATAAATAGAAGTACAGTTTTCGATACATTATCGCTTTGGAATTTGAATTTGACGCAATTTTCTAGTGGAGGTAGGCCTATAATAATAAATAATAATAATAATAATAATAATAATAAATGATAATGAATGATAATAAATGATAATGAATGATAATAAATGACAATGAATGATAATGAATGTTAATAAATGATAATGAATAATAATAAACAAAAGTAAGGTTTTGCAGCCATTATCGTGTTGGAATTTGAATTTGGAGGGAATTTTCTAGTGTAGGCAGGTCAATAATAATAAATAATAATAAAATATAATAATTAATAATAAATGATAACAAATAATAATAAATGATAATGAATGTTAATAAATGATAATCAATAATAATAAAGATAAGTACGGTTTTTGCATGCATTAATGTGTTGAGTTCAAACTTCTCGCCATTTTTTCTTCTGGAGGCTTAGGTTAGTGGACGTAGCACAATTGGCCTATTTTCCCGCCAAAAGCAGCCATCTTGGATGACGTCATGCGATGTTGCCAAGTCTACATGCCGTTATCTTGGGTGACGTCATCGCCGCCATCTTGAATAAATTTGGCAACAATGCAGAGTGGCCTGACACGAACCTTGCCCCACTACTATCACATACATCATCAAATTATACCATACAGCGATATACATATTTCTAACACCCCGAGCATAGTGCATAATTTACGATCTTACTCTATGCGGATGGGAGTCATAGGATATTCTCGCATTCTTTGGTTAAAGTTAGAGACTGAAAGACTCCCTTGCACTGTCTTTGACCATCCCGGCTTGCAGCACCTTTACTGATTTAATCTGCAGCTGATCAGAAGTAGACCGCACAATTCGCGTCTCGTGAATGAATGGAGCTTGCCGCACCCACGCAAGTGCACAAGATTTCTCCAGATGCACCCATGTCCAGGAGGTTAGCACCCCTTATCGGTGTATAGTAGTGGATTTGAAAGTGTTGTGATGTAATAGCAGACGATTAAGAAGAACAAGAAACGTGTGATTTTTGTGTATGATGGAGCTACAGGAGGATGGAGTTCGGAGCATTTTTACGTAAATCAACCACGCTACCAACTCTAAAGTATTGTTCTAGTGTCTGGGATCAGTAGTGGGAAGGTATTGGTAAGAGAGAACATAAACACACGCATTTCTAAGGCTACACGATTCCGCACTTAAAACAGGCTGTGATGTTAGATCGCTTCAGTTTCCGACCTATTAGTCGTATGGAATATACCGCTGTTAATTTTCTAGTGTAAGAAATATATTTCCTGCGCATGACATACATCGTTCTCGCAGGTTTCTCTACGATAAACTATAGTAACAAACCGTATAATGAAAATCCACTTCCTTAAAACATCGGTTCTGCGTGATACAAGCACAATATAGCTTCCCAGAGATGTAGAGCGCCCACTGTTCACAGCCGATCATAATTCAGAAATTATACTATGCCCGCATCAGTCCTATATAAGGTGATCATCATTTCATCACCATTGACGCGCAAGTCGCCGAAGTGGCGTCAAATCGAAAGCGAACAGTCTACCCGATGGGAGGCCCTAGTCACATGACATTTTTTTATCGTTAGTAACGGAGAATACCTCTTAGAAGGAAACAGATAAACGCATAGCAACGGCGTTTGACATGTGAAATTACGTGTCATCCCGCCACTAACTCTGTAAACAGGACATCTGTCAAGCAAATGTATACACGGGGATTGCCGTGCCTCACAAACACGTATCGCTAACTTAGAAGCTAGTTGTGAAACTGAAGTCTCGATTTTATACCCAAGATGTGACATGGGAATGGAGTTGGTTGAAATGGCTCTGAGCACTATGCGACTTAACTTCTGAGGTCATCAGTCGCCTAGAACTTAGAACTGTGCGCCCAGAACCGCACGGCCACTCCGGCCAGCTGGGAATTGAGTACATCGCATAAATCTTCGTTCGATTAGAGGAATGTGTCGAAACAGGATGGTCACGTTCCATGACACATCAGATGAAAGTCCTCTGATGACCGACAGGTTTGCTGTTAACGATCACAAATAGACAGTGCTCTAAGACATACACAGAACACGCAGTTGTATACGAGTCGAACGCAGGCTATGTCAGATAACTGATGCATCCTGACAGAACATCGCACTGATTCCGTACAACTGAATGGTAAATACAGACTTCTTTACTGCCACCTACCGAGGTGGCACAGTGGTTAGTACACTGGACTTGCATTTAGGAGGGTGACGGTTCGAATTCCCGTCCGGCCATCCAGATTTAGGTTTTCCGTGATCTCACCAAATCGTTCCAGGCAAATACCAGGTTGGTTCCTTTGAAAAGGACGCGGCCGACTTCCTACACCATCCTTCCATAATCTGAGGTTGTGCTCCATCCCAAATGAAGACGGTGTCGACAGGACGTGAAATTCTTCTCGTCCTTTCTTCACTTCCATGACTTATGTCAGTGTTGCAGGGTCAGATGACCACTTGGTACTACACTGTCTAGTCACATCAATGTGACCACCTGTCAGAAGCCTGAATAACCAACTTTTTCAGCACAGACTGCTGCGAGACGTACAGGAAGAGAGTCAATGAGGTACTGGAAGGTACTCACAGGGATGTGGAATCATGCAGACTCCACTGCCGTGGCCAGCTGCACTAGGTTTCTCGGTTGAGGATCCATGGCGCAAACAGCCCGATCAAGGTGGTCCCACAGATTCTCGATTGGGCTTAAATCTGGGGAGTTTGGTGGGCAGGGGAGTACGGTAAAATCATTCTGGTGCTCTTCAAACTACGCACATACACTGCGAGCTGTGTGACACATCGCATTGTCCTGATGGTAGATGACATTATGCCGAGGAAGAACAAACAGCATGTAGGGGTGGACATGGTCCCCTAGGATCGATCAGTACTTGTATTGATCCATTGTGCGTTCCAGATAGACGAGATCATCCAGGGAATGCAACGAAGACATTCCTCTGACCATAACGCTCCCTCCTCCAGCCTGGACCGTTCCGACGGTTGTTCCAGGGTGTTTGCTTTCTGTCCGATGGAGCATAAAAAGTCATGCATGTGAAAAGGCCCTCTGGCGACACTCAGTGGACGTGCAACTGCGGTACTGGTGTGGAAATTCCAGAATTCGTCGCCGATGAACAGCAGTCAGCTTGGGTGCATAGAACAGGCGCCTGCTGCAGTGGCTCATACGCAGCAAAGTCCGTCGAACGGTCATTGAAGAGACACTGTTGGTAGCCCCTTAATTCATCTGGGCAGTCAGTTGCTCAACAGTTGCACGTCTATTCTCCCGTACATTTCTCTGCAGCCGTCATTCATTCCTGTTATCCATGGCTCTTGGTGCATCACAGTTGCCTCGGTGCTGATTTTAGATAGCTTCATTTTGCCATGCACGGTATACTTTAATCACGGTGAAACATGAACAGTTTACAAAATGGAGATGCTTCCGTCCTTGGCCTGAAAGCCAATGATCATGCCCTTTTGGATGTCAGATAACTCGCTCCATTTCCGCATTACAACGACTGCACTCTTTCCACTCACTCCACCCCCCCCCCTCCCGCCCCTCCCCTCCACCCCCGACGCCACGACACGCTTTGTATAGCCTCCACTGAAAGTGCTGCCACCTGCCGTCTGTGAGTGGTTATTGCACGTTGACGTCGAACATAGACGGTGGCCACATTAACGTGACTGGACTGTGTAGTTCATCACCACCTACAGAGTTCTATAGACCGCAATGTGTTCTACAAAACGGTTGACATATTTTGCCCGGTGACATTATTCACTCAATATACTTGTAAGATTATGGTTAGGTGGTTTCTTATTCTATGACTGAACACAACTGTGTAAGCTGTAACGACATTGTTTAATATTGCAATTTTGTCAGGGCAATACATGCTTTTACACAGTTTACAATGTGACAGTGTTAAGACAGTCGTCAAAATGATGCATCTCGACCTCTGAGAGTGAACTAATCCTAAACACAACATTATTGAACTGTAACTCCTAGAAAGTTAAGTAATCCTAAACACAACAATACTAAATTTTAACTAGAAGTTTCTTTACAAAAATATTCTTACAATTACATTATGATGTTGGCCAGTACTACGATAAATCATCCGATTCCAGTTCAAAGTTCCATACTATTTTTAGGATGACAATCAAGTCTACAGAGGATCTACAGCTACATCTACATCTACACTCCTGGAAATTGAAATAAGAACACCGTGAATTCATTGTCCCAGGAAGGGGAAACTTTATTGACACATTCCTGGGGTCAGATACATCACATGATCACACTGACAGAACCACAGGCACTTAGACATAGGCAACAGAGCATGCACAATGTCGGCACTAGTACAGTGTATATCCACCTTTCGCAGCAATGCAGGCTGCTATTCTCCCATGGAGACGATCGTAGAGATGCTGGATGTAGTCCTGTGGAACGGCTTGCCATGCCATTTCCACCTGGCGCCTCAGTTGGACCAGCGTTCGTGCTGGACGTGCAGACCGCGTGAGACGACGCTTCATCCAGTCCCAAACATGCTCAATGGGGGACAGATCCGGAGATCTTGCTGGCCAGGGTAGTTGACTTACACCTTCTAGAGCACGTTGGGTGGCACGGGATACATGCGGACGTGCATTGTCCTGTTGGAACAGCAAGTTCCCTTGCCGGTCTAGGAATGGTAGAACGATGGGTTCGATGACGGTTTGGATGTACCGTGCACTATTCAGTGTCCCCTCGACGATCACCAGTGGTGTACGGCCAGTGTAGGAGATCGCTCCCCACACCATGATGCCGGGTGTTGGCCCTGTGTGCCTCGGTCGTATGCAGTCCTGATTGTGGCGCTCACCTGCACGGCGCCAAACACGCATACGACCATCATTGGCACCAAGGCAGAAGCGACTCTCATCGCTGAAGACGACACGTCTCCATTCGTCCCTCCATTCACGCCCGTCGCGACACCACTGGAGGCAGGCTGCACGATGTTGGGGCGTGAGCGGAAGACGGCCTAACGGTGTGCGGGACCGTAGCCCAGCTTCATGGAGACGGTTGCGAATGGTCCTCGCCGATACCCCAGGAGCAACAGTGTCCCTAATTTGCTGGGAAGTGGCGGTGCGGTCCCCTACAGCACTGCGTAGGATCCTACGGTCTTGGCGTGCATCCGTGCGTCGCTGCGGTCTGGTCCCAGGTCGACGGGCACGTACACCTTCCGCTGACCACTGGCGACAACATCGATGTACTGTGGAGACCTCACGCCCCACGTGTTGAGCAATTCGGCGGTACGTCCACCCGGCCTCCCGCATGCCCACTATACGCCCTCGCTCAAAGTCCGTCAACTGCACATACGGTTCACGTCCACGCTGTCGCGGCATGCTACCAGTGTTAAAGACTGCGATGGAGCTCCGTATGCCACGGCAAACTGGCTGACACTGACGGCGGCGGTGCACAAATGCCGCGCAGCTAGCGCCATTCGACGGCCAACACCGCGGTTCCTGGTGTGTCCGCTGTGCCGTGCGTGTGATCATTGCTTGTACAGCCCTCTCGCAGTGTCCGGAGCAAGTATGGTGGGTCTGACACACCGATGTCAATGTGTTCTTTTTTCCATTTCCAGGAGTGTATATCCATACTCCGCAAGCCACCTGACGGTGTGTGGTGGAGGGTACCTTGAGCACCTCTATCGGTTCTCCCTTCTATTCCAGTCTCGTATTGTTCGTGGAAAGAAGGATTGTCGGTATGCTTCTGTGTGGGCTCTAATCTCTCTGATTTTATCCTCATGGTCTCTTCGCAAGATATACGTAGGAGGGAGCAATATACTGCTTGACTCTTCGGTGAAGGTATGTTCTCGAAAGTTCAACAAAAGCCCATACCGAGCTACTGAGCGTCTCTCCTGCAGAGTCTTTCACTGGAGTTTATCTATCATCTCCGTAACGCTTTAGGGATTACTAAATGATCTTGTAACGAAGCGCGCTGCTCTCCGTTGGATCTTCTCTATCACTTCTATCAACCCTATCTGGTACGAATCCCACAGTGCCGAGCCGTATTCAAGCAGTGGGCGAACAAGCGTACTGTAACCTACTTCCTTTGTTTTCGGATTGCATTTCCTTAGGATTCTTCCAATGAATCTCAGTCTGGCATCCGCTTTACCGACGATCAATTTTATATGATCATTCCATTTTAAATCACTCCTAATGCGTACTCCCAGATAATTTATGGAATTAACTGCTTCCAGTTGCTGACCTGCTATTTTGTAACAAAATGATAAGGGATCTATTTTTCTATGTATTCGCAGCACGTTACACTTGTCTACATTGAGATTCAATTGCCATTCCCTGCACCATGCGTCAATTCGCTGCAGATCCTCCTGCATTTCAGTACAATGGTTCAAATGGCTCTGAGCACTATGGGACTCAACTTCTGAGGTCATTAGTCCCCTAGAACTTAGAACTAGTTAAACCTAACTAACCTAAGGACATCACACACATCCATGCCCGAGGCAGGATTCGAACCTGCGACCGTAGCGGTCTCGCGGTTCCAGACTGCAGCGCCTAGAACCGCACGGCTACTGCGGCCGGCTTCAGTAGAATTTTCCATTGTTACAACCTCTCGATACACCACAGCATCATCTGCAAAAAGCCTCAGTGAACTTCCGATGTCATCCACAAGGTCATTTATGTATATTGTGAATAGCAACGGTCCTATGACACTCCCCTGCGGCACACCTGAAATCACTCTTACTTCGGAAGACTTCTCTCCATTGAGAATGACATGCTGCGTTCTGTTATCTAGGAACTCTTCAATCCAATCACACAACAGGTCTGATAGTCCATATGCTCTTACTTTGTTCATTAAACGACTGTGGGGAACTGTATCGAACGCCTTGCGGAAGTCAAGAAACACGGCTTCTACCTGCGAACCCGTGTCTATGGCTCTCTGAGTCTCGTGGACGAATAGCGCGAGCTGGGTTTCACACGACCGTCTTTTTCGAAACCCATGCTGATTACTACAGATTAGATTTCTAGTCTCCTGAAAAGTCATTATACTCGAACATAATACGTGTTTCAAAATTCTACAACTGATCGACGTTAGAGATATAGGTCTATAGTTCTGCACATCTGTTCGACGTCCCTTCTTGAAAACGGGGATGACCTGTGCCCTTTTCCAATCCTTTGGAACGCTACGCTCTTCTAGAGACCTACGGTACACCGCTGCAAGAAGGGGGGCAAGTTCCTTCGCGTACTCTGTGTAAAATCGAACTGGTATCCCATCAGGTCCAGCGGTCTTTCCTCTTTTGAGCGATTTTAATTGTTTCTCTATCCCTCTGTCGTCTATTTCGATATCTACCATTTTGTCATCTGTGCGACAATCTAGAGAAGGAACTACAGTGCAGTCTTCCTCTGTGAAACAGCTTTGGAAAAAGACATTTAGTATTTTGGCCTTTAGTCTGTCATCCTCTGTTTCAGTACCATTTTGGTCACAGAGTGTCTGGACATTTTGTTTTGATCCACCTACCTCTTTGACATAAGACCAAAATTTCTTAGGATTTCCTGCCAAGTCAGTACATAGAACTTTACTTTCGAATTCATTGAACGCCTCTCGCATAGCCCTCCTCACACTACATTTCGCTTCGCGTAATTTTTGTTTGTCTGCAAGGCTTTGGCTATGTTTATGTTTGCTGTGAAGTTCCCTTTGCTTCCGCAGCAGTTTTCTAACTCGGTTGTTGTACCACGGTGGCTCTTTTCCATCTCTTACGATCTTGCTTAGCACATACTCATCTAACGCATATTGTACGATGGTTTTGAACTTTGTCCACTGATCCTCAACACTATCTGTACTTGAGACAAAACTTTTGTGTGGAGCCGTCAGGTACTCTGCAATCTGCTTTTTGTCACTTTTGCTAAACAGAAAAATCTTCCTACCTTTATTAATATTTCTATTTACGGCTGAAATCATCGATGCAGTAACCGCTTTATGATCGCTGATTCCCTGTTCTGCGTTAACTGTTTCAAATAGTTCGGGTCTGTTTGTCACCAGAAGGTCCAATATTATCGCCACGAGTCGGTTTTCTGTTTAACTGCTCAAGGTAGTTTTTAGATAAAGCACTAAAAAAAAATTTCACTGGATTCTTTGTCCCTGCCACCCGTTATGAACGTTTGAGCCTCCCAGTCTATATCCGACAAATTAAAATCTCCACCCAGAACTATAACATGGTGGGGAAATCTACTCGAAATATTTTCCAAATTATCCTTCAGGTGCTCAGCCACAACAGCTGCTGAGCCAGGGGGCCTATAGAGACATCCAATTACCATGTCTGAGCCTGCTTTAACCGTGACCTTCACCCAAATTATTTCACATTTCGAATCTCCCTCAATTTCCTTCGATACTATTGCACTTCTTATCGCTATAAACACGCCTCCCCCATCACTGTCCAGCCTGTCTCTGCGGTATACATTCCAATCTGAGTTTAGGATTTCATTACTGTTTACGTCTGGTTTCAGCCAACTTTCTGTCCCTAGTACTATATGGGCATTGTGACCGTTTATTAATGAGAGCAGTTCTGAGACCTTTCTATAGACGCTCCTGCAGTTTACTATTAGCACATTAATATTGTTATTCCCTGTTGCATTTTGCCTACTCCTACATTGCCGCGTCTCAGGAGGCGTCTTTTCGGGCCTAGGGAGGGAATTCTCTAACCTAAAAAACCCACATGTGCACTCCACACGTACTTCGCTACCCTTGTAGCCGCTTTCGGCGTGTAGTGCACGCCTGACCTATTCAGGGGGACCCTACATTTCTCCACCCGATAGCGGAGGTCGAGAAATTTGCACCCCAGATCTCGGCAGAATCGTCTGAGCCTTCTACTCGGCTCCAAACCAGAGGACCGCGATCGGTTCTGGGAACGATACTACAAATAGTTAGCTCAGATTCCACCCCACGAGCGAGGCTTTCCGCCTTCACCAATTCCGCCAACCGCCTGTACGAACTGAGGATGACCTCTGAACCCAGACGGCAGGAGTCATTGGTGTCGACATGAGCAACAATTTGCAGTCGGGTGCACCCAGTGCTCTCTATCGCCGCCGGCAGGGCCTCCTCCACATCAGTTCGAGCAAAAGATTATCCAAGGTTTCTCGAGTTTACAGTGGGCGCAAGCTGGTGAACCAACAAGTTTACGCCTCAGCATGCAGTATTTACCTTAGCTGCGATGAGTCTGCTCTCGCCCACTGAAACTCCTATAAAATCTAATTAAGCCTTTGCTGAATTTTCAGCAGAAACTCTCCCTATGTTTCTCGTTATGCGAGAAAACAAGAACTCATCCCTAGTCTCAGACTATGGCAATATACAAGCGCATGGCTGGAGCAGGGTGCATATTATAATGCCCTCTCAGTTCTTGCAAGAACAATTAACTAACTGACTGGTATGTTTCTCCACAATTGGAGCGCAACGATGCTACTGCTAATTTCTAGCTATAGGTCAGCCACTGTGAACGCAGTGTTCACACAAATTTCTCCTCTGCTTCGTACAGAGCGTTATGCGCTCTGTTCTGCACTTGACGCCAGTTCAGAGAAGAGAAGAGTCCCCTCAAGTTTCCGTCTTCTCTTTCTCGTAGCCGAACTCTCTCCCCACCTGGGTTCTTACGTTCTCCACGTCACGGCTTTTTCGACCAATAGGAGCGTTTCTCTTATTTTGTGGAAACTTCCTCTAGTAATCGCAAGGATCCTTCCATTGAACTGCGTCGAAACCTCGGCACTCTACTCCTTCCTGGTGCGTTTCCGTCAATCGGACGTTTTGTGGCTTTTACAAAACTTCTCTCTGTCTTACTTCTGGTGGCCCTGTTACTCCCCCTGCAGTATGCGTCACCTGTCCCGTCGCTGACCTGCCGTGGGACGCACCCCTTTAGGAGCTTCCTGTAGTGCCTCCCGGAGTGCAGCCTATGCGTTTACCCACACTGGCTCCACACAAAACGTTTCCTCTCGCTACCTGTTTCACCTTCTGCTCATTGGCATGCATTATATAGGAGTGGTGTGTTGATACCGTCGATTGAGTGTCATCCCTTTTGCATTACATACCTTTAGGGAAATGTGCTCATTACTGCCGAAGTAAGTTAGGTGTCATATTCACCTTCCCATTACGATGTATAAAACTCTTATGTAAGGTGCGAAATTGGTCTTCATTTATTCTGCCACCTTACATAGTTACTACGACCAGCATTAGTCGGTCATCTACATTGTCCATTGTATATCTTTGCTGTGTGTGTAAATAAAGTGTGATGAAAAAAACCTTGGTGTATTTCAAGAAGGAAGGAAGTTTAGTGTTCAGCGTCCCTTCAACGTATGGTCATTAGAGACTGAGCAGAACTGGGGACGGAAGTCGTTTGTGAACTTTCAACGGAACCCTCCCAACATTTGCCTTAAGCGATTTAGGTAAACCACGGAAAATCTAAATCAGGAAGGCAATTCCCGTGTTTACCACTACGCCATTCGTTTGGTTCTTTATAGTGCAGACACAAATGAATGATCTCATCAGTGTTAAGTCAGAAATGAAAACGAGATTTATTGTTGGGTAATATACCGCTTCTCTACAAAAGCAGTTGCTTACAAATACACTGCGTATCTCATTATTGTCTGTCGATCATAAATGTCATAGCAGGTTGTCACGCAAAAGTCGTACAGTTGAAAGAACAACTAGTCTGTTAGAGCTCATTTGTATGTCAGAGCGATGGCATGCAGAGATACCAGGAAAAGTTCAATATGTTACCCTTCAAGAAATGCGTATTGCATCATGCGAAAGCCTTTCTTCTATCTTCACAGTATATTCTAAACGCATGCACCTGCTTACATACTGAACGGAGAGAGTACTGAAGAAACTGGCGACATTAGGCCAGGGTAAAAGAACGGACCCGCAACGTTACAGACCAATATCTTTAACGTTAGTTTCCTGCAGAATTCTTGCACATGTTCTAAATTCGAATAAAATTAATTTCCTTGAGACAGAATCTTCTGTAGACAAATAAATGCTGCTTTATAAAGCATCGTTCGTGCGAAACTCAGCTCGCCCTTTTCTCACAGAACGGGCAGATTCCATACTCCTACATTTCCGGAAAGCGTTTGACATAGTACCATACAGCAGACTGTTAACAAAGGTCCAAGCATACAGAACAGGTTCTCAGATATGCTAGTGCCTCGAAGACTTGTTAAGTAACAGAAGCCAGCTAGTTGTCCTCGACGGTGAGTGTGCGTCACAGACAAGGCTATCATCCTGGGTGCTCCAGGAGAGTCTGATAGGACCACTCTTCTTCTCTATAAAGATAAACAGTATGACGGATAGGGTGAGTGGCAGTCTGCGACTGCTTGCTAATAACGTTGTAGTGTACGCGATAGTGTCGTCGTTAAGTGACTATAGTAGGATACAGGATGGCATCAACAGAATTTCTATTAGCCGTAAACACGAAAAAATGAAGTTAATGCACATGAGTAGTAAAAAGAGTCCTGTAAAGTTATATTTCGGTATTAGTGGTGTGCTGCTTGACAAAGTAAAGTCGATTAAATATTTAGGCGTAACGTAACGTTCCGTAAAGCATATAAAATGCAACGAATATGTAAGATCTGTAGTAGCGAAGACGAACGGCCGACGTCGGTTTATTTGGAGAATTCTAGGAAAGTACAGCTTATCTATAAACAAGGCCATTTACAGAACACTTGTGCTATCCATTTTTGAGTGTTTAGGATCTCCACCAGGTCGGATTAAAGGAAGACATCGAAGCAATTCAGAGGCCTCCTGTTAGATTTGTTATCGGTAGGTTCGATCAACACGCGAGTATTACGGAAATGCTCCGCGAACTCAAATGGGAGTCCATGGACTGAAGACGTTCTTTTCGTGAAGCCCTATTGAGAAATTTATCTGATGGAGTTATATTTCCTCCAGACATATGAGTCTCAACTTTATCTTCGATAATGAGAGAAGCTGAAGAAATGAATTAAAATTTGTGCTACAGCAGGGAGTTGAACCCAGGTTTTCTGCTAACTAGGCAGATGTGTTAACCATTGCAGCACCACAGCACACCTGCACGGACTACCTTTGTCCGATGCCCTCCGTAACGCAAACTTCAATTCATTGTGGTGTAATGGTTCCCATATCTGCCTAGTAAACATGAGATCCGAGTCAAGTTCTGGCTGTGGAATAAATTTTAATTCATTTCTTCAGCTTCTATTCACTATTGAGAAAGATCAACGAAACAACATTTGCGGTAGACTGCACAACGATTCTGCTGCCACTAACATACATCTTACCTAAGGACTGTGAAGACAAGGTAAGAGAAATCAGCACTTCTGTGGAAGCATATACACTATGTGATCAAAGATACCTGGACATCTGTCAGTGGACATTAATGTGGGTTTTGTCCACCCTTCGCCTTAATGACTTCACGGCCTTTGCTGAGGGCACTTTCAATGAGGTGACTGAATGTCTTTGGAGGAATGACAGCTCATTCTTCCTCAAGGGAAAAAACCAGCGAAGTTAATGATGTTTGACACTGGGATCTGGAGCGAAGTCTACATTCTGACTTATCCCAAAGGTTTTCCACTGGCTTTAGCTCGGGATGCTGGGCGGACAAGTCCACTTCAGCAATGTTACTGTCCACAAACCATTGCCCCACAGACGCTGCTTTATGACAGAGTGCATTGTCATGCTGATAGAAATAACTATTGTCTCCGAACTGTTCCTGTACTGTCCACAGTACACAATGCAGAAAAATGTGTTCATATCCCTCCACCTTCAGCGTTTTCTTAGGTGCAATAAGGGGGCGTATTGGCGCTATACGTGATGGCAAGTACCGTTCTCCATGCATTCGCCAAACCCAAATCGTTCCTTCGAGTATTATGTAATTAATCACTCAAAATCACTTGTTTCCAGTCATCACAGTCCAATGGCAACGCTCTTTACACCAACGCAAGAGTCGCTCAGTATTGACCACTGTACCTCATTCTTTTTAATTTCATACAGACAGTCACTGTGCTAGCTGTATTGCTGGTAGCACTTTGGAACTCAAGAGCGTTTCCTTCCTTTTTTAAAACCAACATTCGCACTGCAAGAGGGTCTCCTTCCGTCGGTACATGAAGGCAGTCCGCTAGTCTTGGTTGTTTCTTCGCGTTTCCGCTTCACAGTCACATCAGCAACAGTAAACTTGGGCAGCTTTATAAGAGTTGAAACGTTCGTGATGACGTTCAACGATTAGTCCACGTTCGAAGCCACTGAGATCTCCTGTCCGCTGTTACCGCTTTTCTACTGACAACAGCCGGCCGAGGTGGCCGAGCGGTTCTAGGCGCTACAGTTTGGAACCGCGCGACCGCTACGATCGCACGTTCGAATCCTGCCTCGGGCATGGATGTGTGTGATGTCCTTCGGTTAGTTAGGTTGGTTGGTTGGTTTGGGGAAGGAGACCAGACAGCGTGGTCATCGGTCTCATCGGATTAGGGAAGGATTGGGGAGGAAGTCGGCCGTGCCCTTTCAGAGGAACCATCCCGGCATTTGCCTGGAGTGATTTAGGGAAATCACGGAGAACCTAAATCAGGATGGCCGGACGCGGGATTGAACCGTCGTCCTCCCGAATGCGAGTCCAGTGTCTAACCACTGCGCCACCCCGCTCGGTCGGTTAGTTAGGTTTAAGTAGTTCTAACAAGGGGAGACCGCCAATTGTGAAATTCAGATTCGATTCATACTGCGCATAATAACAGCTCATGGCCAGAGGTGTGATGTGGCAAAGCACCAAGATGCACCTCTCAGCTGTTGTCGAGAAAATCAATAATTTACTACAGCGTCGTGGCGCAGCGGTAAGCGCTCGGGTTCGTAATTCGAAGGTCGCCGGTTCGAATCTCGCGCCAGGCAATGTTTTTTTATTAGTTTTTTGTAATTCAAATATATATATATATATATATATATATATATATATAAATTATTAATGAATTGCTTATGCATGTTGGTGAAGGCGGATCGCTCTCCAATTGTACCGCCTCCATTTTTCCGTTTGTTTAACAGGGTGTACCAAAGCTCTCCCGTCCGCACTGATTTTCGACAATGTTATAAGTTGCGCTAGGGACCGCATCTACCTTCTTTCGAAGTTAGCAGGCAACTACGCTGTTATGCGGCGACTCGTTTCGGCCCATTCAACATCTGTCCTTCAAGTGTAACGAGCGAGTAACGGAGTTTATATTTCATACCTGCCACAGCAAGTTTGTGTTCGTGGGGTCTCTATTCTAATTCGAACGTTTGACTTACGCTATACGTATTCGTTTCGGAATATCGTTTCTATGTCTTCCGTCAACTATACGTGGTTAACATTATGAAGACAATTAATAACATTTGTGAAATACAACTTTGTTTGCGGAAAACATAATGATGTTCGAAGTCGCCAGTTTTTCCACGACAAACGACTTTCAACAACTTATTATATGCATAATTGTTGCAACTGATTGCCGGCAATTATATATATATATATATATATATATATATATATATATATATATATATATATATATATTTGAATTACAAAAAACAAATACTAAAAAAAGCATATATATATATATATATATATATATATATATATATATATATTTGAATTACAAAAAACAAATACTAAAAAAAATAAAACATGGCGCGAGAATCGATCCAGCGACCTTCGAATTACGAATCCGACCGCTTACCGCTGCACCACGACGGTGTAGACAATTTGTAATCGTAGAGAGTATTTCACCGCAACGGTTTCTTTTAACTGTCGATTTTATCGACAACGGCTGAGAAGTGCATCTTTGTGCTTTGCCACATTACACCTCTGGCCATGAGCTTTTATTATGCGCAGTATGAATAGAATCTGAATTTCACAATTGGCGGCCTCCCCTTGTAAGTTCTAGCGGACTGATGACCTCAGAAGTTGAGTCCCATAGTGCTCAGAGCCATTTGAACCATTTTTGAACTGACAACACTTCCTTTTGTACCGGCGGGTCCGCCTCTTGTTACGTCTAGTCGTCAGTTCCACATTACATACGAGTGTCCGGATACTTTTGATTAGACAATATAAACAATTGTTCTTCCCTTGCTGAATTTGCTAATGGAACAGGATGAGGAATGCATAGCAATGGTACAACGTACTGTCCGCCATGTGCCATACGGTGGCTTGTGGAGTATGTAGATGATGCAGAACTGCACAGGGAATTTTCCCACCCCAGCTGTTTCTGTGAATGGAATGGGAAAGTAACCAGCAGTGCTCGTGGCAGCACAAGTAGGTAGGTGTAGATGCGGCTTAATATTAAGTAACGTACACCAGTTGCATAAATATGAAATTTAAAAAAAAGGAAACACAGACCCTGGTAAAGGGATTTTATACCTGTGACCGCGAAAAAAAGAAGATTCAATAATGAAGGTCTGCTCATTCGTGCGAAATGAATGAAAAAAAGTTGCTCATAATGGTCGCAAACAAGAGCTGATGGCGTAATACTGGAGCTGTAACTTTTGCTGTCAAGGCAGAATCTCGGTTGTTAATCGCGAGAGCGCAAAGAGTCTCGCAAACAGCAGGGAGCAGGACGTGTCACTGCTGGCGGCTACTGTTCTCAGGATGGCAGACTATGGTGAGCCATTCTTTGCCTTCGGAAAGCTTGCATCTTATTTGAGTAACATACAGATATCTCATTAATACTAAACCTCTTACTCCTCACAGTTTCATTATTGAGTTCTCTCCATAGTCACAGTTGGCTCAGGAAGACTTTAATAGCATCAAGCAACGAGCTTCAATCGTATCATTTTATTGCGTGCTTTTTTTTTTTTTTTTTTTTTTTTTTTTTTTTTTTTTTTTTTTTTTTTTTTTTTTTTTTTTTGCCATCAGTCTACTGACTGGTTTGATGCGGCCCGCCACGAATTCCTTTCCTGTGCTAACCTCATCATCTCAGAGTAGCACTTGCAACCTACGTCCTCAATTATTTGCTTGACGTATTCCAATCTCTGTCTTCCTCTACAGTTTTTGCCCTCTACAGCTCCCTCTAGTAACATGGAAGTCATTCCCTCATGTCTTAGCAGATGTCCTATCATCCTGTCCCTTCTCCTTATCAGTGTTTTCCACATATTCCTTTCCTCTCCGATTCTGCGTAGAACCTCCTCATTCCTTACCTTATCAGTCCACCTAATTTTCAACATTCGTCTATAGCACCACATCTCAAATGCTTCGATTCTCTTCTGTTCCGGTTTTCCCACAGTCCATGTTTCACTACCATACAATGCTGTACTCCACACGTACATCCTCAGAAATTTCTTCCTCAAATTAAGGCCGGTATTTGATATCAGTAGACTTCTCTTGGCCAGAAATGCCTTTTTTGCCATAGCGAGTCTGCTTTTGATGTCCTCCTTGCTCCGTCCGTCATTGGTTATTTTACTGCCTAGGTAGCAGAATTCCTTAACTTCTTTGACTTCGTGACCATCAATCCTGATGTTAAGTTTCTCGCTGTTCTCATTTCTACTACTTCTCATTACCTTCGTCTTTCTCCGATTTACTCTCAAACCATACTGTGTACTCATTAGACTGTTCATTCCGTTCAGCAGATTATTTAATTCTTCTTCACTTTCACTCAGGATAGCAATGTCATCAGCGAATCGTATCGTTGATATCCTTTCACCTTGTATTTTAATTCCACTCCTGAACCTTTCTTTTATTTCCATCATTGCTTCCTCGATGAACAGATTGAAGAGTAGGAGCGAAAGGCTACAGCCTTGTCTTACACCCTTCTTAATACGAGCACTTCGTTCTTGATCGTCCACTCTATCCTCGATTAAAAATTGGTTTGTCCTGGCCTTTATCTGGACTGCAATTCTTGTCTAGTAGGTGAATCCTTTCCTGTCGGCAACTTTTACTGTCAGCACAGGATATCTCTGCAGCTTAGTTCCAGCTCGTTTTCGTAGTTGATCATGAAACAAAAAATATATGTATTATAGAACAATCCAAGAGGGTCCTGTCACACCGGCGCCAATATAATTTTAATTAATATTGTGTTTATACTGGTTGCTGGTGAGGAGGAAAGTTAGTTATTAGTATTTTTTAATGATCTCATTCATAAGCAGCCATATCACAGTCATCACAGTCGCTCAAGAAAGTTATAATTAAGCTTTACTTGTTTAATCACACTCGGACGATGACTCTCCTTGTCCGCAGTCTCGATGATTCGAAACGATCTGCAATCCTGTGTAAATAAAATGTCTTGGTTTTCTTGCGTTCGTAGTCAGTCGGGAAACCTCAGATCAAGCGGAAAGTTTGCTTTGATGGAGTTTAATTATCCGATGAAATAATGGAGCTCTTGGATCTAATAATTGCAGGTTCGTTTCCAATCTATCGGAAGTTCCCTTCTGATTACCAACGAAACGACACCTCCGTGCAAATTTCCAATTAGAGAGTACACATATAATGAAATTCCGTACACACCTTTGATGTAAATGATCAGTATATATTTTCTTGAGTAGCATACAATATATTTTCAATCTCTTTCTTCCAGTAATCTCGATAGCAAAATTAAAATTATTCAATGCGGCTATTCGGCACGGAGAAGATCCTAGAAGTCCTCTCAACACACCAGAGAGAATATCACAAAGGGTAATTATGCACTCATGGAATAGTAATAGTACTGTACTACTTTGCGCATCGATTCAGCGAGTATATAGATGGTCAAGTAGGAAACGTAATTCACTCATAGAATTGTGCAGGGATAATTAGTAGTATATAAAGAGATATTACACTCGCACTGACTATAACGGATCGTCACAGACGTATAAAATAAGAACCTTAACGTCACGATTCTCACGTTAACCTGTCGCATAATAACTGTAGCTCAGTAGACACATGAATATAACTCGCACACTATTTACAGAGCGGTTTCACGCTATTTGTGGTCAAGTGCGAGTCCTGGGTTCGACTCTTACCGGTGGAAAGGGAGGGGGTGTGTGCTCACAGTTTGTTTTGGCCTACCGCGCCGAGCGAGGTGGCGCAGTGGTTAGCACACTGGATTCGCATTCGCGAGGACGTCGGTTCAAATCCGCGCCCGGCCATCCAGATTTAGGTTCGCCGTGATTTCCCTAAATCGCTAAAGGCAAATTCCGGGATGGTTCCTTTGAAAGGGCACGGCCGATTTCCGCCCCATCCTTCCCTAACCCGAGTTACTACTTCGTCTCTAATGACCTTGTCGTCGACGGGATGTTAAGCACTAATCTCCTCCTCCTCTTTGCCCGCCCGCCTCCCTTTCCCCAATATAATTAGTCCTGACTGTCAACATTTCACAGAATCCAGTTATTTTAATAATAGTAATATTAAAATACATAAAATGTTTTAATTTTGTAATAATAATGTCACATTTATGGAATATTCCATCGGTACTTGGAGGAACAGGGACGAATTAAAAACTGAAATACACTGTACAGATGTTGCACAATAATATTTTTTTTATAGTTGGTTATGAAATGGCTTTTGGCTTTTTAGGCTATTTTCAGACAAGTTAAGACTAAACAGATAGTCTACACATCAGACTGATTGAAAACGAAAGGAGTAGGAGACTGCAAATGAAAGAGAGTCCACTTACGCTGAACATGCTCTGAATGAATGTCATTCTTACGATATTAAATGTGGTGTTGTTCCTAGAGAAAATAAAGGCAGGAAACTAACATCACTTGAAATTCTGGCTGTTAATACACAGAAACCTTAACGATCATACACAGTTCCATTATTCACCGTTGCTAAAATAGCAGCAGCCTATTGATATTGTTCTACCCATAACATGATACGCTTATTGTAAATAGTATAACTGTTCCCCACTCACATTCCATTGGCTCCTTCCTCATCTCTGGCACCATCCTCTCTCCTTTTTTGCTCGTTCATCACATTCACCAGTTATTTTATCCATATAACATAGTATTCTGCGCCAGTACTCATTATTCTGGCGTGCACATTCTCCTACTTTTAAACTTGAGTACAATGCTGTATATGGTCAATTTGTCCATAGCTTCTTTGTGTACTTCATAATGCTTGTGTTTTTCGTACAGATATATAGTCGTAAAAGGTATTGTGTGGACTGTCACTCTAGTCTTAAGTTGTCTGAAGGTGGCCTAAAAAGCCGAAAACTGGTTCACAACGAAATATTATTGTGGAACATCAATAATGAGTATTTCAGTTTTTGATAATAACAGTTTGCTTAGGTCCGCTTTAAAATACCTTACAAGAAATTTTAATATTATTATGGAACATCAATAATGTGTATTTCAGTGTTTGATAACTATAATTTGCTTAGGTCCGCTTTAAAATACCTTACAAGAAATTTCAATTCAGTGAGAGGCATTATTTGGAAAGAACTGGTCCGAAGAATTGTAATTTACATGTGTAATGCAAAATTTAAGAACTACAGACTTTGGACAAAAATATGGAAACAACGCCAGAAATTCATTCTTAAATAAAAACGCAAATGCTAGCCAAGCCTGCAGGTTGCTCTGTTGTGTCTGACCACGAACGGCATCTGTGCAATGTCCTCAACAAGTTGCAAGAATCAATCGTGGTCAGAACAGTGTTCTGTGTGGTTGGGAGTGCATTACGCTGGAGCTAAGTGAATTCGAATATGTGCGGATTGTTGGTCCTTATGATGGATGCTCCCGCAACAAAGGTAACTGAAGTGTCTGATGTTTCAAGAGACACCGTATCGAAGATTTGTACCGCATGCAGAGAAAGTATAAAGACATCATCCGCCAAGCCATAACACGGACGAAACTGTGTGTTGAGTGACCGTGACAGACGGTCACTGAAGAGAACTGTGACGAAAAATAAGAGCAAAACAGCTGCAAAAGTCATTGCAGAACTATGTGTCGCACTTCAGATGGTCAGCACCAAAAGAACAGGAAGGGAGCTGCATAAGCAGGGAATTGCAGGGCCAGCTGGAATTCCAAAACCACTCATCAGTGATGTACATACCCCTAACAGGGAAACGTGGGGCCGAAACCAAAAAACCTGGACTATGGGGCAATGCAAGAATATCAGTTGGTGGGATGAGTCCTGTTTCACACTGTTTCCTGCTTATGGCCCAGTTTACATTCAAAGAGTGAAACACGGTGGCAATTAAGCGGTAATTTAAGCAGCCATATCACGGTATTCCATGGAATCCACGGTTGCTCTGCAAGGTTGCATTCTACCAAGGATTATGCGACAATTTTGGCCGATCACGTCCATCCCATGATACAGTGTTTGTTCTACAACAGTAATGCTGTATTCCAGAATGACAGGTCCATTTTTCACATAGCTCGCATTCGCATCGGCCAGGGTTGGTTTTGTGGGCACGAGGATGAATTCTCGCATCACCTCTGGTCACCATAGCCTCGTGTTGTTGTTGTTGTTGTTGTGGTCTTCAGTCCTGAGACTGGTTTGATGCAGCTCTCCATGCTACTCTATCCTGTGCAAGCTTCTTCATCTCCCAGTACCTACTGCAACCTACATCCTTCTGAATCTGCTTGGTGTATTCATCTCTTGGTCTCCCTCTACGATTTTTACCCTCCACGCTTCCCTCCAATACTAAATTGGTGATCCCTTGATGCCTCAGAACATGTTCTACCAACCGATCCCTTCTCCTAGTCAAGTTGTGCCACAAACTTCTCTTCTCCCCAGTCCTATTCAACACCTCCTCATTAGTTATGTGATCTACCCATCTAATCTTCAGCATTCTTCTGTAGCACCACATTTCGAAAGTTTCTATTCTCTTCTTGTCTAAACTATTTATCGTCCACGTTTCACTTCCATATATGGCTACACTCCATACAAATACTTTCAGAAACGACTTCCTAACACTTAAATCAATACTCGATGTTAACAAATTTCTTTTCTTCAGAAACGATTTCCTTCCCATTGCCAGTCTACATTTTATATTCTCTCTACTTCGACCATCATCAGTTATTTTGCTCCCCAAATAGCAAAACTCCTTTACTACTTTAAGTGCCTCATTTCCTAATCTAATTCCCTCAGCATCACCCGACTTAATTCGACTACATTCCATTATCCTCGTTTTGCTTTTGTTGATGTTTATCTTATATCCTCCCTTCAAGACACTATCCATTCCGTTCAACTGCTCTTCCAAGTCCTTTGCTGTCTCTGACAGAATTACAATGTCATCGGCGAACCACAAAGTTTTTATTTCTTCTCCATGGATTTTAATACCTACTCCGAATGTTTCTTTTGTTTCCTTCACTGCTTGCTCAATATAGAGATTGAATAACATCGGGGAGAGGCTACAACCCTGTCTCACTCCCTTTCCAACCACTGCTTCCCTTTCATGCCCCTCAACTCTTATAACTGCCATTTGGTTTCTATAAAAATTGTAAATAGCCTTTCGCTCCCTATATTTTACCCCTGCCACCTTCAGAATTTGAAAGAGAGTGTTCCAGTCAACATTGTCAAAAGCTTTCTCTAAGTCTACAAATGCTAGAAACGTCCGTTTGCCTTTCCTTAACCTAGCTTCTAAGATAAGCCGTAGGGTCAGTATTGCCTCACGTGTTCCAATATTTCTAAGGAATCCAAACTGATCTTCCCCAAGGTCGGCTTCTACTAGTTTTTCCATTCGTCTGTAAAGAATTCCCGTTAGTATTTTGCAGCCGTGAGTTATTAAACTGATAGTTCGGTAATTTTCACATTTGTCAACACCTGCTTTCTTTGGGATTGGAATTATTATATTCTTCTTGAAGTCTGAAGGTATTTTGCCTATCTCATACATCTTGCTCACCAGATGGTAGAGTTTTGTCAGGACTGGCTCTCCCAAGGCCATCAGTAGTTCTAATGGGATGTTGTCTACTCCCGGGGCCTTGTTTCGACTCAGGTCTTTCAGTGCTACCATAGCCTCACATTTCAAAATTATTGAGCCTTAGTAGTCTACTTTGGAGAGATGTGCGTGTGCTGGCTATCCATCCCCATCGTCGTTACCTGAACTTGACACTATTTTACAGGAAGAATGACATAAATTCGCTTGAAAACCATACGGGACCTGCATTTATGTTGTAAGGGCGTGAGTGGAGACCATTACCTTTGTCGGGCGCTCGACAGGCCTCTCTGTCGGCCGGCGTAGCCGTTGCAGCAGGCGTTGTCGCCCAGGACAGCCACTTTGTATTACCAGAACAATCTCGTAGACATCGACGGGAACTGCTCGGAAAATCTCTCAGCAGCTCTGCACGGTGTGGACATAAACAATAGCACAGCCCTTCCATCGTGGAAGGCTGGGGATGTCGATGACTGCTTACAGGTCGTAGTTGGGGCAGCAGTCGTTAGTGCACCTCCAAAATACTGCGACAGATGAACGGTGCGGCTAACACCATCAGTTCAGCTTAGCAAGCCAGAGGCAGAAGTCTCGAAGTGTTCACATCAGCTAACAGCGATAGTTGTTGTTGTTGTTGTTGTTGTTGTGGTCTTCAGTCCTGAGACTGGTTTGATGCAGCTCTCCATGCTACTCTATCCTGTGCAAGCTTTTTCATCTCCCAGTACCTACTGCAACCTACATCCTTCTGAATCTGCTTAGTGTATTCATCTCTTGGTCTCCCTCTACGATTTTTACCCTACACGCTGCCCTCCAATACTAAATTGGTGATCCCTTGATGCCTCAGAACATGTCCTACCAACCGATCCCTTCTTCTGGTCAAGTTGTGCCACAAACTTCTCTTCTCCCCAATCCTATTCAATACTTCCTCATTAGTTATGTGATCTACCCATCTAATCTTCAGCATTCTTCTGTAGCACCACATTTCGATAGCTTCTATTCTCTTCTTGTCCAAACTATTTATTGTCCATGTTTCACTTCCATACATGGCTACACTCCATACGAATACTTTCAGAAATGACTTCCTGACACTTAAATCAATACTGGATGTTAACAAATTTCTCTTCTTCAGAAACGCTTTCCTTGCCATAACAGCGATAGAGTACAGCATATTAGATGGGTAGCAGTCTCGAAGGCAGAAGCCATCTTGGCGAACGGTAGCGGCACATCACAGCCTTTACGTTGTAGCTAGTGTACTGGAACGTAAAGATTCAAAGATTCATGCCAAGTCTGAGTATTTATTACCTCTCATCTGAGGCAGTGCGTTGTGCCTGGCTGGCAACGATCCAACTTGGCGTACTTCTTCGGGCTCATCAGCGGTCTTCACCACCCCTCTGTTTTCCAAGTATTGCTTTCAGGGCTTCAGCTCGTTGCCTTTCCGCCATATCAGCAGGCTGTTAGATGCTGTTGTGAAACTTTTACTCTGTCTTACGAAATGAATCTGTGCTGTTAGAACGATGATGTCTTCTCCTCGCTAAGGCTGTGTCGCTCCCGAGAGGTGAGACAATATATTCTGGGTTTGTTCTGCTTTCCGCAATGTCGGCTTTCTGTCTGCTTGTCGTTTTGATTACAACATGGGGCGTTGGTCTGGCTTGCCTTGACTTGGTGCTGGCTGGAGAGCACGTTGAGAAACTTTTAGATTTGCTCATAATACATTTCAGTGTGTAATAATCAATTCTGAGACGACTGTAAGCTGTTTTGAATACCAATGGGTTTCCTACACCGTATTAGGCATGATAATGTGCTGTGGTTTTGCTGTTTTCATATTAGTGTTCATCTCCTGTATGTTGGCAGTTGATACAGTCAGCCTTTTCTGGTTGGAATATTTTCTCAAGCCGGCCAGGCAGCGAGCCCATCCACGTAGGATGACCCTCAGGCAAGCAACAGGAGAGTATCCTTGCCATTCGGGAGACTCTTAGTTTTCATGCTACTTTATTCTCCGAAACTGTGTTGAGAAAACTGGAAATTTGAAATCGAATTCTCTGTCCCAAAACAGACCACCTATGCTGTACAATGTACAAGTCGTCTGATTTGGCAGGACAGGGGAGATAAAAGTTCATCCCCACCCCTGAACCAAGCTGGCACAAGGATTTAGTAACACTGTGGCCTCTTTTAAGGGAAAAATCTGTAATACAAGACAGACGTGACCGCCTGAGATGCCTGTATAATCCTTGTTCGTGATGCATTCTCAGAAAAACTACGAGACCAATGAAACATCACGCGTGACTAAACCACACTGAAACAGAGCCACTTCATCTTCAACGATATGAAGTTCAACGTAATCCATATCAATAACAGGGCGCGTTACACGTCTAATAAATGACTGAGAAAAATTAGTACAACATATTTTCACTTACCTTTCGCTTTGCTGATCTTCAAGGAAGTTTATTGTAGATAGTTAATGTGTCGTTTCCATCATATTCCTCGGACCATCTCAGTTACTGAATGCTGCGAATAGAACTGGTGAGTTTTAGTTTTTCTTTACATGGATTCTTCTGTTTCTTTCGTTATCATCAGATACAGCATTAATTTGCTTTAAATTACCGAATGTCTCTTTTGGCCGTAGAACTCATCCTTACAACTGCCTCAGGCTCACATCAGGTCTGAACCGAACTACGATACACGTGCTCGTCAAAAGTAGCGCAAATGACGATCAGACGTACACTGATGCGCCAAAATATCATGAGCACCTGCTTAATGAAGTGTTATTCCACCCCTGGAACAATACAGAAGCAATTCTGCGTGGCATGGATTAGAAAGTTCCTTGGTAGGTTTAGGAAGGTATGTGACACCAGATGTCTCCACACAGGTCACACAATTCCCGTATTACTGCCTGGTGGTTTATGGACGAGGAGTTGGAGCCCGCTAGCTTCTCAATTGTGTCCCATTGGATTCAGATAAGGCGAATTTGATTGCAAAGACATAAGCATGGAAATCCAGTTGAATGTTCCCCCTAGCATAATACTAACCCCCGCCCCCACCCCCCCCCCCGCCCCCCGGCCGGCGACCGTGGCGCGTTGCATGTTTCGAGCAGCTGTTCGCCTGGTTGACAGCATATCCGAATAGGACCAACAACAACAGCGGTGCTTCACCTGACATGTTTCCAGTGATCCACGGTCTAATCCTGCTGATCCAGTGATCATTACAATGGGAACTGACGAAATCGTTGGGTGATCATGATGAGAACGCGTAGGGGTCGTCTACTGTGGAGCCCCACGTTCGACAACATGCGACGAACTGTGCACTCCAAAACACTTGTGCCTACAAGAGCATTGCGCTCTGTCGTCTGATCTGCCGCAGATCTCCGCATGTCAAACAAAGCCTCCGAGTCTCACGCTCTGCAATAAAGCGTGGATTCCAGCAGCTTGTAGTCTACTCGCAATTTCATCGTCTTTCAGTCGCTTTCCATAGATGCTCACTACAATAGCACGCTTACGGCCGAGCAGCTTCGCCGTTCCCAAGATGCTCGTTCCCAAGCGCCGGGCCACTACAGTCTCCCCTTCGTCAAAGTCGAATATGTCAGTGGATTTTACCATTTGCGATCCGTATCGTTTCTGGAATGATTCCCCTTTCGTCTCTGCTCTTCTTAGATACTTCCTTATGACGTCAAGTGCGAACAGCACCACTAGGCGAATGATCTGGACACCCACATCTCCCGACATGAATTACGTCGAACATTTATGGGACATAATCGAGAGGTCAGTTAGTGCACAAAATCCAGCATTGGAAACACTTTCGCAATTATTAACGGCTACAGAGGCAGTATGGCTCAATATTTCTGCAGAGGTGATACATTATTTTCGGAGGTATCCATGGCTTTTATCACTTCAGTATACGGCGCTTCCATGCTACCTCTCTCTACCTTTGTCAGAGACCAATAATTTTCTGACCAAAGACTGGGTCGCGGTACGCGGTACTACACCATTATTCTTTTCTAACTACCGTTTCGTAGCAACATTTGCATGCAGTTAGCGATTGATGACAAGTTTGAAGGTTGCCCCACTTCCGCGGATCTTCGACCGGTGCTGTGTGATTGTATAAACTGGTTCCTACCGAGCCAACGGGCTTTAGTAGAAAGTGAGGGACAATGAAAAGCCTTTTCACGCAATCGACTTTCTTGTCTCAGTAGGCTACCTGAGACAAGTGAGTCTACTGCAGCGTCCAGGAATTTTATTCCTGTGCTGTCTCGTCTCTCCCTTCGTTTACACGTCAGTGCCACAATAGCGTATGTTGTGAGAGTTGTCTACTGTGCCGTTTGACATCTGAACCGTGAGGTGAGGTTATGAGGGACTACCATTTTTACGAAGATGAATCGAAATTTAGTAACAAAATGTAGGAACAAGCAATGATAACAGAGTTTTAATGACCACAGCGTAATTCATAGTGGATGTTCTTATCAATGGCCGTGAGGTAAATTCTCTTAAGAACTGAGAGTACGAAACGTGTTGTCCAAACATTTCAGAACATATACATTCATTTGCTCCAGAAAATATATACTTGAAGACACGTTAAATAATATATAGAACGTAGTAAATAACGCCTTTTAAATTTATCCTTTGTATCTGTTTTTCTTGCTTAGTGATAAATAACATCGAAAATTATTTTTCCGTCAAATAATTCTGACCTTTCCACTGTTGAATTGACTTTCAATAAAACACTTTTATCTGTTTATGTTCTTACTCGTGCGTAGTGTAGGCTTTCTCTCTGTGAAACATAAATATCTCTTTACTTTCATATATGTCGTCTCTCTTGTAGGAGAAAACTAGCGCGAAATATACGATGGTTGACTGAAAAGTAATGACTCTACCTTCGTAGATGCCGGCCGGGTGGCCGAGCGGTTCTAGGCGCTACAGTCTGGAACTGCGCGGCCGCTATGGTCGCAGGTTCGAATCCTGCCTCGGGCATGGATGTGTGTCATGTCCTTAGGTTAGTTAGGTTTAAGTAGTTCTAAGTTCTAGGGGACTGATGACCATAGAAGTTACGTCCCATAGTGCTCAGAGCCATTTGAACCTTCGTAGCTCTTCAACAGTTGGCAGCATTGGTATACGACAGATACTGGCTTGCTCCGTAGCCTCTTTTCTACAGCTCCAGTTGGCGGAAGCCTTAACTTAGGTTAGGTTAGATTAGATTAGTAACCTAACCTAATGAACTGTTGTGTTGTTACAGTGTAAAGTATGGAACCCTATGCAGACTGTCGGTCAATGCGATTTAAGCAACGTGCAGTCATTGAATTCTTGACAGCAGAAGGTGTCACCTTAAAGGAGATTCATCAGAGAATGAAAGCAGTGAGTATTGTGCGTCGTTGGGCGAGTAGGTTTAAAGATGTTGAGGCGGGAACATCTGACCAGCGTGACAAACAAAGATTTGGACGTCCTGTGACAGCAACCACCGAGTTTCACAAGCAAAATGTTGACAGATTGATTCAGGGCGATCGTCGTATCACTCAGAGAGAAGTTGCAAGCACAATCGGCATTTCACAAGAACGTGTGGGTCACGTTATTGCTTTGCTTGGCTATCGAAAGATCTGTGCACGATGGGTACCCCGGATGCTGACTCCTGAAATGAAAGCGCACAGACTTGAAATTAGCTAGCCACTCCTCTCGCATTACGAGAATGAATGTGACACCTTTACCGATAGTGAAAGGCGATCTGCGGGGGCATCATCATGCTTCTGATGAAGGCGTTGAAAGAACTGTGAGACTGTGGTTGCGGAAACAGACTGTCGATTTCTTCCGTGACGGCTTCAGAAAACTTGTTCATTGTTGGCAGAAATGTATCCAATTGGATGGTGGTTATGCGGAAAAGTGAATATTGGTAATTAAAGATCACATTCTAAGGATTATTTCTGCGTTTGATTTATTAAAATATTCCCCTCCAAATCAATTAACGAAGGTGGAGGCATTACTTTTCATTCAAGCCTCATAGCAGAACCTTATGTAACCTTTTCAGTGTGTCACGCAAACAAAACAAACAGCACAATAAAGAGTAAGAACACACGAAAGCACAAAATCTGTTTCTGTAACAGGATTGAGCTCAGCCAGAACACGCTAGCTTCCGGTGCAGTACGTTTCACACTACTTTTTTCAGGAACTGACGTAATCTTGAAGTAGTTGCGCTGTGAAGGCGACCAGAAACGAGGCTATCGATTTGTCAACTGCTATAGCACCGAGTTGATGTTTATAAGCGTGTTAGTGACAGCAGAATCTCACAGTTGTAGCGAGAACTCTTTATAGGGATGTGTTTGTGCTTGTGAAACGCGCGAAACATTAGTGACAGGGTTCAAATGGTTCAAATGGCTCTGAGCACTATGGGACTTAACAGCTGTGGTCATCAGTCCCCTAGAACTTAGAACTACTTAAACCTAACTAACCTAAGGACATCACAAACATCCATGCCCGAGGCAGGATTCGAACCTGCGACCGTAGCAGTCGCGCGGTTCCGGACTAGGCGCCTAGAACCGCTCAGCCACCACGGCCGGCATTAGTGACAAGGAAGAATATGAATGTTCATGCTCATCGTTTCATTTGCAGCAATTTCAGCTGTGCTTTACGGTTTCTGCCTAACCACACATTTTAAAATCGGCACATATTCAGAAATAAAGAGGGAAGTTTTGTGACAAGTGAGAATATGAATTTTACTGCTTTTCGTTTCACTCCTCTTAGGTTCCTGCCTAACCATACTCTCGGAAATCACCACATATTCGCAATTAAACAGCCAAATATTTATTTCAGCCTTGGTTCTCTGATCAGACGGAAATGTTAAATAACATCCAATATTGCAGAAAATACTTGTATCCTATTCATAACAAAGCCCCAGATGGTCTTAACAACGCTTAAGATGAGAGAAAAAATGTTAGCATGTAGAGGGATGCGAACCTACCACTTTCAACTCAGTACAAGACTTCTTCCATTACACTACAACGTCATCGTATGAGCTTCGTCTCACGTCTTCTTTACGATGATATCTCTTGAAGCTTTATATTGTTGATGCTTTATTAACTGACACTTAATGATAATGGAGACGCATTTGTGATACATTTTCAATGCGCCGTTGCTTTGGAAAGGTATACTGCGGCGCTCACACAAAAAAGGAAATGAATAATCGAAATGCACACGGAGGTCGTTGACACGCCGTCGCAAAAGTAAGTCAATATTCAAAAGCCCACTAGTGATGTCATGACTGCAAAAGGCAGTGTGAAATCCATTTGACCCTGTCAGCAGACGCCGCCTTAGCCCCTTGTTTTTGCACATGCGCAGTGTGCAGCCGTCTCGGAAACGTGGAACTCCAGACTGGGGACAAACTACAGGGTGACTTTTTTCCACCGTGTACAAACTCTAGGGATTGATCGACGAGAGGATATGGAACAAAAAAGGTCTAACGAACTTATGGTCGGAAATGCATGGTTTCCATGCTGGAGACCATATTTACAGTATGCATGGTTTCCTCCTAGAAATGTTCCTCATACGTCATGGCCTAGAGCCCTCTCCTGCCATAGTCATTGGTAATGTTGCGTCCGATTCACTTCTCTTGCTGACTCACCTTCTAGTGGAGGTGATACAGTGATACAGCGTAGTACATAATGGTTCCGTATTCGAATCGAGTGCTTGTCCACATGGCGTTTTCTTACGGAATGGCAAATCGAAATGGGCGGCGAGGAGCAAGGTTGTGTCAGGGGACCTGTCCCCGCCGCAATAACTATTGCATTCAATGTTTGCAACAGTGTTGCGCCGTTTGTCTGAGACACGGTCGTTTTAGGAAGCAGGAAATTATGAAGGTCGTACCCAAAATGTTCGGACACTAGACTTGGAGGAAAATGTGATTAACACTGTGGAAGGCGAGCGCCGTGTTAGTACCAGGCAATTGGCCCGCCCGTAGAAAGTAAATGGCTCTGAGCACTATGCGGCTTAACTTCTGAGGTCATCAGTCACCTAGAACTGAGAACTAATTAAACCTAACTAACCTAAGGACATCACACACATCGATGCCCGAGGCAGGATTCGAACCTGCGACCGTAGCGGTCGCTCGGCTCCAGACTGCAGCGCCTAAAACCGCACGGCCACTCCGGCCGGCCGTAGAAAGTAAGCCAGACGATCGTGCGGGACACTCTCCATGACAATTGTTACTATTCGTATTACTTACAGCGTGTACAGGGCTTACTTGCGACGGACTTCCCACATCGGGAGCAGTTTAGTCACTGGTTCCTTCACCAGGGAACCACGATTCCGAGATTTGTGTCATCCATCCTACTCACAGATGAGTCCACATTTACGTGGATTGGTATCTTCAGCTTTCATAACAGTCGTCTGTGGGATGGTAATAGAACATCCATGGTAAGGTGACAGCAAATCATCAGCATCGGTGCAGCCGGACTGTGTGGGCTGGGATAATTGGGACCATATTTTGGAAATTTCTGGTAAGTTCCAAACTGGTGACATCATCGGTCCCTAGTCTTACACACTGCTTAATCTAACTTTAACTAACTTACGCTAAGGACAACACACACACCCATGCCCGAGGGAGGACTCGAACCTCCAACGTGGGGAACTGCACGAATCGTGGCAAGGCGCCTGAGACCACGCGGCCCAATTTTGGGACCAGTCTTGCGTCCACGTCGCCTAACAGTTCGGAATTATCAGCGTTTCTTGCGGTTGACTTTGCCTCCACTGCTGAAAGAACAGGCATTGATGATTCGAAGGGTTATTTGACTACTACATGACGGTGCTCCAGCCCATTTCGCCGTTAACTTCCGGACGCATTCCAATCGTGTTTCCCTGGTCGATGCATCGGAGGAGGGCGTCCAGTTGCATGGCCTGCTCGTTTACCGGATCTCAACCCCTGCCATTTCTGGTTATGGGTCCATTTCAAAAGTATCGTGTATGCAGAGCCCATTCCAGATGTGGAGACACTGGAGCAGCGTATTCATGCTGTCCTTGACACTGTTCGGATGCAGCCTGGCCGACGTGAACGTGTGAGACAAAACATGCTACGGCACGTACACGTATGCGTTGAGGCATATGGAAACCATTTTCAACGCATAATGTAACTGTGGCTGCACGGTACTGCGCTTATTAGACCGCAGTTTCTGTAAAAATGTATGATTGAATAAATGGTCTTTATCATGGAAACCATGCATTTCCGGACATAAGTTCATTAGACCTTTTTTGTTCCGTATGCTCTCATCGATCAATCCCTAGAGTTCGTACACGATGGAAAAAATCACCCTGTATAGATCACTGACTGCATAGACACATTCCCCAACGTGTTTGGCTGCTGATTTACATGCAGGCAAGAATGGCGCAAGCACATCGAGTATTCCGTTGTAACCAGAAAGTTACTCGTTTAAACAGGCTTAATGCAAGTAACATCCACCTCTGTGCATCACAATAAATAGCTAAAAGAAGAAGATATACGATCATAAAAGCGAAAATGCTCCATTAAACGTGAGACGCGCAAACGAGCCATTTGCAAGATAACTGCAAGTGTGTCGTTACGAGCAACCACTGACTTCAGAATGAAATGTTACCATAATTAGTACAAATTTATTTAAAATGTAAATTTTTCGATTAAGTCTCTACGTCTAATTAGCCTCAAATTTCACCCATGGCTCATGACTGGGGAATGTAGTAGATGCATGATGAGGCAGCGCCACATTTTGCTGCCGATGTAAGATAACGTATTAACTCTAGCGATACCAACGCGTTTTCCACAATGCGCGTTACCAAGGGAGCGTTAATGTTCATGCCCAACTTGAAAAATTAAAAAAAAACAACAAAATTCGTTAATTGTCGTTGAATCATATTAATAATAAACTTTTTAAAGAGGTAATGAAGTTTAGGGAGGATCCAGCACCTGAAAATGGCTTTTAGCACACTATGAGAAATATCAACTCACTTTCAATAACGTGTACTACTGAGAGGGTGGGGGGAGTGTACTTCATGGCCACCACAATTTTTTTAAAAAATAATGCAAATTTCGTTCACTGTCGTTGACTTTTACTCTCAACATATTTTTTAAAAGTGAGATTGATGTGTAAGTAAGGACCAGAACGTGGAAATATTGAATATGACATAACTGCGGGATTGATATTCGCTATTGAGCCTTAAATTTTTGGGTTTAATTTAACGATAAAATTTAAAACATACAGCGTGGCCCACTGAAATGTTTCAGCGCAATTATCTCTGGAACAACAACAGATACTGAAAACCGACTTTCACGGGAATGAATGTGAGGCGGGGGCTCATGAAAGTAGATGCTATGAGACATTCTAAAACGTAAGTAATTGTTAGTTTCATCGCAAAGTTATGTTTTTTTTTTAAAAAATGGACAACCCATATTATTTCTTACGCAGCCGGTAACATGAAAAATCACAAAAATAATGGCGTTGGCTGCATCGTAATATGTCAGTTACATTCCGAGAAACTGCAAAGTGAAGTTGCCACTTGAAATAAACGAAAAGCCGCTCTTGCACATCCCGAGATGCAAGCGTGAACCCCATGTTGCTCGTAATCGGACGTAATACGATGCAACAAATGCTTTACTTATTGCTGTTTGTACTGTTATTAAGTGGGCTGGAAACAATACAGATGCCCTGTCACACAACTACGTACAACTACCATTTACTCCACTATTAGATCCTTGGTAAGCCATTAATTATTTTTACCCTAGTCGGCATATTCGGTGTTTCGTTACCGTTATGGCCATTTCTAGTACTGTAGTAAAGATCAAGAAACCACGAAGGAGTAAACCCTTTTCTCATTTTTCATTGTGTCTGACTGGACATTTGTATTTGTTTTCCAGTCCACTTAATAACAGTGTAAAACACTGTAAATAGCACTAGGTTTGCTGCATCGCAGTACGTCAGTCACATTGTGATTACGAGCAACGTAGGGTTCACGCTTGCATCTCGGGATGTGCAGTAACGGCGCGTTTCGTTTATTTCGAGTTTCAGTTTCGGTTTGCAGTTTTTCGGGATATAATTGACGTATTGCTGTGCAATGAACGCCATTCTTTTTGTGATTTTTCGTGGTATTGATTGCTCAAGAAACAATACAGGTGTCCATTTAAAAGAACCTAAATTTCTTATGAAAATAATATTTGCCTATGTTATAGAATGTCTCATAGTATTTACTTTCAGGAGCCCCTGCCTTACGTTCATACCCATGAATGTTGGTTTTCAGTATCTGTAGTTGTTCCGTAGATATCTGCGCTGGTAGAAGAATTCATTGAAAACAATAAATACTCTTTCGAAATTCTAAAATAGGAAGTAACTGGCCAGATTACAACATTCTCAAAAGGTGGACATAAAGTACCCATCCTTGGTATTTCGGGGGTGAAGCCAGTTGTCGGCTGCGCGCGTGCCGCGGGCAACAGTTGGAGTGCGACGAAGCCGTGCATCTTAGCACGCGGCAGTCGCACTCAGTCGATACGCGATTTCACTATACGGCGGGTGTTCGTTGCTGATCGCTACTTGGGGCATCCATATAAGTAACTGCATGCTAGACAAGCATGCACGTGGAAGCATGCACAAATTCCTCGCGCCTCTAGACAATTCAAACATGCTTGTACAAGCATCAGTTAATTTACCAGAACGCAACCACGCTTAGAGTAGCGCTCGATCATTAAAATAACGGTGGTCCGTGTTATTTCCATGCAAAATTCTGCACTCGTCTGCTAGCCGTCAGACAGTGGCATGTTGCAACTGCACTAACAAGTGCTCGAGTCACGTGATTGGTACATCTGTAGTACCCATGTGTTTCTTGGAGTGTTCGTACGCGAGCTACTGTGTAAATTGTGTACAGTAATATCATTAAGAGAATTCATCCTACGAATGTCGTCCAAATATTAGGGACAAAGTCGCGACGAGCTAACTGTGGAAGTGAAATCGGGGTCGAAGAGAGAGAGTTCGCGGATATATTATAGAATGTAATAATTCAGAAATATAATAGGAATGAAACAGAAATACATGACGTTACACAGAATAGATGTACTGGTTTTGAAGGACAGGAAGAACCTCAACCTGAAGGTGGCTTTTCAAGAAGTACACAACGGTCATCTCCAGAGCAACAGGAAAAGTACGAACTGTCTCCACTCAAACAGTCGAGGCTCAGTGTGTTAGAAGATATTGACGATAGCGTACTGGAGAATATTTATGAAGACTATTACAATCGTGGCTTCAATTCCTATAGCAAACTAATGAGGCGCTGTAAGCGCATTAAAAGTAAATCAAACTGCAGATTATTTCTAAATTATATGTCTAGCAAAGGCGAGCAGGAGCTCGTTTCAAAGGAAACATACTGCCGCAATTACAATCTATAAAAGAGCACGTAATATCGCAGTCTGATAGAGCAAGGTCGTATGAAACTACATTTCACTATTGGAATCTGCAAATGTGAGCACTAGAAGCATCGAAAGTGGTTGGCTTGGACAATTTCAAAGCTTCGCTTTCTTTTATCGACAATCTTAAGGCTGACTATGACGTTCCATCCAGGCATATTACTACATTCGTCATACGTGTGGACGTAGAAGACGGTAACAGTATAATCAGAAGACACAACTGTTTGTGGAGAAACTGGACGTGTTGATGACAGAGCAGGGAGTGGAGAAAGGATACGTTTGGAACAGTGATCAGAGTCAGTTCCAGCATGAAATGTCTTCATCACCAACACTGTCTCACAGAGGAGACAAAACTACAACTAGTATGTTGCAATCTGTACATAGCTCTACCCACAGCTTCACAACTGATGTGACTTTAACAATGACAGGAAGACTAGGAAGCAAGTTGTACATCTGTTTTCAAGAGACACAAGGCACTTTAGGCCTAAATATTTCAGAGAAACTTGAAACAGCCTGACCACGAGACATTCACGTGGAGGCAAGCAAAAGTGGAAAAATGACTAAACAATACATGAAACGTTTTCTGCTTTCAGTCCTTGGCGAACATGTAACAAGTAAAAAGAACCTATTGCTGTGTGATTCCTGGACAGGACATACAGATCGTACCCTTCTAGACGGAAGTTTTCCGAACAAAGATGTTATGCTGACGACATTGCCACCGAAAACAACAAAATATTGCCAACCAGTTAATGTTTCCTTCATTCGGCAATATATGCTCTATATCATAAGGATTGCTGATTTTGTAAGATTACATTGTGATAAACCACAAGTGAAGATACAGATCGTTACTTCATGATCAAGCTTCACTCTGCGATTTACAATCAATTTTCTGCACCAAAGTATACGCCTATGTTGCATTATACTTGGCGAAAGGCAGGTTATAACATTAACATACCCATATCATCATATGAAAATGTAATTAGTGTGGCTTTTGATATTGGACTGTTTGAATGCAAGAGTGATTTTTAATGTAAAAACGTGGCTTTAGTGAGTTGTGTACATTGTTCTCTTCCACTTTGTTTTAACCACTTCATCGAAATTCGCATCTACACTACGAGGACTAATATAAACACTATCAGATATGTAGGATAAGTGTGTTTTGCGCTATTATAATTGATTAAGCAGAGGTTTTTTGGCACTGTTGATTGAATATGTAGTGATACACTGACATCTTTGAATTACGAGTAATTTCCCTCCTACGGTACTGATATCTTGTTACTTTGTTTCTCCCTATTAAAATGTCATTTGTGATAGAATGCAACGTTTTTCAAGGAAATGACATAGACCACAGCTTTTTTTTATCATCGAGTGTTATTCTAAGCATGGTTTCGTTCGGTTCCGAGCGTTCGAGATCAAAGGTGTTCCTTCTGAGTGAGATGTGGGGAACCGCCCAAAAACCACATACAGGTTGGCTGGTACACAGCCCCACATTGTTACTTCGCCGGGCGGATTTGATCTGGGGCCGGCGCACCTCCCCGTACCGGAAGCGGCGCTTCAACGCGCACAGCTATCCGGATGGGTTTGTGCGGAATGTAATTTAACAGTACTAAATAAAAATTAAATAAAGCCGAATCACTGGCGAACGCTTGCGCAAGTGTCCCTATTCCTAGTGTACACTCTCAAGTATGCACTCACTTCAAAGCTTGCACGTGCACACATAATCGAAATTCGATCAAGCATCTAGCTGCTTGTACAACACTGATGCTTGCGCATATTTATCCTACACACGCTCAAGTATGCTTGTGCATGTGTTGCTCGTCAAGCATGCAGTTACATGTGTAGCTGCCTTTACTCAGTGCGTGAGACAACACCGTGAATACAAGTGAAGCGGCGTCCTTCATACTGAAGTATAACATAAAAAAATAGGAAACCGATATGAAAAGTGTCAAATAATGCAATGCGGAACTGACTTACGCAAGATAAGAAATCGAAGCGGTGGAAGATAAAAATGGTTCAAATGGCTCTGAGCACTATGGGACTTAACTTCTGAGGTCATCAGTCCCCTAGAGCTTAGAACTACTTAAACCTAACTAACCTCAGGACATCACACACATCCATGCCCGAGGCAGGATTCGAGCCTGCGACCGTAGCGGTCGTGCGATTCCAGACTGTAGCGCCGATGGCAGATAGAATTAAAATTTTTAGTCGATTGTCGTTACATGAGTTCCAACAATTAAACGCGATGATCGAACCAAAAACAATAAACATAGGCACCTTGTTTCGAGAAGTCGTTACTGTGATGTCGTCAGTCATACGACCATACCGCCGCCTGAGAGATCGATCCGCCGGATGCGATTTTCTCGATAAACGGAATAGAAGAACCCCGGGTTCCCGGGTTCGATTCCCGGCTGGGTCAGGGATTTTCTCTGCCTCGTGATGACTGGGTGTTGTGTGATGTCCTTAGGTTAGTTAGGTTTAAATAGTTCTAAGTTCTAGGGGACTGATGACCATAGATGTTATGTCCCATTGTGCTCAGAGCCATTTGAACCAATAGAAGAACGGCTGTGCTAGCCAAAGAGTACACAGCCAGTCGCAGTACTTATGCTCGCCGCGAGGCGCTGCTAGGCCACTTCATGTGTAGCAGGAGTGTAGTGCAGTAGTGCCAGTCTACAGTTCGTAGCCGCCCTCAGTGATCAGCCAGCGCCGATGTTAGTCATCGTCTGCAGCTCAGTCATTGCTGCCATCAAGTATTTGTAGCCCAGTTGTAAAGTTCCGTAATAGTACTAAGTTGTCAGTTATAAACAATTCTACGTTCTGTCATATCTACAGCCAAGTTAGTCTTCAAATTCACTGGATTCGACATTCAAGATTACGCGAGATTAATTCGTCACTGCAAGATTTGTGACTTGGAAATTATGTCATTTTACAGACACTTAGTCTAGTCGCGTCTTCTATAATTGTCAACCAAAAGATCATGGACTACAGCAAAGTTAAGTAATAAATACGTTCTTATTTTGTACTCCTGTTAATTAATTGTATTTTCCTGTTGTAGCTACCATGCAGTCTTGGCATAGTAGAACCCACGTTTCCACCTCCATGGCTACCTCATATTTGCTACCTCATGTTGATGGACTCGGTTATGGTGGAAGATCGAGAACCATCAGTTACTATGAGGGAGACGTTCTTCTGTAGGAAGCAAGTAAAGATGTAATTTTCTTTTTCAATACTGGCATTTTCATTTTGCCATTTATGTCCTTCAATGCGTCGTCACTAGCATTTTTGTTGTGGTATTCTTTGGGTTCCACTAAACCTCTTTTGTAAAACTCTATCAATTTGAGACACATGTTTTATCGCGTAAAGCGTTTCTCGTTGCAGCGAGATCTTTTCACGAAATTTCAGCCACCAACTTTCTACTCCGATTGCGAAAATATTTTGTTGGCTCCCACCAACATAGGGAGAAATGACAATCGTAATAATGTAAGAGAAAGAAATTCCCACATGGAAAGGCTAAAGTGGTAGTTTTCCCGACGTGGTATTTGTGGTGTCACCGCCAGACACCACACTTGCTAGGTGGTAGCCTTTAAGTCGGCCGCGGTCCGTTAGTATACGTCGGACCCGCGTGTCGCCACTATCAGTGATTGCAGACCGAGCGCCGCCACACGGCAGGTCTAGAGAGATTTCCTAGCACTCGCCCCAGTTGTACAACCGACTTTGCTAGCGATGGTTCACTGACAAAATACGCTCTCATTTGCCGAGACGATAGTTAGCATAGCCTTCAGCTACGTCATTTGCTACGACCTAGCAAGGTGCCATTACCAGTTACTATTGATACTGAATCATGTACCGTCAAGAGCGACGTTCACCATTAATGGATTAAAGTTAAGTATTCCACCAGCTACGTCCGTTTTCTTCTAAATTCTTATTTCCTTGTCCTGTTCCAGACCTCACGCCAGCCTGCGTGAGCTAAAACGCGTGCCTTTCGGCTTCCTCTAGTAACACGGTGTTGGCTCTCCTGCCAACCACAACAGTATTCGAGATTGGAAGAGTAGAGAAATAGTCTGAAAGTGCTTCGATGAACCCTCTGCCAAGCGCTTAAGTGTGAATTGGAGAGTAGTTATGTAGATGTATGTGTAGATGAGTGTGTGGCAGATTATGACAGCGTTGTCGACAGAACGTTAAACTATACTGTTCCTTTCTTCACTTCCATGACTTACGTCAGTGGAGTAGGGTCAGATGACCGCTTTGTACTACGCTGTCCCGTCACATTAATGTGACAACTTGTCAAAAGCCGAATAATCATCTTTTCCACCACGGACCGCTGCTAGACGTGTAGGAAGAGGGTCAGTGAAGTCTTGAAAGGTACTGACAGTCATGTCGACTCCAGTGCCGTGGCCAGCTGCGCTAGGTTCCTCAGCTGAGGATCCATGGCGCGAACAGCTCGATCATGGTGGTCCCACAGATTCTCGCTTGGGTTTGGATCTGGGGAGTCTGGTGGGCAGGGGAATACGGTAAACTCATTCTGGTGCTTTTAGGACCGCGGACGACTGCGAGATGCGTGACATGTTGCGTTGTCCTGATGGTAGATGCCATTGCGCCGAGGAAGAACAGACTGCATTTAGGGGTGACATGGTTCCCAAGAATAGATGCAGACTTGTGTTGATCCAGTATGAGTTCCAGAATGATGAGATCACCCTGGGAATGCCACGAAAACATTCCCCAGCCCATAACGCTCGCTCCTCCAGCTTCGACCCTTCATGGCTGTTTTCTTCCAGACGCTTCAAGCCATACACGCTAAAAGGCCAATTGTCTACTGGAAAGGCTATCCGTCACCACTCAGTTGACCTCCGGTTGGTGTATTGCCGTGCAAATTCCAGTCTTCGTCGCTCAGGAACATCAGCCAGCATGGGTGCATGGACCAAACATCTGCTGCTCGAGTCCACACACAGCAGCGTTTGCTAAACGGTGGTTTGCGAGACACAGTTGGTCGCCCCTTGGTTCATCTAGATTGTCAGTTGCTCAACAGTTGCACGTCTATTCGCCTGTACACATCTCAGCAACTGTCGATCGCCTCTGTCATCTGTGGCCTATGGTGCACCGTAGTTGCCTCGGCACCGGATTTGGATACACCATTTTCCCATGCACGGTACAGTTTAACCACGGCGGCATGCGGACAGTTTACCAACTTAGCCATTTTGGAAATGTTTCCACCCTTGGCCCGAAAGCCAATGATCATGCCCTTTTGGACGTTACGTAAATCGCTCCGTTTCACATTACAACAACGCCTCAACGCATGGTAGCCGCGCAGTTCTAGGCGCCTTGCCACGGTTCGCGCGGCTACCCCCGTCAGAGGTTCGAGTCCTCTCTCGGGAATGGGTGTGTGTGTTGTCCTTAGCGTAAGTTAATTTAAGTTAGATTAAGTAGTGTGTAAGCCCAGGGACCGATGACCTCAGAAGTAGGGTCTCATGGGAACTTACCACAGATTTCCAATTTTACAACAACGCCTGCACTGTTTTCCGCGCCTCCCAACACGTTTTATATACCCTCTACTGCTAGTGCTGTCACCTGCCGTCTGTGAGTGGTTATTGCACACTGACGTCGAACGTAGGTGGTGGTCACATTAATGTAACTGGACTGTGTATGTGAAGTGCTGAAGTACTGTTGTATTTCTTGTTAAGGTAGGCCACGTGTGAAATTTTAGCTTCGTTAGATGGGGACTTAATCGAAAACATTATATTTCAGATACATTTATACTAAATCGAACAAAATTTCGTACTGAAGTCAGTGGCAGCTCGGAACCACACATTGGCAAATATTTCGCGAACAGATCGTTTGCTCACTAATGTGTACTGGAACGTTTTTCTCTCATTATCGTATATTTTCACCTGTATCACTTTCCAGTATTTATTATGGTACGTGCTGTGGAACCTCGAGGAACATCAGTTTGGATTCCGTAGAAACACTGGAACACGTGAGGCAATACTGACCCTACGACTTATCTTAGAAGAAAGATTAAGGAAAGGCAAACCTACGTTTCTAGCATTTGTAGACTTAGAGAAAGCTTTTGACAATGTTGACTGGAATACTCTCTTTCAAATTCTAAAGGTGGCAGGGGTAAAATACAGGGAGCGAAAGGCTATTTACAATTTGTACAGAAACCAGATGGCAGTTATAAGAGTGGAGGGACATGAAAGGGAAGCAGTGGTTGGGAAGGGAGTAAGACAGGGTTGTAGCCTCTCCCCGATGTTGTTCAATCTGTATATTGAGCAAGCAGTAAAGGAAACAAAAGAAAAATTCGGAGTAGGTATTAAAATTCATGGAGAAGAAATAAAAACTTTGAGGTTCGCTGATGACATTGTAATTCTGTCAGAGACAGCAAAGGACTTGGAAGAGCAGTTGAATGGAATGGACAGTGTCTTGAAAGGAGGATATAAGATGAACATCAACAAAAGCAAAACAAGGATAATGGAATGTAGTCTAATGAAGTCGGGTGATGCTGAGGGAATTAGATTAGGAAATGAGGCACTTAAAGTAGTAAAGGAGTTTTGCTATTTGGGGAGCAAAATAACTGATGATGGTCGAAGTAGAGAGGATATAAAATGTAGGCTGGCAATGGAAAGGAAAGCGTTTCTGAAGAAGAGAAATTTGTTAACATCCAGTATTGATTTAAGTGTCAGGAAGTCATTTCTGAAAGTATTCGTATGGAGTGTAGCCATGTATGGAAGTGAAACATGGAAGATAAATAGTTTGGACACGAAGAGAATAGAAGCTTTCGAAATGTGGTGCTACAGAAGAATGCTGAAGATTAGATGGGTAGATCACATAACTAATGAGGAAGTATTGAATAGGATTGGGGAGAAGAGAAGTTTGTGGCACAACTTGACCAGAAGAAGGGATCGGTTGGTAGGACATGTTCTGAGGCATCAAGGGATCACCAATTTAGTATTGGAGGGCAGCGTGGAGGGTAAAAATCGTAGAGGGAGACCAAGAGATGAATACACTAAGCAGATTCAGAAGGATGTAGGTTGCAGTAGGTACTGGGAGATGAAAAAGCTTGCACAGGATAGAGTAGCATGGAGAGCTGCATCAAACCAGTCTCAGGACTGAAGACCACAACAACAACAACATGCTGTGGAAACCAGATGTTATTTGATTAGAAGACATGCATTGCAGAAGGAAAGTTTTTTTAAAATATTTTCACCGGCCTAAGTGGCTGTGCGGTTCTAGGCGCTACAGTCTGGAACCGAGCGACCGCTACGGTCGCAGGTTCGAATCCTGCCTCGGGCATGGATGTCTGTAATGTCCTTAGGTTGGTTAGGTTTAATTAGTTCTAAGTTCTAGGCGACTGATGACTTCAGAAGTTAAGTCGCATAGTGCTCAGAGCCATTTGAACCATTTTTTAAAATGTTACACCTTGTATGAGTTTAAAATAAGTTCATGGATACTTCACACCTACTGTAATGCGCGAAAATTTTGAGAAACTGTAGATATATCATTTCATGAAGGTGTTGTCTACATAGTTTCTCCCAGAGACGGTTTAAAACACTATGCACGCTTTTATAATCCGGACATACTTTTATGAATGCTTTGATATGTAATCTGGTATAGCAGCTATAGTGTTCAGAAATTATGTACCTTACTATGTGTACGATACATGCAGTTTTTTGGTTTAATTAATTTTTTGATTATGTGCCTGTTTATCCAGTGAAGTCCAAGATAGTTTACACCGTGTTCGAAAACGCTAATGTCGGACTTGAAGTAATGCTCCCGAGAGATAAGAATGTTAAGTTGATTAAATGCAGAAACATCAAAAAGGAAAGTTTCAGTCATAAAGACCACCCTGTAAAACTAGGTATCTCACATAATGCTTGGTGCCCAGACACATCAAAAATCGGTACTAATGAAGTATTTTGAACAAAGCTAAGTGACTGCCGAAAAATACAGGTTTCGTGGAGTGTGAGGTGGCGTATTCACAGCAGTAGGCAAGGTTATGAACTAAATTGAGATAAACATTGAGTCTGCTTGCAAAGTAGGTTGGACAAGAATAACTGTCAACGTAAGCTGGGCGTTGTAGCTGCATCTATTTACTTGCAACCAAACTCATCTGCACTAGAACTTTGAAAACTCGGTTCACTAGCACGTACGTTCCCCAGTCATGTTGTACTAGTTGGAGAAAATTTGACATCCCCACAACAGGTAGGAGAAATTACTATATTAAACTGTGGACAACACAAAACTTCAAGTGAAACCTTTATAAATGCTTTTTCCGAAAATTACCCATTATATGTATCTCGGAATCTGACTCATGACGGAAATATATTAGTTTTTTTGGCGACAGTAGCCCTGATTTATTTGAAGATCCTGACATAGAAACTGACATTATGGATCATGCTGTGGTTGTAACAACAGCAATCACCAAGCTGGAGACGGCTGCAAGAAAAGAACAATGAGATAAGTACACGTTGAGCACATAAGATAAGGAGGGAGTTATGTCACCTCTCAAACAGACTGTCCCTTTATCGTATGATTACGCGATTGAAGAGCGACGACTGTACGCAGTTACTTCCATAAAATATTTAGAAGTATGCTTACGGAGCGATTTCATATGAAACGATCACATGAAATTAATCGCGGGTAAGGCAAATGCTTGGCTGAGATTCATTGGAAGAATCCTCAGGAAATGTAAACCATCAACAAAGGAAGTAGCTTACAAAACACTCGTTCGACCACTACTAAATGTTGTTCATCAGGCTGTGATCCCTACCAGATAGGATTGTTAGAGGAAACAGGAAATATCCAAAGAAGAGCAGCAAATTTCGTCACAGGTTCATTAAGCGCGAAAGCGTCGCGGATGTGCTGAGCTAACTCCAGTGGCAGACGCTGCAAAAAAATGGTTCAAATGGCTCTGAGCACTATGGGACTTAACATCTGAGGTCATCAGTCCCCTAGGACTTAGAACTACTTAAACCTAACTAACCTAAGGACATCACATACATCCATACCCGAGGTAGGATTCGAACCTGCGGCCGTAGCGGTCGCGAGGTTTCAGACTGAAGCGCCTAGAACCGCTCGGCCACACCGGCCGGCCAGACGCTGCTCCTCATGGTGAGGTTTACTGCTGAAGTTCCGAGATCGTAAGTTCCTAGAAGAGTCAACTGCTTAATCCTACGTATATCTCGTGGAAAAACCAAGAAGATAAAATTAGAGAGATTCGAGCCCACACATAAGTTTACCAGCAATTGTTCCTCCAGCGAACCATTCGCGACTGGAACAGGAAAGGGGGGAAGTGACAGTGGTAATCAAAGTATTCTCCGCTACACACCGTAAGGCGGCTTGGAGAGTATAGGTGTAGATGTACATGTAGAACAGAAACGGGAGAGTCTAGAATCATTTAATTCAGGGAAAGAAATTGTACTGGAATTGTGACTCACGTTCACACATTTTTCAGCGCAACCACTTTTTCAGCGCAACCACTTTTTCAGCGCAACAACCACTCAATATATTTAGAAGTAACTCCGAGTACATGGTGGTTATAACTAAACTTTCACTATTTGAGGCTACGTAGACGGAGAACCATTCACCGTATGAGTAGCCAACTTAACGGAGCATGTGTTCAGATCCGGAGAATATGGCACCCAATCGAGGCCCATGCCAGTGACCTTTGGGTACCCCAGAGCCAGAATGCGGTCCCCAAAGTGCTCCTCCACGATATGAGACACTCTCCTGCTTCGATGGGGTCGAGCTCCGTCTTGCATGAACCATATCTTGTCGAAATCAGAATCGCTTTGAATAATGGGGATGAAATCATCTTCCAAAACCTTCACAGACTGTTCGGTAGTCACCGAGCCACCAAGAAATATCGCACCGATTATTCCGTGACTGGACACTGCACACCACATAGTCGCCCGTTCAGGGTGAAGAGACTTCTCGATAGCGAAATGCGGATTCCCATTACCCGAAATGCGCCAATTTGGCTTATTGACGAACCCATCGAAATGAAAGTGAGCTTCGTCGCTAAACCAAAGTGCATGCTCATACTAATTCCCGTCATGCCCCGCGGCTAACCGTGGAGTTTAAACGTCCTAACGCAAATCATTCAGAAGTTTTGACGATTTTATTTCATATTGTTCAATAACTGTTACCCTGTACAGCAGCTGCGTGTTTTTGTTTATTGGAGTTGGTTTTCTGTGTGAAGGTGCTACCTTAAGAGAGATTATGCTGCGGATTTCTCGCTCAGAAATCGCACCTCAATGTTCCTTATGTGTGAGAAGATCGTGTTATGCCTCGTGTAAGAAGGAGAAACGTCTATCAGCACTCTGGTAGGATCGTGTCCTGTCAAGACCTCAGTTTATCGTTTCGCGATATTACTTCTGGCGTTGGATGGGATCAAACGACTGTCATGCGAATATGGAATCGATTGGTTGAGAAGGGCATACTCGACACCACGTAAAATCTCAACTGCCCCACATGACTAGCGTATCAGAGGATAGGTATTGTTCGCTCGTAGTGTAGGACTGTACAGCCGAGTCATATATCTCAAGTCGGAAAATGATTTTGTTTACAGCGTCACATGTAGCCATACTTTCAGTGTAACGACCTCTGGAGCACCACGGGCTGACAACAAAGTGACCGCTGTTGCGGCGGTAGCAGGGAGAAGCGCGCTGACAATTGTGCGCCCAACAATACTGGACATAGGAGTGGCTTCAAACCGTCTTCTCAGTAGAGATGAGAAAAACCGACCGTTTAAAACCGACACCGGTATTTCAGTTCTGAATAACCGCTATTTTTTGATATTTCTTTGGTCTCCGTTATGATAAGTGTTTTTTATTGTTTACTAATAACCCAGTAAAACAACCGAAGTGTTAATTAGCAATAGCAGCAGTGCTAAAATGTTTCATTTTTAAATAAAACTTTCTTAAAAAAGGAGTTACTTTTATTCGTAAAATTTGCATTGGTTTGAAATATTGTGTTAGTGTAGGAAATGGGAAGAGAGATAAGTGCTACTCGTATTTTAATAACAATGCTGACAGAAACAACGAAAACATAGCATAAGAATTGGAGAATTGGTACAGTACTACTGAGGCAATGATGTCTCTCGTGTCTTAAGGTATGCGTGTACGTGCAGTGTGCAAGACTTACCCCGCCTAGTCTATCCGGTATTTTCTCGCAGTCGTCGCCGGGCATCCATTGTATTGCAGAACGGCACCAATCCTAGCCTCGAAATATTTTTACGAAGTGGCGTAACAATGAAGTACAATGCTTCATTTGCTTTAAAAGAATAAAGAGTTGTTTACCATTTCTATGAAATAATAAAAGAGGAGGAAATTATGGTAACATCAATCAATTAAAAACCCAACAATACCTCATTCATAGCATACAATAAAAACGGAAAGTAGCTCATCTGCTGCCTGTGTCTACAGAATATACCTCTTTCTGCTTATAGCCTTGAAAACGGACAAATTAACACGAAACACAGTTCTTCAACCTCAGTTTTCATTCTTTACCACTGACTATTCGTAATGCCAAAATAGTTGTATCACCCCTAATTACAAGATGATTTTTGAACAGAGTTTCAAAAAATTAGAATCAGTAGGAGAAAGCTGATGATTTTTTGTATTATTCAACCACTTATCACTTTCCAATAAAAACAGGGAACAGTGGACGGAATAAGTTTTTTTTGCCTACTTAATTTAATATTTTGATTGTATGTATCTTGAAACTGAGATGGTCAAAATCTTCCAGTCGTTGTTACATTTGTACGTTTATTACAGGAGTAATAGGTATAAAAAACCGAAAATCGGTTATTCCAGAAACCGGTTTTTTGAGCGATTTTTAGTCAGGTTAAGCTAGCATGAAAAAGAAACGATACAACCGAAAACCAGTTGTTTCAGCGATAAACGCCATGCCTCTATCTCAGACCCTTAGTACCGATTTTGCGCACTGCATCATAATAGACGTATCTGTGTGTGGAGGTTCAGAATAGCAAAAACGTTACCCTGTATAATGTGGCATTGGGTACATAATACGACCACGTCTGGTTCACAAAGGCGACACTTTGGACAAAAGCCGTTTCCTTTCTGTAATGTTACGGCTGGTGGCGGTGCCCGATCTTCGCGGTCTCCAGGACGTTATCTCTCAACAAGATATCGGAAGACCGTTACATAGGTTGTTCGACTGTTGACCTGGCCAGCCCGTACTCTCTGCCGAGAGCGTGGCACCCCAGCACTCGCCAGCCACTTTTATTGCTCAACTCTGGCTTGGAGTTGAAACAATATGGAATGATGGACCTATATCTGTCTTCCAGTATTCTTTAGAAGTAGGTATATGCTGAGGTAACGTAAGTCATGGGATAGCGTTATGCACATATGCCGACGGCGGTAGCAGTGCGTACACAAGTTATAAAAGGGCTGTGTATTGGCGGAACCGTCATTTATAATCAGTGAATCATGTGGAAAGGTTTCCGTCGTGATTGTGGCCACACTACGAGAATTAACAGAATTTGAACGTGGGATGGAAGTTGGAGATAGACGCATGGGAGATTCCGTTTCGGAAATCATTCGGGAATTCAGTATTCCGAGATCCGCAGTGTCACGAGTGTGCCCAGAATACCAAATTTCGGGCATTACCTCTCACCACGGACAACGCAGTGGTCGACAGCCAACTCGTAACGACCGACAGCAGCGGTGTTTGTATAGAGTTTTCAGTGCTAACAGACAAGCGACGCTGCGTGAAATAACCACAGAAATCAATGTGGGACGACGTACGACGAAACGTATCTCTTAGGACAGTGCGGAAAATTTGGCGTTAATGGTATGGCAGCAGACGACTGACGTGCCTTAGCTAACAGCACGACATCGCATGCAGCGCCTGTCCTGGGCTCGTGACCATATCGATTGGACTCTAGATACTGGAAAACCGTGGCCTGGTCAGATGAGTCCCGATTTCTGTTGGTAAGAGGTGATGCTAGGATTCGGTTGTGGTGTAGATCCCACGAAGCCATGGACCCAAGTTGTCATCAAGCCACTGTGCAAACTGTTGGTGGTTCCATAATGATGTGGGCTGTGTTTACAGGAAAGAGACTGGGTCCTCTAGTCCAATTGAACCAATCATTGACAGGAAATGGTTATGTTCGGCTACTTGGAGACTATGTGCAGCCATTCATGAACTTCATGATCCCAAACAACGATGGAATTTTTACGGATGACAATGCGCCATGTCAGAGCATTCTGGTCAATTCGAGCGCATGATTTGGTCACCCAGATCGCCCGAAATGAATCCCATCGAACATTTATGGGACATAATCGAGAGGTCAGTTCGTACACAAAATCCTACACTGATAACAGTTTCGCAGTTATGGACTGCTCTAGAGGTCGCATGGCTTAGTATTTCTGCAGAGGACTTCCAACGACTTGTTGAGTCCATGGCACGTCGAGTTGCTGCACTACGCCGGGCGGAAAGAGACCCGACACAATATTAGGAAGTATCCCATGACTTTTTTCACTTCAGCGTAACACAATTCACCATTTTCAAGTTGTGAACGAAGCTGTGGAATGGGACAGTGAGAGTGAATTACCACTTTGTCCTTGGAATCTTTTGCCGTGGCATGATTCAATAAAATCTTCTCGGTTTACAAAATGTTCAAATGTGTGTGAAATCTTATGGGACTTAACTGCTAAGGTCATCAGTCCCTAAGCTTACACACTACTTAATCTAAATTATCCTAAGGACAAACACACACACCCATGCCCGAGGGAGGACTCGAATCTCCGCCGGGACTAGCCGCACAGTGCATGAATGCAGTGCCCAAGACCGCTCGGCTAATCCCGCGCGGCTCTCGGTTTACAAGCAGCGTCAATTCGCATAAAACACTCGAGTTTTCGACAGCTGACTCCGCCATCGTCATCAGAAGTTATAATCATTGACTGCAGGGGCTGGTGCGGTATTCTGATTATACAGATGCAATGTCAGCGCGTGGAACCTTCCTGCAGGTCTGGAGTGACCCATGCGCTGAAGTCAAGTTGGGCAACTCCTAGGATAAGCAGAACAGCGCGCCAGTCCCGGGAATCAGTGATTTTTAACTCCTGGCGATGGCGACGACAGTTATCTGAATCTAAAGTGTTTTATTCCAAATGACGCGTCTTGTAAACCGAGAATATTTAATGAATTAACACTTTGTCTTAAATTCATAATGGCAACGGCCTTGCCGCAGTGGATACACCGGTTCCCGTCAGATCACCGAAGTTAAGCGCTGTCGGGCGTGGCCGGCTCTTGGATGCATCACCATCCAGGCCGCCATGTGCTCTTGCCATTTTTCGGGGTGCACTCAGCCTCGTGATGCCAATTGAGGAGCTACTCGACCGAATAGTAGCGGCTCCGGTCAAAGAAAACCATCATAACGACCGGGAGAGCGGTGTGCTGACCACACGCACCTCCTATCCGCATCCTCAACTGAGGATGACACGGTGGTCGGATGGTCCGGATGGGCCACTTGTGGCCTGAAGACGGAGTGTGTGTGTGTTTTAAATTCATAGGTTGTGTATGATTTTGCCGAGTTTCAACAAAATTTCTACTAACTGCGTCAGAGAAACAAGGCACTGATTCAATGTTTGTTAGTATACTAAAAAATAAATGTCAGTTCATTATGCTTCGTAGAGATAGAAATACAACACTGAAAGAGGAATCAGGCAATGAGATTTCACATTACCAAAAGCATTCTCACCAGTCTCGCATAGTTCGTATTCAGGGGCACAAACGTCTGTGATATTTCTACTGATATGGTTATTTCACCAAGCGAGCTCGTCGAAGTAACTACTTTTCTGGTAAGCCACCTGTAGCAATTCTGTATCCGCAGCCCTTGCTCCTTCTCCGCTCGTCTGGTAAGTATACTCCAGATCTAGTCATTCTCTCCCGCTTTACTATCTAAAACTATCCCACTCCTATTTTACTACCTAAAACACAAACCTCCCAGTTGAGTTTATTATCAAACTGTAATCCCAAGAATTTACCACTGTTCACTTCTCCTACCTGCTTGTCATCATATGTTAGACATATACTCGTGGGACACCCCTATAAGTTCTGAACTGCATGTAGTGTGTTTTTTCAAAGTTTTGTGGCAAAGAATTGGCTAGGAACCAGTGATTAATGTCCACAAATATTTTATTAGCCGAACTTTCCAAGACTACACTTGATTTGCTATTTATGGCAATGTTTGCATCATCGGCAAACAAAACGAACTTGGCATATGGTAATGTTACTGATGAAAAGTCAATGATATACACAAGAAAAAGTAAGTGCCCTAAGACGGAACCTTTTGGGACCCCACATGTAGTTAGTTCCCAGTTGGATGACGCCTGATAGCTTAATACATGTCTCTTTCCTAATAATACTCTTTGTTTCCTGTCAGAGATATAAGATTTGAACCATTATGTAGCATTTCCTGTTACACCATAATATTCTAATTTACTTAAAAGGATATTGTGATTTACACAGTCTAATGCTTTTGACAGCTCACAAAATATACCAGATGCCTGCAATTTTTTGTCTAATGGATTAAGTACATTTTCACTATAAGTGTAGATAGCCTTCTCAATATCAGAACACTTGAGAAATCCTAACTGCGAGTTTGACAGTATGTTATTTGCGATAAGAGGGTTATAAAGCTGACTGTACATTACCGTTTCTAAAATTTTTGAGAATGGTGGCAAAAGTGAAATTGGACGGAAATTTTATGCTATTACTTTATTTCCCTGTTTAAACAGTGCGTTAACTTCAGCAAATTTCAACCATTCAGGAAATATTCCACTCACAAACGACTGGTTACACAGATAGATTAATATGTTCCGTAGTTCAGAACCATATTCTTTAATTAACTTTGATGATATTTCATCGTTTTTGATTTTAAGGATTTTATGATGGATATTTCTTCTGCTGGGGCAGCGAGGGTCAAATTCATATTATGGAAGTTACTTGAAATGTGTGGTCTGAGGCATCCAATGGCAGTATCTACAGAACCTGACAACCTCATCTTTTCAGTAACAGTTACAAAATGTTTGTTAAAAAGTTCTGCAACACTATACACATCTGTCACCAATGTATCTTTCACTCTTAATTTGCCCCCCTTCATGTCTGGTTCTGCTGGTCTCCTCTTTATATCCCATATTGTCTTTATTTTGTTATCTGATACGTCTATCTTTTCCTTGTAATATATTTTCTTTGTTGTCCGTATTTGCCCCCCTTCATGTCTGGTTCTACTGGTCTCCTCCTAATATCCCATATTGTCTTTATTTTGTTATCTGATATGACTATCTTTTCCTTGTAATATATTTGCTTTGTTGTCCGTATTACAGTCTTTAATATTTTGCCATATTTCTTGTAATGTGCTATAGCATCGACATCAGAACTGTTACAGACAGACAGATACAGTTTTCTTTTGTTTTACAAGATATCTCTGTTCCTTGAGTAATCCATGGGTTCTTTGTAGACTTTGCTCTAACCTTGGTTAGTTTTGGGGGAAAACAGTGTTCATATAAAGTAAGCACTTTATTAGCAAAAGTGTTATATTTTTCATTCATCCATGAGCACTGTAAACATCACTCCAGTGAATGTCTCTGAGGAGTGTCCTAAAATAATCAATTTTTGGCTTATTGATTACCGTCTTGAGTTCAGATTTAACAGATTTTATATCCTGTTCAGTATTAACATTCGACAGAACGAACTGCATGTCATGGTCTGAGAGGCCATTGACTATTGGTTTTGTAATATAATTTTGTTCATTGGACTATTCTATAAAGATATTATCAATGGTTGTTTGTGAGCAATTGGCTACCCTAGTTGGAAACTTTACAGTGATAATTAAGTTGAATGACAGTGTTACTAACTCAAATAAGTTCTTATTGGGAGAGTCTTTAAGGAAATCTACATTGAAGTCACCAGAAACCACTATTTCTTTGAATGTGGTTGTTAAATGGGTCAGTATAGCTTCAAGGTGGTTTATGAACAGATTAAAGTTACCTGCAGGTGCTCGATATACACTTAATATTATGAAAGGCTTTTTTATGAAATTCTACTTCTGTTGCACATGCTTCCATATGCTGTTCCAGGCAAAATTTATGCATGTCTATGTTCTTAAATTTGACAGTTCCTGATGAATGTGGCAACTCTTCCTTTCTCCATTTCTGCTCTACAATAGTGAGACGCTAATCTAAATCCTGTGACACTTAAAAGTTCTATACCAGTGGCCACATAATGTTCACTATGTACATAATTAATTCATTAATTTTATTTCTCAGTCCTCGAATATTTTGATGCAATAAAGACAACTGACATTTCGCATTGACCTCTTAAAACTTGGTTTCTTTCTGTCCTTCCTACCCTAAAAAAGGAGCTTTTCTGAACTCTATAAACACTGGTATTTTATCGCTCATGACAGTGCCTCCCTCCTTTAACTTTGCTGCTATTTTCCCAGCCGGTTTACCCTTCTCTTTCCTGTTGAGGCGAAGTCCATGCTTAGTATAATCCCACCTACTGAAAGAATCAACAGGAACTACACCAATGTGTGACCATGCACCCGACATAAGCAGTCGTTCCAACTCAAAATTAATTCTCCTGACAGAAGTGTTAAAATGAGGTCGGTCATGGCGCCCAAGAACAGATACAAACTTAACACTAGTAGGCTTCGATGCTGATGCAATCTTTTTCCAGGTCACACTCTATACTGTACCCAGAATCTCTCTCAGTACTATTACCTGGCCCACCCACTGTAACCACAGTGTCTTCCTTAGTGAAATCTTTGCAAAGTGATCCTAAATCATCTTTCAACTGATCCAGACCAGCACTAGGTTTAAAAAAAAATTGGTGACCTAGTATTCTGATCTTAGTTCATCCTGCAAAAGTTGGCCAACACCTCTTCCACGGGAACTATATAACAAGAACACTTTCTTTCTCTTTACTGATTTCCCTACATTCTTACTTTTCAATTTGCTGCTGAAAGTTTGTTGTGCCCTGTCTGCACCTGCAACTGCTTGAATCGAACAAGTTTGTTACCAAACAAGACACACAGCGCATGCCGTCGACATTTGCTCTGTTGTGCAAATATTTTCAGTGAAATACAGATGCGGAGTAAGAGATCAAACAAAATGCAATTCCTCTGCAAGGAGCCATCGGAGAACAGTGGTCCCTCATACGAAAATACTCGGGAAATAATTCCTAAACAACCTACGAAATTTTACCACTGGAGCTGAGGATCACCCTGAACCTCATGTACTAGTACATATGTTTTTGGATGGAGTCCACCTTTAGCAAACCCAATTTTGTTTTTAATCCCAAATATGTTTCACTGCAGTTGCAGCATCGTCAGTGAGCTTTTATTTTATGGCGGTTAAACATGAAGAACGTTCTTTACTGGTTTTACACATGTAAATATTAGTTTTTAAAAGTGTTATTACAAATTTTTGAAGAACACATAATGTTACATATTCATACCTTTTTACCACATGGTGTGGTTTTCCTGCGGTATTATGCTTGTATAGTGCCTGTTTTCCTTTCCAGTTTGTCATCTGCAACGATATACAACTTAATGTAGACAAATTATTTAAGCAAAAATTATGCCCCCCTGCGGGTCCGGGGATTAGAATAGGCAAGAGGTAATCCTGCCTGTCGTAAGAGGCGACTGAGAGGAGTCACACGTTTTGGCCTTTATGTGATGGTCCATGGTCCCCTGCAGGGTTTGACCTCCATTTTTCAAAATGTTCCCGAAGAGCGAACCAACTGGGGAAGGGCGCCTTACATGGTGCACCGTGGTCATCGTGCCTTGAGATCTTTAGCCCACTTTCTCATCTTCGCACTGCAGTCCAGCTCATTCTCCATCTCTTGGGCGAGGACGCCTTCCTGGGTGCGTTTTCCACCATGCATTATGCAGTGTCGCTTTTTGCGCCGACGATGACCATGGACTTCTTTGCACTTCATATCCAGCAAGGTAGCCAGTCTGTTGTCGTGGGGCCGCCATGTACCCTATTGGTTGTAGCCCCTTGACAACACAAGGATTGCTCTGCTGATGCCTGTGCCGTTAACTCCCCACGTATGCCAAGGAGTAGATGCCCATCACCCTGGGACATCAGGACTCCCTGCAATGGCCATCCTGCCAGGTGGCCTTTGCTGCGGCTGGGTGGTGCCTGTGGGGAGGGCCCCTGGTTGAAGTGGGTGGCATCAGGGCGGATGACACGCCATGAAGCATAGTACGTCATCTCTTGCTGGTGGTCCGCCGCCTCAAGTCTCTAAGCAGGCAAAGTCTGACTTCAATTCTAAGAAATATGACCCCAAGTCATTCCCCTCCCTGGCGACACCATGGGAGGAAAGCCAGGCAAAGGATGGCAGTGAAGCTTATTTGCCCAGGTACCTCATATGTACGAGAGTTGATGGGGAATGTATCATGTCCATGAAGCCTCAGTTTTTTGTGGAGCATTTGGAGGACACGTTTGGGGAGGTGGAGGGCTTTTCCAAAATGCGCTCTGGGTCAGTCTTGATAAAAACAGCATCCTCTGCCCAGTTGCGGGCATTACTCGCTTGTGGCAAGTTGGGGGATGTTTCTGTTACCATCACGCCTCATAAGAGCTTAAATATGGTCCAGAGTATTATATTCCACAGGGACCTTCTTTCGTAGTCTGACGATGAGCTGCCCGCTAATTTAGAGCGGCGAGATATTCATTTCGAATGGCACGTCCATCAGGGTCTGAGGGATAACCAGGTTGCCACCAGTGCCTTCATCTTGGCCTTCAAGGGTGACACATTGTCCAAGAAGGTCAAGGTGATGGTCTACCACTGTGACATCAAGCCATATATTCCTCCCCTGATGCAGTGCTTTAACTGCTGGAAGTTCGGCCGTATGTCTTCCCACTGTACTTGCAGCCCCACCTGTCAAGATTGTGGACGTCCATCGTATCCCAATACCCCATGTGCCCCGTCTCCCATCTGTGTCAACTGTGGAGAGCATCATTCACCTTGCTCGCCAGACTGCACGATTTTACAGAAAGAGAGTAAAATCATGGAATATAAGACCCTGGACCGACTGACCTACACTAAGGCTAAGAGGAAATTTGGGTGCCTACATCCTGTGGCTATGACATCCTCATGCGCCGCCACTACGAAAACAGTTGTCGCCCCATAAGTTCCTAGAATTCCTGTCGCCTCTCGGAACCAGGAGACTACATCTGCTCCCTTGATGGTGATGAGCACTTCCCTCCCTGTTGCTCTCGCACCAACTACTTTGCAAAAAATTTCAGTCCCCACTACTGGGCCAGAGAAGCGTAAGGTTTCTTCGGCTCCTCTCGCTAGGAAGGGGTCCCATGATTGACTCCCTTCCCAGGTTTCTGCTAGTGGGAAAGATGACACCCACCAGCGGCTGAAGAGCCCAAAAGCAGCTGATCATAGGGCTTCACACTCATCCTCAGTCCCAGAGACTGATTCAGTGAAGTTCTCCTAGCCAGGGAAACCCAAGGAACAGCGCGAGAAATCGAAAAAGAAGACCCCCTAAGAACAAGGAACTTGGGGTGGCACCCACACCACCGCTACATACAAGCTCTGCATCTGAGGATGGGGTGGAGATTCTGGCGTGTGCTGAGGACCTGGATCTCGCCCGACCCTCAGACACAATGGATATAGAGTGCTCAGGCAAAAAGTCGGTGGCAGCAGGTGACCCTGAGGCGTAAATTGCCTCATTGAAAGTTCCATGCCTTCCCAGTCTCACGATGATGTCATCCTCCAGTGGAATTGTGGCGGTTTTTTCCACCGCCTGGTTGAGCTACGGCAACTGTTAAGCTTTACACCTGCTTTCTGCATTGCCCTCCAGGAAACCTGGTTCCCACCAATGCGGACCCATGCCCTCCGTGGCTATAAGGGATATTACAGGAACCGTAGCGATTATAATTGGGTGTCAGGTGGAGTTTGCGTTTATGTCCTAAACTCAGTCTGCAGTGAAACTGTGCCCCTTCAAACCCCTCTTGGAGCTGTGGCTGTCAGAATACGGACAATGCAGGAAATAACTGTCTGCAATGTATATCTTCCTCCGGAGGGTGCAGTACCTCCGAATGTATTAGCTGCACTGATTGATCAACTCCCTAAACCTTTCCTACCTTTGGGAGATTTTAACGCCCATTACCCCTTGTGGGGTGACACCGTGCTTACTGGCCAAGGCAGAGATGTCGAAACTTTACTGTCTTAGTTCGACACCAGCGTCTTAAATACTGGGGCCGCCACACATTTCAGTGTGGCTTGAGGTAGTTACTCGGCCACTGATTTATCAGTTTGCAGCCCAGGAATTTTAACATTTATCCACTGGAGAACACATGACGACCTGTGTGGTAGTGACAAGTTCCCCATCTTCCTGTCATTGCCCTGGCGTCAGGCCCATGGACGCCTACCCAGATGGGCTTTAAACAAGGTGAACTGGGAAACTTTCACCTCTGATGTCACCGTTGACTGTCCCCCACATGGTAATATCGATGTGATGGTTGAGCAGGTGACTACCACAATCGTTTCTGCGGCAGAAAACGCGATTCCTCGCTCTTTAGGGTGCCCCCGGCGAAAGACAGTCCCTTGGTGGTCGCCGGAAGACGCTGAGGCAATTACAGAGCGTCGGCGAGCTCTACAGCGACGTAAGTAGCACCCTTCCCTAGAGCATCTGATAGCCTTTAAGCAGCTCTGTGCCAGTGTATGCGAGCTTATAAAAAGATGGAAACAGGAGTGTTGGGAGAGGCACGTGTCGACCATTGGGTGGCATACGTCACCTTCCCAAGTCTGGACGAAGATCAGACCTCTTTTTGGGTACCAGACATCAACAGGTGCCTCTGTAGTTACCAGCAATGGCGAGCTATGTACCGACGCAAACGCGATTGCCGAGCACTTTGCTGAGCACTATGCTCGAGCCTCTGCATCAGAGAACTATCCCCCAGTCCCTCAAATGGGAATGGAAAGGAAAGTCCTCTCGTTCACCACACACCATGGTGAACCTTATAACGCCTCATTTATTTGGACTAGGAGCTCCTCAGCGCACTTGCACATTGCCCCGACACAGCTCCTGGGCCGGATCGGATCCACAGTCAGATGATTAAACATCTCTCATGTGATTACAAGCGCCATCTTCTCGTCATCTTCAACCAGATCTGGTGCTATGGCGTCTTTCCATCGCAATGACGGGCGAGTACCATCGTTCCGGTGCTCAAACCTGGTAAAACCCGCTTGATGTGGATAGCTATCGGCTCATCAGCTTCACCAACGTTGTTTGCAAGTTGCTGGAACGTATGGTGTGTCGGTGGTTGGGGTGGGTCCTGGAGTCACGTGGCCTACTGGCTCCATGTCAGGGCGGCTTCCACCAGGGCGCTCTACCACTGATAATCTTGTGCCCTCGAGTCTGTCAGCCGCGTCAGATTAGCTGAACGGTCTAAGGCGCTGCAGTCATGGACTGTGCGGCTGGTCCCAGCGGAGGTTCCAGTCCTCACTCAGGCATGTGTGTGTGTGTTTGTCCTTAGGATAATTTAGGTTAAGTAGTTTGTAAGCTTAGGAACTGATGACCTTAGCAGTTAAGTCCCATAAGATTTCACATACATTCGAACATTTTCGAGTCTGTCATCCGAACAGCCTTTTCCAGACGCCAACAGCTTGTTGAAATCTTTTTTGATCTACGCAAAGCGTATAACACCACCTGGCGACATCATATCCTTGCCACATTATATGGGTGGGGTCTGCAAGGCCCGCTCCCGATCTTTATCCAGAATTTCCTGTCTCTTCGTACTTTCCATGTCGAAGTTGGTGCCTCACATAGTTCCCTCCATATCCAGGAGAATGGGGTCCCGCAGGGCTCTGTATTGAGTGTATCACTATTTTTTGTGGCTATTAACGGTCTAGCAGCAGGTGTGGGGCTGTCCGTCTCACCCTCTCTGTATGCAGACGACTTCTGCATTTCGTACTGCTCAACCAGTACTGGTGTTGCTGAGCAGCACCTACAGGGAGCCATCCACAGGGCGCAGTCATGGGCTCTCGCCCACTTCTTCGAGGTTTCGGCCTCTAAGTCGTATGTCATGCACTTCTGTCGGCGTAGTGCCGTTCATCCGGAACCAGAACTTTACCTTAATGACGATCCACTCACTGTAGTGGAGACATATCGATTCTTAGTACTTGTTTTCGACACCTGATTGACTTGGCTACCTCACCTTTGTCAGCTTAAGCGGAAGTTCTGGCAGTACCTCAATGCCCTCCACTGCCTGACCAACACCAACTAGGGTGCAGATCGCTCTACTCTGCTGCAGCTCTACAAAGCCCTCGTCAATCCCGCCTCGACTATGGGAGTCTGGTTTATGGTTCGCCGGCGCCCTCAGCGTTGCGTGTACTCGACCCAGTGCACCACTGTGGCATTCGCCTAGCGAGTCCAGTGACCAGTGTCCTGGTGGAGGCCGGAGTCCCTTCATTTTAGATCTGACGTGCACAACTGCTTGCCAGTTACATTGTACATGTTCGTAGTTCTCCTGAGCATCTGAATTACCGTCTCCTTCTTCCACCCATGGCAGTTCATCTCCCGCATCGGCAGCCCAGGTCAGGGCTAATGATTGTGGTTCGCATGCAAACCCTTCTGTATGAACCACCACCCATCCAGGGCCATCCACATACATCTCCTTGGTGTACACCTAGGACGCAGATTTGTCTGGACATTTCTCATGACCCTAAAGACTCAGTTACTCCTGCCGCTCTCCGCTGTCACTTCCTCTCGATTCTTGACGTGTTCTGGGGCTCTGAAGTGGTTTACAACGATGGCATATGGTCATGTTGGCTTCGCCTACGTCCACAGAGGCCATTTTGAACAGCATTCCTTGCCCGATGCCCGCAGTGTATTCACTGCAGAGCTGGTGGCCATCTTTCGTGCTCTTCAGTATATCTGTTCATGCTCCGTGGAATCGTCATTCTGTGTACTGACCCCTTGAGCAGCCTACAAGCTATCGACCAGTGCCACCCTCACCATTCTCTGGTAGCGTCCATCCAGGAGTCCATCTATGCCCTGGACCGGTCCCATCGTTCAGAGATGTTTCTGTGGACCCCAGGAGACGTCAGCATCCCAGTCAATGAACTTGCCGACAGGCTGGCCAAACAGGCTACGCGGAAACCGCTTCTGGAGATGGGCATCTCTGAACCTGACATGTGTTCTGACTTACGCCATAGGTTTTTTTCGGCTTTGGGGGACGGAATGGCATAACAGTACACACGACAAACTGTGTGTCATTAACGAGACTACGAATGTGTGGAAGACTTCCATGCAGACTTCTCCGTGGGAATCAGTTGTCCTCTGCCGGCTCCACACTGGCCACGCTTGGCGAGCCACGGTTACTTCCTGCGCCGTGAAGATCCGCCTGAGTGTCCGTGCGGTGCCCGGTTGACAGTGGTCCATATTCTCGTGCACTGTCCCACTTTGACTGCCCAGCGACGAAATCTTGGGTTACCAGACTCGTTGCCGCTAATTTTATCTGACAACGCCTCATCGGCTGATTTAGTTTTACGTTTCATTCGTGAGGGTGGGTTTTATCATTTGATCTAAGTTTTAGCGCATGTCCTTTGTCCCTCTGTGTCCTCCACCCTAGTTCTTCTAGGGTGAAGGTTTTAATATGTTCCAGAGTGGCTATCTTCTTTTTTATTCTCATGGTCAGCCAGCCATGGTAATCTGCTTTGTTATTTTAATCTCTTCATCCAGTTTCTTGCGTTTCTGTGGTTTTCTTGTCCCCTTTTGTCCATTTACATGTTTGTTACCCTTCATCGTTCTTGTGATTTTTCCTTTCATTCCGTTTTGAGTTGTCAGTCTCGTTTGTTTTATTCTCACACTTGTGGCATTGTTTTATTCGGAACAAGGGACTGATGACCTAGTAGTTTGGTCTATGGCTATGCCTGAAATTAATTAATTCTGTGTGTGTGTGTGTGTGTGTGTGTGTGTCTATTTACATTATGTTTCACTTACGTTTTCTTTTTACCTCATCTTCTTCACTGTGAAGTTCTGTAAGAGAGAGAGAGAGAGAGAGAAGGTTTGAGAATTTTTTCGTTATTATTAAGATGAGGAAAAAAGAAAACCGAAGCGAAACATAGAATTAATTCATTTCAGGCATAGCTATAAGAATTTCCAAATCGTATTTTTTGCTTAAATAATTTGTCAACATTAAGTTGTATATGGTTGCAGATGACAAACTTGAAAAGAAATGTAGGCGCCCCGGTGGTCCCGGTCGCCTATGGTGGACTGAAGGCCGAGCGGTGACCTCTCCAGTTGTCAGGATGCTAGGAAATGACTGTGGACGCGTCAGAAACGCCAAAGAAACATTATTAATTCATAACACCTTTATTCCTGCCGAGAAAAATGTGGCTTGGTAATATCAACGACCTTCCTGAGTCCTTGCTGACTCATAGCAATGACACCAGCTCCGGGCCGCACAGTCTTGCTAGCGCAGCGCCTCGTGCTGTGACGTAGCAAAGGGATGTCCTTAATAAAGATTAACATGTCGATCACCGAGCTGAGCGCTACGCAGCGACCCAGTACACACCTAACTGCAAGTCTAACTGCGAGTGCCTTGTTGCTATCAAAGCTGGCGTATTTAAAGGAAGCACGAGCGACGTCCTGAAGTCAAGCTCGTTTGTAGTGAACGCATTTGTTCCACTTATACTGCTGATTCATCTGTTGTAGTCGCCCCTTAGGTGTTCTTGCGACAGAGTTACGTGTTGTTACGACAGACTTACGCAAAGTTGTGAAATGCAGTACAGCTCACGCTATACCTCTGTCTTACACTCTACGAAAGTCTCCGTCTAACACAAACCCGCGTGCTAAGCAATTCTCTCTCGCCTGTTGTGTGTAACCAGGCCATTGCCCCTGCGTGACGACACATTCCAACACATGTGCAATCCTCTTGGCTAACCTACTGCCTCTGGCTCTCGGCATAGGCAACGAAACTTTGACAATATTCCACGTTTCCAACTCTTTACTATTCCGCGACACTACAGAAAACAGGCACTATACAAGCATAATACCTCAGGAAAACTACGCTATGTGGTAAGAAGGTATGAATACATAATTTTATGTGTTCTTCAAAAATTTGTAATTACGATTTTAAAAACTAACATTTACATGTGCACAAACAGTAAAGAATATTCTTTATGTTTAACAGCCATAAAATAAAAGCCCGCTGACGACACTGCAACTACAGTGAAAGATGTTTGTGTTTTGCTAAAGGTGGACCCCATCCAAAAACATATGTATTGTTAAAGAAAAACACGGAGAAATGAGCTTCAAACCTCAAGATGATTACTCATGTACTAGATTATATTGATTTAAGGAGCTCTGCAGGTAAGTAATCGAGACCATCTTCTTCTCGTTCTTCTGTTTTGCTAGTGCTTGGCGTTTATGATTTTGTAGTCTCCATTTCTCTAATTCCAGTTATAACATTTTTTTTAATTTTGGCAGTTTAGAATTCCAATTTCCGTAGCTTGCCGTACCTCAAAAGCATTCTGACATTTCAAGTCTTAGATAGCATAGTTTCTGTTTCATACCGTTAAATGAATGTTGGAGCGGTCCCCTACAGGATATCAGATTGATGCACTGACCCAGAGATTTTAACCAGGGCTTGTACAGCATTGGTTACTTATACCTGTCGCGTCTCAAATGTGAATGTTGCTTGGGACTGGGTGACAGCATTCGGAAAGTAGGGAAATAATTGGCTGGCCTAAGTGAGAGGGAGTCTTGACCTTGAGTTGTTAAAATTCCATTGTTACAAAACCCGAGGCTTGGAATAAGCACTGAAATGACAAGCAGTGTGAGTGTTTTACACTCTCTGACTTTATTCAGCAAACAGTATCAACCCCTCATATATTTGCTCTAAGCCCGCATCTCGTGGTCGTGCGGTAGCGGGCGGGGTCAGGGATTTTCTCTGCCTCGTGATGGCTGGGTGTTGTGTGCTGTCCTTAGGTTTAAGTAGTTCTAAGTTCTAGGGGACTGATGACCATAGATGTTCAGTCCCATAGTGCTCAGAGCCATTTGCTCTAAAGGAATTGTATTCACGAATGTACCAACTATTTACACAGAGACTATAATTAACTAGCACCGTTCTGTCTACTTAAAACGAAACTGTCAGTACTTACGTTCACCCATGACACGACGCTCAGAAGTCCCTAGCTAAAGGAGCAGGGTTCCATAGCTACCCTGCAATAACGGCAGATAACTCTGCTGAGACCTGCCTGGCTAATCTCGTTGGCTGCCCCTGCTGATAGTACTGCCAACTTCCTACTCTGACTGCAATTGACCTCTCGGAGCGTCCTGCTTCCGAGTTTTATTTAGTTTCCCCCTTCGCCCTCACCAGTTCCTGACGTTGCGTGTTTTCGAAGGGCACTGACCATCTCATTAGGTATATTTGTGGACTATTCTTTGAAGGCTGAGTGAGTGGACGGAAGCGTGTGTCGTTAAATCATGCCTTCGGCCTGGAGTAGGGTCTCCATGACCGAAAGGTGCCCCTTTATCCCTCTCTTACCTTCACTTCTTGTGGTCAGTTATATCAGTTTTGCTTTTACAGCTTACAGTGTTATTGCTGTACGCGACAGTCGCCACCCTCGAGCGTCTGTTAAAAAGTCATGTGATACGTCCTAATATTGTGTCGGACCTCCTTTTGCACATCACAGTGAAGCAACTCGTCGTGGCATAGGCACAAAAAGTCTTTGGAAGTCCCCAGCAAAAATACTGAGCCAAGCTGCCTCTATAGTCAAGCATACTTGCGAAAGTGTTGCCGGTGCAGGTTTGTGCATGAATTAACCTCTCGATTATGTCACATAAATATTCAATGGGTGGCAAGTCATTCGCCAGAATTATCCAGAATGTTCTTCAAACCAATCACGAATGATTGTGGCCCAGTGACGTCGCTCATTGTCATCCATAAAAATTGCATCATTACTTGGAAACATGAAGTCCATGAATGGCTGTAAATGGTCTCCAATTAGCCGAACGTAACCATTTCCAGTCAACGATCGGTTCAGTTGGACCAGAGGGCAGCCCACACCATTATGGAGCCACCACCAGCTTGCACAGTGGTTTGTTGACAACTTGGGTCCATGGCTTCTGGGATCTACGCCACACTCGAACCCTACCATCAGGTCTTACAAACTGAAATCGGGACTCATCTGAACAGGTCACGATTTTCCAATCGTTTGGGGTCCAACTGATACGGTCACGAGTCCAGGAGTGGCGCTGCAGGCGATGTAGTGCAGCGTGATCTTCTGCTGCTATAGCCCATTTACGCCACATTTCGCGCAGTGTCCTGACGGATACGTTCATCGGGCGTCCCTCATTGACTTTTGCGGTTATTTCACGGAGTGTTGCTTGTCTGTTAGCACTGACAACTCTAAGCAGGCTTCGCTGCTCTCGGACGTAAAATGATGGCAGTCAGCCACTGCATTATCCACAGTGAGACGTAACGCCTGAAATCTGGTGTTCTCGGCGCACTCTTGACGCTATGGATCTCGGAATATTGAATTCTGTCCATTGTTAGTAGCGTTTACGTCAAACTAACAAAAGACCCAGCTTGCGACAAGATCTTAGCACGAACGAAAAACGGCCTCAAAGTCCAGCATTCGGTCGGCCACATCGGCTCAGTAATTGTTGAACATGCCACCGTGGGATTATGCACAGTCTGTATCTTTGAACTTCTGTTCGAAATGCCGGCAGAAGACATGATGGCGGCACTGCTCACTTGTGGATCAGTTCACGGGCAAGTAGCAGAGAAATGGGCACATTTCACTACGTACCCAGTTTTGAATGGAGTGAGGTGAGTCCGCATTGAGCTGAAGAAACATGTCCCATCCTACCTCTTCATTTGCGGTAGCCGGATCATAGTCATATATGATGTGTAGCCAAGACCCTTCTGGATACGGCAAAGAAGGGAATGTGCGAAAGGAGTGCCTCCATCGCAGAATTACACAGCTGCGAACCAACGACGCTTCTCCCCTTCTGGCTGCGAGATCCGTTCCACACACCTACGCGGCGGCACTGAGACCCGATGCTCTCCGGACGACTGCGCAGCAACTTCCGCAAGATCTTTCACAATCTGCTGAGACCAGACGAGACGAGGCCGACCGTCTAAAACAGTGACCGGTGCCTCTCCCGAAGATCCAGGTGGTGGATGAAGATGTTGTCAGACTTGAAGGTGATATGGATCTCGATGCCATGGTTGTGCCTACAGCCACCTTTGTTCCTGACCGTCGTGACTCCATCTTGTCGTCTGACTTAACCACACCTCCACAAACAGAGGTCATCAACACGACGCAAGAAGAGGAGGATGACATCTACAGCAGAATCGAAATCGTGCTTCCACGTCTAATCCATCACACGCCCGCCAGATGTTTCCGAGGAGGAGGTCTCACGCGCAGTTGCCGGCGCCTGTGCGTATCACAGGCAGGACAATTAGCCGTCTGACTCCGGAACACAGCAACTCTCTGAAGACCCTGACGGCGGGTTTTCTCACGCCACCATCACGGATACTGTGACGATAACGGCTCGTCCTGCATCAGCGCTAATCGGATCTGACTGACCCGTTTCGTGTGTGGACGACGTTGGAAATTTGTGGCAAGGTCTTATGGTACCAAACTGCTCAGGTCATCGGTCCATAAGCTTACACAATAACTTAAATTAAGGACGACACACACGCACCCATGCCCGAGGAAGGACTCGAATCTCCGACGGGGTGTGGGGGGGGGGGGGGGGGGGAGCCGCGCGGACCGTGACAAGACGCCCCAGACAGCGCGGCTACCCCGCGTGACTGGACGACGTTGTTCCCGAGCCCCCACTAGACTAAGAAATTACACAGCCCACCACGGTGAATCGGTCGTGAACAGGAGACAGACAATGATTAAGAACCTGCGACATGCGCTGTTGGCGAAATGAGTGCGCACGGCAACCTATTGCCAACGCAGGCGCACAAAATTGCCACCATCAATCGAAATATGAACGGTTCCTTTGTTAAACAGGAACTGTTACGTGATACGTCACGTGCAGCGGACGTTGCAGTTGCCACGTTCCAAGAACTACAGATGGAGACTTAGCCTGATTTTTATGATTATACTGCATACGATACCACCCACCAACGGAGATATCGGTGCTGCGATTATCATGCGCGATGGCATTACAGTAGAAGACGTCATTTACTTGCATCAGTATGAGGGCACTCACAGCACATGAGATCAGATCAGAGAAAGTCTATGCGCCATCCGGCACAGACCAACGACGAGAGCACCCACAGTTTTATTCTGAAACGTTCACACTGCTTTTTCTGGGAGGATATGCGCATATAATTGTCGGCGGAGATTTCAACAAGTTCTCGAGAGGAAGGATCAATATCCAAATTTTACCACCTGTCCCGTACTTCCGTTACACAGCTCGTCGACTCAATCTTATAGACACCAGAGAAGTGGTGCCCGACGCTCGCCTGGGTTATACGTACGTCACTAGCCACTCAGTCAGTCTATTGGATCGTGTCTACGTGACTTATCTGTTCGATTCAGACGACCTGAACGCAGGAAGGTGGCCTCCGATCTTCTCAGACCATAGTGTTTATGTGTGCACGATCAACCTTCAACGTGAAACAAAATGGCATACTCCGGGTCAGTGGAAACGTAACCTCGTCTGTATACAAGAAACGGAATGTCGATGAATGGTCATGACCACATTGGAATCCTGTGAAAGGCACATCACACAGTACTCGTCCATGCTCCTTTGGTGGGTACAGTGTGTAAAGCTAGCTCTACGCCGCGCAGTGGTAGAATATGGCAAAGAACGAATGCAATGGCCCAGAGACACAACAGAATTTTACTTCATGACCCTCCGGCACAGCAACCGCTTTCACCGGAACCTCAGGCTGAGGTTCAGCGCCTTAGGCCTGATATTTTAGCTCTTACTCGTTGCCTGTGGGATGGTGTAGTTGTCCGAGCACGATGCCAAGACAGCATCAATGGAGAAGTGACGTCAGTGCACCACGTCGTAGCAGATCTTAGACGCCATCTACAAGCGCTGATACAGTCCTTGCGTTTACTTCACGGCCGACGGCTGGTATCACAGGCAGACATCGCAACAGTCTTCGAAGCTAACAAGCGTCATTTCTATCGTGAGAAAGACGCTAACGTTGGGGCACGTACAGACATACTACACGCAGTCCATTGCACCCTTGATGCCCCGTTGGCGGACTCTCTTTTAGCAAACATCTCCACAGAAGACACCATTGATGCGCTAACCAGGGGGGCTCTCAGCCGAACACCAGGACCACACAGCTTGCCGTTAGAATTTTAGGGGACCTTTAAAGGCTTAATGCTGCCGTGATGGAGGGAAATGTCCAGGAACTACTGTCCCCTACGATGCTGTCGCAACCGGAATTTCTGGACCGTCTAATCATTCCGATACCCAGACCCTCTGGAGGCACGCGACCTGACAGCTTTCGTCCAATCACTTTACTCAAATCAAATTTTAAGATTTCTACGTGCCTTCTCACGATGCGTCTCAGACGGGTCCTGCACCAGGTCCTGTCGCCCGCGCAGACGTCCTCGGGCGGAGATGCAAATATAAATTTTACGCTAAGTGATTATAGGAACGTCATCGATATTGCAACAATCTGTCTATTCAAGCGAGCCATGATTTTCGTCGACTTCGATCAGGCACTCGATCACATGAATCACACATTCCTCGCAAAGGCGATGGAAAGGAAGGATTTCCCATCTTCCTTCGTCCTCGTAATCATGCGTTCCCTTCGTGACGTTTCGTCGAGGGTGATAGCCAGTGGACGGATGACGACACCAATATCATTCGTAAGAACAGTCCGACAGGGTTGCCCCTTTCAACGATCATGTACACCATCGCAATAGAACCACTTCTCTGCAGCTTGCAGCGTCGTTTATCAGGGATCACCCTGGGGGGTGGGGGCGGGGGGTGGGGGTGGGGGGAGCACATTCAAATACCGTGCCTATGCAGACGACCCAGTCTTCATCGTACTCACTAACGAGGAGGTTCAAAAGGCAACCTGGTGGGTCGAGCAATACGAGAAGCGAGCGTACAGCCACATGAAGATCGCCAAATCCTGCCCGAGACGGTTGGAAGGGGAATCACGGATGGAAGTGTGGCTCCGTTCAGGACGATGTCTAGAAATAGTTTTCACTTGAGACATCCGTCGCACACGGCTATCAACTTTCGTCGTCTTCTTCAGAACATCAGGACTGGCATTGGAAGCAGTTATTGTGATCAATGGACATGTTACGAAAGGTGCACAGATTTTACCTGTCTCTATAGTGATGGCGCGCCGGATCCGAGCGACCTTCGGTTGCTTTGTCAGTTCCGGTCACATATTCAAGGTCATGTTTGACACTATCGCACTCCCTAAGCGATGAGGGGGGGGGGGGGGGGGTTCAGCCTGGTCAATGTCCGTACACGCGCTACAGCTCTTTACGTACATACAATCTTAATCTTGAAGTTACGGAATCACAGCCTCACCAGTATCACTGAACTTTTATCGATGAACTGATGCCTAGTTCATGTCGACCGCCGATCGCCCTGGCCCACATTGCACTAGCACTATCACATATCAAACTTTTCCCTCTAGAATACAATTACGTCCGTGAAGACTATCCTCGTACTAGGACTTCCACTACGTGAGATGTTCCTCACCTGTTAATGGGGAATCGCCTCAGGAACGTTACCGAAGCATGTCACCCAGAAGTTAGGTGGCCGGTGGTGTGGCGCGCACTTTGTCAACCATACTTCATCACGGAAACGAGCGCCACTTGGTACATAGTCGTTACCGGTAATTGCCATCGCCTCGCCCCTCTGGCTGAAGTGTGATGTGGACGACGTAGACAAACAGCGTGTCCTCTGCGGCACACCAGTGGACGTACGGTTCCTTCTCCAGCAGGTACAGGGCAATTATCTCCGGGTGTCAACGCACATGATCGTCCCCAATACGTTCCTCCGTCCGGCCGAACGGTCACCAGGGTAAAGGGTGTGGTCGTCCTTTATCTTTTCAGAAATGACCCCAAGAACGCGATCGATTTTAGGACGTTTTTGCTGACACGACACCACGCAATGAGACGATACGTCAAATACCAGTCCACAATTTAGGGAGCATTTTTTCCAACGTGCCCCACAGTTTGAACCTCCACGGTGAGCGGGCTTGATGGTGCAACTCTATTCTGATGATCATCAAAGACTCGGCGTTGCTTTCCGAAGTTATGTCCCCAACTGGCTTCTTGAAAACGAGCGATGGGCGATTTGTTTTCGCACATCAGGAGCATCTTGGAGTTATTTTTTCCTGTAAACCTTTGTCGACGTTGCGGTTGATTTCAAAATGTCACATTTCACACTATTGTTCACCCAACAAAATTTCGTAACGATTTTCGGCTGGAAGTCTGCGAGCTTCTGTTCTAGGAACGTATGTTCCGGCAACGGCTTCTTCAAAAATACGAACAAAATGAAAAGTGCAAGAGAGAGACAAGCTTTAAGAATAAAATGGAAATGAAAAGGGGTTTTGAATTTGAGCAATGCAAATTTTGTATCATTTCCGAGGATTAGCTTCAAAATGGAGACTGATACCGGCAAACAGAAAATACTGCGTCTTTCAGCACAGCCTGCGCGTCGATCCAACAGTGGCAGAGGGGGCGCAGTTACTGCGTATCAGGCCACAAGACCAGTCAGCGGAAATGATCCATTTGACTGAGACCGACGGGAGTGCACGTTCTCACAGCGGCAGGAACAGTGAGTGAATTGCAGCTTACAGCGCTACAAAACTACGCAACTAAGTGCTTACGGCTCTGTAGTTGCAGTTAAAACCCAATATTGTAGTGTCATAACTTGTAGCTATCTAGTATTTCGAGAAACTGATAGCGCATGAACTATACATTACAACACAAAAAAAACAAGTATTATTTTGATTTAATCATCTGTTGGATGTTGTAGCGCTTCTTATTTTTCATGCTTGCTAAGAGAAACTGGAGAGGACTTCCGCGTCGTGGAAGCCACCGTTTTATAGTTTTGTTGTAACCCATTCTATAATTAGCTGAAAATTAGGGAAAGTTTTCCCAAGACCCATTTCAGCTAACTGGGAAAGCATCCTCATTGATGATAACGTAAACATTTTGAATATACTTCTTTTTTATGTTTTGATTACTGTAGAGTTAAATCTGTTCTCTTTGAAATATGCTTTTTCTATGACTTACGGTGTTTACTGTTCAGTTTAAAATGTTGTAATGAGAACTTATTTTCCCATTAGTTATCGACAGAGGTTCAAGACAAAAACATTTTTTCTGGTTTTTAGAAGCCCACTTCTCCTTAAACTGCATGTGGTTTCTATAAGTACTTTACCTTAACTTCGTAAAACTGTACTATAGGTAACTTCACATAAATTCTACATTGACTTTGTACGTTTTACATTCAGTGCTGCGTAGCTGTGCCTTCATTTGACTATCGTGTGAATTGCGAACTTCAAGAATGCAGTGTTTGTATGTTCGCTCTTATTTGTGAATGTGTGTGTGTGTGTGTGTGTGTGTGTGTGTGTGAGAGAGAGAGAGAGAGAGAGAGAGAGAGAGAGAGATATTAGACCATATCTTTTGTTAATTTAGGAAATGTGTGATTTGACAGGTTTATCTAGTAGTTTAATAGACATTTCTTTTCCGTTACTTTCCTGTAGAGTAAGAAAGTATTCCTCACAAATTAGCCTTATAATTTACATGCCTTTGTCTCTTTTAGTTTTATGTTGGTGCTGCAGAGTTCCATAAATTGTTCTGTATTTCTATGTTCTTTACACACTGAAGCGTCAAAGAAACTGGTATAGCCATGCATATTCCAATACAGAGATATATAAACCGGCAGAATACGGCGCTGCGGTCGGCAACGCCTATATAAGACAAAAAGTGTCTGGGGCAGTTGTTAGATAGGTTACTGCTGCTACAATGGCAGGTTACCAAGATTTTAGTGAGTTTGAACGTGGTGTTACAGTCGACGCACGAGCGATGGTACACAGCACCTCCGAGGTAACGATGAAGTGGAGGTTTTACCGTACGATCATTTCATGAGTGTACCGTGAATATCAGGAATCCGGTAAAATATCAAATCTCCAACATCGATCGCTACGGCCAGAAAAAGATCCTGCAAGAACGGGACCAACGACTAAAGAGGATCGTTCAACGTGACAAGCGCAACCTTTCCGCAAATTACTGCAGATTTCAGTGCTGCACCATCAACAAGTGTCAGTGTGCGAACCATTCAACGAAACATCATCAGTATGGGCTTTCGGAGCCGAAGGTCCACTCGTGTACCCTTGAAGACTACACGACACAAAGCTTTACCCCTCACCTGGGCCCGTCAGCACTGGCATTGGACTGTTGATGACTGGAAACATGTTGTCTGGTCGGACAAGGCTCGTTTCAAATTGTATCGTGCAGATGGACGTGTACGGGTATGGAGACAACCTCATGAATCCGTGGTCCCTGCATGTCAGAAGGGGACTGTTCAAGCTGTTGGAGGTTCTGTAATGGTGAGGGGCGTGCGCAGTTGGAGTGATATGGGACCCGCGGTACGTCTAGATACGACTCTTACAGGTGTCATGTACGTAAGCATCCTGTCTAGTCACCTGTATCCATTCATGTCCATTGTGCATTCCGACGGACTTGCGCAATTCCAGCAGGACAATGCGACACGCCACACGTCCAGAAATGCTACAGAGTGGCTCCTAGAACACTATTCTGAGTTTAAACGCTTCCGATGGCCACCAGACTCCCCAAACATGAACATTATTGAGCATATCTGGGCTGCCTTGCAACGTGCTGTTCAGAACAGATTTCCACCCCATTGTACTCTTATGGATTTATGGACAGCGCTGCATGATTCGTGGTGTCAGTGCCCTCCAGCACTACTAGGCGTGTCCATGCCACGTCGTGTTGCGGCACTTGTACGTGATCGCGAGGGCCCTACACGATATAGGCAGGCGCAACAGTCTCTTTGGCTCTCCAGTATATATGGTGTCAAATATACTACTAGTTCCACATATCTTCCACCGCACATGTTGCACTTTAATTGACAAATACTTGATGCCTAGTATAGCTCTGGTTTTGCTTCTATTTTAGGGAAATACTTGTCAATGGAATTGTTGGTTAGGTGAGCGATATTTAAGCTTCGCCTGAAAAAGATAAGAGATATTCACAGTGGTTATTTGTGGTTATGTGTCACTAGCTAATTTTTTTGTATTTTCTGTTTCCCTCTTTTCATCCTCTTTAGTTTCTGTATTCTTCTTCTCATCCTCTTTAGTTTCTGTGTGTCTTACATGTTCGTTTGTGTGGAAGTCTATGCTTGTGTTAGCTATTGTTCTACGTTTCTCGTATTTTTTCATGAGTTTGATACCCAGATTTATAACCAAGCTATCTTTATATTATTTATTTGTGGCAGTTTGCAGTATAGTATTCCGTTCAGTTTCATAACTTTCTCCGTTTCTTCGCCTCAATTACACTGAATGTTATTTTCTCAATGTATTTACATCTTGCAAGACTGACTCTTGATATGCTCACTTCTGACAACAGACTATTCAGAGATTTCCAAATCAGCCAGTCATCATTGTGGTCAGGAGGTCACGTTTTACAAACTCATTTCCAACCGAGGGAAGGGCTATGATAGTCATCTATAATTGTAATGTGGCTGTTTCAACAGTAGTTCTAAGTTCTTTCGATATTATACGGCAGCTCTTCTTTGATTTCAGTCGTTACATATCTTTACAGGGGATGGGTTCCTCCCTATTCCACTATTTTTTTCTTTTCTTCTTCTTCCTCTTTCAAGTAGCAGTCGACTCCAATGTTCCGGTCACAGAGGAAGTTGTTGCTAAAGTTTCTTTGGTCCCCCAAAGTTTCTTTTACCACTGGGGTTATATGATAAAAGTTTTTCTTCTTGTGTTCTGTTCAGCTGTGAGAGCCATCTTTCTTTATTTTCGTTGATTCTTTCTAATATTTTAAAAATATTCACATCTCTAACAACTGCTTATTTGAGTGAGCTTAGGTGATTTCATATCGGATGTGTTATTGCCTCAGTTGTTGCGAGTTTTCAGTATACATCAAACATATCTTTGTTGTTCTGTATCTATATTTTAATACCGAGCAATTCAGCTTTCCATGTACCGTATTTTACTCTCGTCTTCATTTAATGGTCTACTTTGATATGTGATTTATCTGTTAGGCATGGAATGTTATTCATATACACTGACGAGCCAAAAGATAATGGCCACCTGCCTAACAGCATGTTAGCGTACTTCTGAAAAACTGTACGACAGTGTTTCTGTGTGACATGGATATGACAAGTCCTTGGTGAGTTTCTGAAGATATAATTAACCAGATGTCTGCGCACAAGTCACGCAATTCCCGTAAATTGCGGACAGATGGTTTGTGGGTGTGGAGCTGGCGCCCTATAGCTTCCCAGATGCATTTCAGCGGGTTCAGATCATCAACGTCAGTTCACTATTATGCTCCTCAAGCCACTGCAGCACTTTTCTGGTCTTGTGAGATAGACAGTTATCCTGCTGGAAGATTCTATCACTGTTGGGGAAGGCATCAAGCATAAAGGGGCATAGATGGTCCACAGTAATGTTTACGTAGTCCACAAGTGTCATGATGCCTTCGATTACTACCACTGGTCCCATAAAAGCCTACTCGGACACGACCGTCTTCTTGGTGTAACGAGAAACGTGATTCATCTGACCAGGCGACACGTTACCTTTGATCCATGGTCCAGTCTCGATGATCCTATGTCTACTACAATCATAGTTGATGATGTCGTTGGGTAGGCATGGGAGCACGCAGGGGACTAGAGCAGCACCGAGATCAACAATGTGCGCTAGACGATGTGCTCGAAACACTAGTGTCTGCATCAATTGTACTCTGTCATGATATATGCGACAGATCACAGCCTATCATGCTTTACAGAATGGGCAAGCCTCCAAATTCCGGGTTCTGTGATGAAGCGTGGACGCCCAACACCTTGTCGCCTACTCATGGCTTCACCATTCTTCTGGTATTCACTGGTGTGGAGGGCCGTCGTCAAATGCTTTGCATGTACTTCCAGTGATAACTCTCAACGATCCCTCTGACACCATATCTAATAGTTTACCCCACTGAGTAACTTGTGGCTCCTATCGACCTGTCCTTCCAAGGTACTACCAATAATTGTGGGTTAAAACACCTATAGCTCTCACCCCCACGTCTTCTCCCTACAATTTACAATGGGCAGGTCCGTCCATCCTTCAAACGCCTTCCATAGATGTTCACCACAGTAACATCCGAACAGCCGAGGAGCTTTGCCGTTCCAGAGATGCTCGTTGCAAGGCGCCGTGCTTATGGCATGGGATAATTGAGACAGGACTGTGGATCAAAGGAAACGTGTCGCCTAGTCAGGTAAATCGCGTTTCTCGTTACACCAAGAATACGGTCGTGTCTGGATACGTCAGCTCCAGGCGAATGGCTGCTCAAAATATGCATTGCACCGCGAAAGGAAGCCGGAAAGGGCAGTATTAAGTATTATGCTATAGGGACATGGGCTTTTATTGGACATATGGTAGTAAGCGAAAGCACCAATCTGCCCTTTGTCAGTGTGGCTTATGTCACTGCATTTCCCCACTGGCGGATCGTATCGTTACTCGAATGATTTCCCATTACTCTCTGCTTCTCTTAAATACTTAAAACTTTCCCTGCTGCGTCACGTGTCTGCAACGCCAACACGCAGTGCTCATAATGCTTTGTACAACCATCTAGTGATAACACTTAACAATCCCTTATTCGCCATTTCAACTAGTTTACATCACTGAGCAACAAGTGACTTATATAGATCAGTCTGCAAAAGATACTGGAAATAATTATAAGACAAGACACCTATAGCTCTCACCCCAATGACTGCTCCTCTCCATTTACAAATGTGCGGACAAATTAAAGCTATAATGGAAACTCTGTGTACTAAGCATACAATAAAAAGCCCACAGAAGAATAAAAATATCGAAACTACTAACTGTTAGTACATGGGTTTTGCATTCCTTTACCATACTCCACAGCTACAAAGCTTACATACGACATATTACCTCTTACGCTAATGTTGCAGGATTTCCGCTACACCAAAAGTCAATCACTACCTCCAAACCTTCGAATGGCACTCACAATGCTTCACTTCCTACATCTGTCTACGCTCCCCCCACTCGAATCCCGTGGCAGCTTATTAATTTCCTTCCTCTCCTCTCCCACGATCAACACCTTGAGATATTCTGCACTTTTAGATTTCCTGCAAAACTGAGAGCAACCGGCCGATCGTTTCTCCCTCGTTACCAGCCCACGTATTCTGCCGCGTTTGTACTAGTGCACCTTCTCGACGTTTCACCTAGACGGACTCCACATTCCATCCCGACGAAATTTCGACCAGTCTTCCGTACCTGACCGTGAAGGTCGCCCACAGATCTATCCGTTCCTGCAGATTTAACTAAATACTCGTCTTCCTGTCTACGTCAGGGCTCGTCTTCTCCCCACTCTGTCCCCTCTGTTTTCAACAGCATTCCATCATTTCCATCCCATAACTGTTCCAAACTACACTTTTACACAAACTCCCAGCAGCGAGGTTCTCTGCTTCCTCAAAATCAAAAAATGCTATTCCTTACACACCCCTACACCCTGGAGATCCCAAAGTCGAGAACCAGCATCATCAGCAAAAATGAGAAACGCCAGTGGAAAGCATCGGTTTTATTTAACTTTACTTATTATAAAACAGTCGGCTTTTGTGCTTTAACAGTAGTTCAAAAAAATCATCCATATTTTAACTTATATTTTACTTATATACGGTCCAGTCATGTTAATGCGACCAACGCATATGTTCGATATCAATATGAAATAATCACTCTCAGACGGCGGCGGTAGCACTGGTAATGAAGGGTGTATATATATAGCTTGTCGGGGGCACGCGGAAAACAGTGCAGTCATTTTTGTTATGCGTAAATGGAGCGATTTATCTGACGTCCAAAAGGGCATGATCATTAGCTTTCAGGCCAAGGGAGGAAGCATCTCTGAAATGCCTAAGTCTGTAAACTGTTCGCATGCCGCCGTGATTAAAATAAACCGTGAACGGAAAAATGGCGCTATCCAAAACCAACGCCGAGGCAATTGTGATGCACCTCGAGCCATAAATAACAGGGGTGAACGACGGCTGTGGAGATGTGTATAGGCGGATAGGCGTCAACTGTTGCGCAACTGAGCACTCAGACAAACCAAGGGGGTACAGACACTATCTCCTCAACGATCGCTCATCGACCGTTCACCGAACGTTGATGTGTATTGACGGCAAGCACCTGTTTCATGCTGACTAGTGTTCATCGGTGACGAAGACTGGAATCTGCGCGGAAATACCGCAGTTAGACGTCCACTGGTGCTAGACCCATATGACTAGGCTGGATGCGATCACTATGATGTTGTACACAGAACTAGGACTTGTGTCTGAAAAGGTAATTTGGTGTCACTTCTGAGTCAAGTTTTCTCGTTTGACCCACCAATGCTGGCACGCTTCTCTCTGCTGGTGTGTCAAGGGAAGCTACAACGATGGTCGCTGTGGTGACAGTTCATCGTGTTCTGGGAACTGCCCATGAAGATAATTGTCTTGCTACAAAAAAGCCTGTTGTCTGACCCAAGGTGCGTGACAATGCTCCACAATCATGCACTGACAAATGAACAATATATTTTTCCTCTCGGGCACTAGTCGTCAGAGGCCGCTGAGATTCTGCATGGCGTTGAGTATGGCCATCTGTGGTGCCTCAGCTCTCGTGCTGCAAGAGTGGGTACAGCAACTTCCGCAGCAGATGCTCAAGGTTGCATATTACATTTGTTTAAGTGTTTCTTATGTGCTTCTACGTATTTGGAAGTAAGCAGTAAGTAATTATTGATATACACTGAAGAGCCAAAGAAACTGGTACATCTGCCTAATATCGTCTAGAGGCCACGCGAGCAAGGGCCGCAACACGACGTGGCATGGACTTGACTAATGTCTGAAGTAGTGCTGGAGCGAATCGACACCATGAATCCTGCAGGGCTGTCCATAAATCCTTAACAGTACGAGGGGGTGGAGATCTCTTCTGAACAGCACGTTGCAAGGCATCCCAGATATACTCAATAATATCCATGTTTGGGGAGTTTGGTGGCCAGAGGAAGTGTTTAAACTCAGTACACTGTTCCTGGAGCCACTCTGAAGTAATTATGTACCTGTGGCGTGTAGCGTTGTCCTGTTGGAATTGTTCAAGTCCGTCCGAATGCACAATGGACCTGAATGGATGCTGGTCATCAGACAGAATGCTTACATTCGTGTCACCTGTAAGTGTCGTATCTAAACGTATCAGGGGTCCCACTAGGTGCACACGTTCCACACCATTACGGAGCCTCCACCAGCTTGAACAGCCCCCTGCTGACATGCAGGGCCCATGGATTCATGAGGTTGTCTCCATACGGTACACGTCCATCCGCTAGATACAATTTGAAACGAGACTCGTCCGACCATACAACATATTTCCAGTCATCAACAGTCCAATGACGGCGTTGGCGGGCCCAGGCGAGGCGTAAAGCTTTGCGTCGTGCAGTCATCAAGCCTACAAGAATAGGTCTTCGGCTCTGAAAGCCCATATCGGTTACGTTTCTTTGAATGGTCCATACGCCGACTCTTGTTGATGGCCCAGCAGTGAAATCTGCAGAGCCGGCAGCTGTGACCGAGCGGCTCTAGGCGCTTCAGTCTGGAACCGCGCGACCGTTACGGTCGCAGGTTCGAATCCTGCCTTGTCCATGGATGTGTGTGATGTCCATGGGTTAGTTAGGTTTAAGTAGTTCTACGTTCTAGGGCACTGATGACCGCAGATGTTAAGTCCTATAGTGCTCAGAGCCATTTCAACCAAATTTGAAATCTGCAGCAATTTGCGGAATGGTTGCACTTCTGTCGCGTTGAACGATTCCCTTCAGTCGTCGTTGGTCCCGTTCTTGCAGTATTTTTCCAGCCGCAGCAATGTCGGAGATTTGATGTTTATCCGGATTCCTGATATTCACGGTACACTTGTGAAATGGTCGTACGGGAAAATCTCCACTTCATCGCTACCTCGGAGATGCTGTGTCCCATCTCTCGTGCGCCGACTGTAACACCACTTTCAAACTCACTTAAATCTTGATAACCTGCCATTGTAACAGCAGTAACTGATCTCAGAACTGCGGCAGATACTTGTTGTTTTATATAGGCGTTACCGACCGCAGCGCCGTATTCTGCTTGTTTACATATCTCTGTATTTGGATGCGCGTACCTACACCAGTTTCTTTGGCGTTTCAGTGTATGTTATGTATAGTGCTTTTTAGTTTCTGTATTGTTGTTGTATTAAACAAGGCTACACTTGGGCATTTGTGACATAATGTACTACAACAACACTGCTATCACTACTGATATCACATTCAGTTTTAACCAGCGTCCATTAAATATCTTTCTCTAGTACCTCATATCCTGTGTTATCAGATCTAGTGGCTCCGATAGCAGCTGCAGATCAGGTTTGAGCATTGATCCTTCTTCAGTTTTTATATACGTATTATTTAGTCTTGCTCTTAATTCTTCTACTTCTTTTGGCCCAAATCGGCACTTACTTTGTGTATGTTCTGGCTCAGACAAACGTGGGCGATGCATCTCTTCTGCTGGTAAAATAACGCTGTAAATGGTAAGCAGTAGTTATCTACGACCAGTTCTGGCCCAGATAAGTATCTTATCTCAAGTTCGCTGATAAGGACTTCCTGTTTTAGGTTATATACCGAGGCAATTGGGCGAGATTACCCTCCCCTCCGCTCTCCCCAGAGAAACACTATCTTGACTACTACGCACGTGGGGCAGTTGTGGAAGGTCACCCAGGCGAACTCTTGTCCTAAACACACACCTGAGGCAGTTGTATGTGCTACAGGACATAACCTTATACTGGTCACGTGGTCGTCAGGCACTTATGTGATATGAAATTGGCGGAAAACCCCTTCCATTCCCATGCTCCTCTTAGCCAATAAGAGCACATTAAAATGCCGGGAAACCCCTCCTCATCCCTTGTAACTAATTCAATTGCTTAGGCGTCTTCATTCGAGGTCAGTGCACCATAGGTAGAGGATCAAATTTGTTATAAACAAATTATTGTTAACAATAATTTTTTCTCTATAGTTTAGTAGTGAAAACGTCAGGAAATAATATATGATGTAACAAATTATTTAATGGTTTACGAGTAAAAATTTCTGTAATTTTCTACAGTAATTTTTATTGTTTGAATAAAATAATTTCGCGTGTTAGGCCACTTCATTATAAAACACTAAAACAATCAAATTGCCGACATTTCGACCGATTTGCTGCGGTCGTCTTCAGGGCAGTTATCTGTTTGATACTGGTGAATGTCTTCCCCTATACACTGTCCATTTCGGTTATAAGGTGGCTACCGACGCCATATATCTGCAATATAACTGGACAATTTGAAAAGAGATACCTATCGAGTGGGCCGGCTGTGCTACTCTGGTGGCTGATTGGAAGGCGCCTCTAGTAGGTAATTCGTAGAAAATAGCGTATCGGCAGGCTATTGCCTGTGCCAATCTAGTAAGTGATTGCTAGGCAACTCTTGATTGTCATTGATAGGCAATAAGAAATAGGCAGCTTGCACCAGAGCTGGTGTTTTCCTGCAACGAAGCCTTAAGGTCACAAGCCATTTCTCGTATGTCCATTCTGTCAAACATGGGTCAAGAAGTGCTGTTGGGTGCTTCGGGGTTGTAGGTAGTTAGTTCATATGAATCGCAGCCTTTCAGTCGGCAGATGAAACTGTCTGTCTCCATATAAAGTAATTTAGGGCCACCGAAGTTTAGCTTCGCAGACTCGAAGTGGAGTTTGGAGAGGAACGGAGAATACCTACGGTTATAGACAGGCTTGGTGAGCTGCACTGAAACCATAACCATCTCCACAGCAGCGAGTCATTTATTGAAGATGGTGACCCATTTGAAATTTGATCTGGCGGTTTAATTCTTGCGCCAACACGACCTTTTCCATCATCGGTAAACTAAATAAATTTCACGCTATTCTCTAAAATTTCCATGATTTTCCCGAAACTTGAATTATTCATCAATTTTTAAAAATTTCAAAGACAGACATCACGAGAGTCCTCTATTCGGTGTCTACATCAATGCCATGGGTGATTCAATCCCAAAGTAAGACATTGCTGAAGGTTTCTGTAGCGCAGAATAAATCTCCACTTACTTCGCAGCGTTGTCGTCAGCCTGAGGACGGTACCATTGCACAGGTCCAGGTGCTCCCGACACAGTGGCAAGTAACTGTGCACGTCGTGCAAATGGGTAAGGTGTTTCAGTTCTGCCTCCAAGACGTATCCCTCACCAGAATCAGCGGCCACATTTTGGATCTCATCTTCCAGTCTGTCGACTTCTGTTTGGGCAGCAATCGAAACTCACCAAAACGGCAGAGACTGTTGCATGGCATACCCGTGGAAGTCATTTATATCCAAGTAAAGGATGTAACGTAAATCGTAAGGTGGCCTATTCACCTCCTCACTCATTCGCAGATTATTCGTCTTGGTGCACGTGAGCAAAGCCCCCTACAAATCCCACGTGCGAATAAGAGCAGCATCAGTCAACAGTTCAATTCTGGCACGTGTTCTTCTTAACATAGGATCCTACGAACGCCCTGACGTGTTGTAATAGAAGGCAGGATCCATAAAACTTGTCATTCACTCCGGAATTTCTCAAAAATATCTTAGAGCAGGCGTACATCGGTGTTCACGTACAATCTAGCGTATTCTCCTGAATCAGGGACGTTGAACTCCTGCTAAACATTCACCATGTGCTCTTACTCATCTACTGTTATGGCTCTGCCTGTTAGTTTACTGTATAATGCAGTTGTGTCGGGAAATATGGTTACATGGGGTCTCTCCCCCGAATCCTGGTATTTGTAACTTTTCATCATCGATTATGCAGCTCCAGTGATGTGCAAGTTCATGAAGAGATGCGTCCACGAAACGTAGCGAATACAGCAAGTGGAGTGTTACTTTTGACGTGATTCGCTTGGAAAGAGGTATGACACTGACCTTACGATATTTCAAGCCGAAACCGTGTAAGTGCTCAACAAAGAAGTGAGCATCATACTTGATCAATTTATGGAAGGAGATAGGTATGTGTCGTGGTAGTTGGTACTTCAAATTGCACGCGTTGTCACGTGCACTGCGGAACTTCCTCTTTAGATGACACTCTCTACTAGGAGTTTCCGCTTTTCTATCCAACAGCAGCCCACAAATATTACTGTCAACTGCCTGCTTGTATAATGCATCATTCTCCTGCGAGTCAGAGATGCGAATGTTGTTGCGATAAATGCGATCAACTTTACACACAAGTTTTTCGACCTCAGAGAGCAGCCACTTCGTAGGATTATCCCCGACGTATCATTAGAATTTGGTGAAACTGCTGTCATATGAGCATACATCTTGATACCCTGCCGCGTACAGTACGTGCCGTTCTGTATCTTCACAACGCCCCACTAGAGTATGAGGCACTCAGAGTCAGCGTATAAGATGAAGGGACATTGTTCCTCTTGGTAGGTGTTCTTAAACTTCAATATCTTTTGATTCTGGGTATGCATTTCCACACGTACCGGTTTCTGCGCAGAGCAGGCAGTCAGATGCCCTTCATGATACTCAGTCTTTGTACAAGAGTTAAGACATTTATGGCAAAAATGACTTGTACCACAGCCGGCCGGAGTGGCCGTGCGGTTCTAGGCGCTACAGTCTGGAACCGAGCGACCGCTACGGTCGCAGGTTCGAATCCTGCCTCGGGCATGGATGTCTGTGATGTCCTTAGGTTAGTTAGGTTTAATTAGTTCTAAGTTCTAGGTGACTGATGACCTCAGAAGTTAAGTCACATAGTGCTCAGAGCCATTTGAACTTGTAACACAATATTTTGACAATTGGACAGAAAGTAGGTGGGGAATCCTTTTTATCGACATCTAATGTTGCTTCTCGCCCTCGGAGAATTGCGACATAGGAGTATCTACGTGTTTGGAACGCTGACTGGGTTTCAACTACTTTATGCTTTACTTCTTTCTCTATTCTGGAACCGAGTGGCGTGACCGATTCAGTGACGAGGTCGGCTGTTTAATTTTCGACCTACGCTACACGGTGGAGATATGTAAGGTCTCCCTAGATAGGTCGGGTGGGCACTGCACATCGTAAACAACTACTCTGGTGGCAGAGAGGTGTGGAATGATCATTGTTTTTTTCTGTACATTAGATGAAACTCCGACATCCCAGTAGAGAAACTGGCTCTTGATGAATAATGGGCTGCCTTTCTCCGCAGACATTCAGACATTTCATTGAAACTGGTCCTACCAGAGATCAAGTTATCATAAAGGCGAGCGGTGGACACAGCCTATATAAACCCTTTCACTACCATTGGAACATATGTGTACCATGATAGGTGTAGGAGAACTAGTGGGAGTTTCCATCGTGTTATTGGTATGCATCAATGTCCCAGTAGTAAAGGAAAGCCTGCTAATGGTTTGCCGAATTCTTATAATTACGGCTTGCACCTGTAGGTTGTGCTGTCTTCAACCCTCTGTTCCATTCCGCTCTGTATCGTTGCACCGAATTAACGCGCGTAGAACAGATGTGCAAATTGGGCTGCCGTCGCGCCTTCCCTGACTATTCGTGTCAATGAATTGCACGCACATATCAACGTTTGCCGTAACACAAACGCGCACCTATAACGTGAGTTAAAACCTGGAGAGATGCTCTATCCACTGATGTGTGTCTGTTTTCTGTATGTTTTGTAACATCCGCGGAATTGTTTTCTGAAATCCTGGAGTTGGTTATGAATAACTCTGTATGTCCAACACCTCCCCACGTTGAAAAACGAAACGATTGGAAAATATTTGTTTCAAATTGTTATTTCTTGTTATGATATTAATTTTAAAAAATACACATTTCACTCCGAAAAAAATTTGTAATCAAAGGTTTAATATCCAGTAACAGGTGCTCAGATACTTTTGACCACATAGTGTAGGCTGCGGTAGTTTTGCACAGATGAAGATGATAGCACATTATATACCAGTCTTTGAATTGAAGACTGCGACAACAATAGTCACATTTTACACTTTTATTGGTTCTAAATTACTTAGGACGATTCACAATTAATGTTACACACTTCTAGACATTGTAGAGGGGACTTAGTAGGTCAAGTTTTACGTATGAACCCATGTTCGGATACAGTTCGTTTCCATGTTACAAGTATGACAAGATGTACAGATTTCACTCCTATTTACTGTGAAATTACAACTACTGTTCGATATGACGACCACCAAGTTCGGTGCACTCAGTGTATCTGCGCAGTAAGTCCGCATAAACTCTGTCCAAAATGCGTGGTGCAAGGTTAATGACTTTTGCCGCAGCCAAGATGCGTGCAACTAGATCTGCCTCCGACTGGACAGGGGTCTCGTAAACGAGACCCTTCGTGTGGCCTCACAAGAAAAAGTCCAAAGGGGTTAAATCTGGGAATCTTGGCGACTAAGCATGTATTCCACTTCGACCGATCCAACTGCCCCCGTAGACTATCTTCAGATTGATTCGGACACGAACTGCAAAATATAATGCCGCGCCATCATGCTGGATCCGCAGTTCATGTCGAATGTCCAACGGCACATCTTCCGAAAACACCGCCAGCACTTGTTGAGGAATATCAAGTACCTGGCACCAGTTAGGAGGGGGGGGGGGGGGGAGGATGAACGGCCAAAGGACACGACCATCGCAGATACCCCCTCAGATGCCGAATGTTTCCTGAAATCTTCGTGGTTTTGGGGTTTTCTTGATCCCATGTGCGGCCATTTAGTACGTTCAGAACACGTTCCCCGTTGAAATGCGCTTCGATGGTGAATAAAATTGGTCCTGGAAATGGATGAAAATCCACACAAAGGTATAAAAACCAAGTACAGAAATTGACATTTGGCACAAAATCCGCCGGAAGCATGACATGTACTTCTGAGGGTGATATGGGTGGAGCTGCTGTTCATGCACAACACGCTAAACAGACGAGTGAGACACATGCAAGTCAGGTGCAATGGCTCGAGTACCCTCGATGGGTTCTGTTCAGCTTGATGAAGCCCTTTTCTTCCAGTGTCACAGTGCACCGCCTTCTTGCAGCACCAAAATTTGCTCTATCGCTTGTGGATTTTCTATTTTCCTGCAACCGCTTACCTACTCTGGTAAACATGGGATGAGATGGGGTCACACAGTTTGGAAAGTACTCGTGGTACAGACGATGAGCTTCTCTTCCTTTAAGGCGAGCTTCACGGTAAATTAACAACATATCGGTGTACTCTGCGAATTTGTACTCAGGCATCCTGCTACTGCGGTACTAGTCACAGTAATGTCAACTGATGCATCACAAGTAAGCATGAAAACAAGGCAGATGGAAACAGACGAAATCATGTGACTCGCGTCATCGTACCATTCATGAATGTAGGTTCAAATGGTTCAAATGGCTCTGAGCACTATGGGACTTAACTGCTGTGGTCATCAGTCCCCTAGAACTTAGAACTACTTAAACCTAACTAACCTAAGAACATCACACACATCCATGCCCGAGGCAGGATTCGAACCTGCGACCGTAGCAGTCGCGCGGTTCCGGACTGAGCGCCTAGAACCGCTAGACCACCGCGGCCGGCATGAATGTAGGTAGCTAGCGATAACAGGCGCACTGCGTAAGAGATATCTAGCGCGCGATTGAGTAGCTATTGTTTCTCCTTGTAACGTGGAAACAAACTGTTTCCAGACTTTGGTTCCTATGTAAAACTTGATCTACTAAGTCGGCTCTACAACCTCTAGAAGTGTGTAACATGAATTGTGAAACACCCTGTACATATTTTTTTTAATATCTCATCTGGTTGAGGAGTGAATACGTTACCTCCTGATAGTCCACCCACTGCAAGTGGGATGAAATAACAAAAAAATTTAAAAAAAATGTATACGCACGGTTTGACACATTGAGGCTGGTGCCGGCAGCGGGCGACCCCGTGCAGCTGTGCGTGGGCGAGTGGGGGCGGTGGCAGTGGCGCAACGCGGTGCTGCTGTCGCTGCTCAAGATGCCCGTCGCCTGGTACCAGCTCAGCATCCTCGTGCTGGAGGCGCCGTCGCCTTTCTGGTGCGCCGGACACCCGCCCACGCAGGTAAGCCGACACCCACACCTTTCTTTCTCTTCTGTAACATAAGGGACAATGTTGTATCTCGGAACGCTTTTCAGACTTTGGCCTCTAGCCAGCCGTGGAAGAGAAATTTACTATATTTTCTTATCCCATTGTTAAATTATGGCATTCGCAGCAGTCTTTTCTTGAAATTACAAAAAATTCCCGAAAATTAAGGTTTTCCAAATGTGAAAACATATTCCAAGGTACAACATGGTCGTGTACTTAGGAGCAAATATTCTATTGAAATTTAAAAACTTTGCCACCTAGGAAATCTTGTTAATACTATATTTAGTCATCTATCCGTTACAATATCACTCTGCTAGACACAAAAAATCAGTTAGTGAAATCCAATTAAGCAGAACTATTATCAAAAACCAGTTAAAAGTTAAACATATTTTGAAATTGAAGCTACTTGAAACTAGCACAGATTTCCATATTCGAGGCAGGCAAAATTGTTAAGATATTAACAAAACTCGGTTAATTTACAAATACCACCTGTTCCATGGTCAAATAACTCCTGTTTCGTGGTTCAAGATGGTGCACGACCGACGAAGTATGGCTTAATTGTCCACAAGCTATGAAGGGCGTTCGTAAGTCCCCGTTACAGACTTCAATGATTAGTAAAGGGGAGTAACTATATAACATTTTGAATAGAAACCGATGTCCGGAAACGTACCGCTCCCGTCCTACGACGTTTTCAATTTAGATCTTTAAGTCATCCACTTCTGCTTGAGGAATTAAATTAGGCGTAACACAGTACAGTTATTAGTTAACAGTTCGAAAGGAAACTTAACGAAACATCCGTTTATCACTTAAGCACATTTTTTTGTATTAACACTTAAACATTACGTGTTTACATTAGTCCAAAACAGGAAAAAAAGGAACTCAGCATAATTTCATTTCGGAAATCGTTACGAAATTCAATATTTTGATCCGCGATCCACGTATCAAAAGCGTGCTGAGAACACACCTTCATTTAACGACTGAGAGGAGCGACCCTTGCGTGGAGTTGCCAATACTAACTGACAAGCAACTCTGCGTGAAATGACGGCAGAATGAGGGATCCGTTAGGACAGTGCGGCGAAATGTGGCGTTAATGAGGTACGGCAGCAGACAACCGACGCGAGTGCCTTTGCTAACAGCACGACATCGCCTGCAGCGCATCTCCTGGGTTCTCGACCGTATCGGTTGTACCCTAGCCGACTGGAGAACCATGACATGTTCAGCGGCTCTCGATTTCTGTTGGTAACTGCTGATAGAAGGACGCAGACCCCTCGACACCATGCACCCAAATTATCAACAAGGCACTACGCGAACTAGTGGTGGCTCCATAACAGTGTGGGCTGTGTTTATGTGGAATGGACTGGGTCCTCTGAATGTTTGGTTACTTGGAGACCATTTGTAGCCATTCATTGACGTCATGTTCCCAAACAACGATGGAATTTTTGTGGATGGCAATGTGCCATGTCACCGGACCACAACTGTTAGCGATTTGTTTGAAGAACATTCTGGACACTTCGAACGAATGGTTTGGCCAGCCAGATCGCTCGACGTGAATTCCGTAGAATATTCATGGGGCATAATCGAGAGGTCAATTCGTGCACAACGTCCTGCATCGGCAGCACTTTTGCGATTAAGAACGGTTATAGAGGCAGCGTGGTTCAATATTTCTGCAAGGGACTTCCAACGACTTGTTGAATGCATGGAACTTCAATTTGCTGCACTACGCTAGGCAAAAGGAGGTCCGACACGATATTTAGGAGGTGCTTGATGATTTTTTGTCACCTCAGTGTAAGCTTCACTGCCATGACTTGCCCTGACCAGCCAGAAAATTATAAGCACCTACCTAATACCCTTGGCCGGGGGCTATGCATTGTGGCATGGAAGCAGTGAGGTCTTGGTAAGTCGCTGGAAGGATTTCGCACCACATCTGCATACACCTATTTCCCGTAAATTCCGTCGAGGGGGACGATGAGCTCTGACGCGACATTCAATCACATCCTAGATGTGTCCGATCGTAATAGGTCGGTGGTCATATTGTTCTGGCTGATCAGTGTACATCAGCGATATAGTCACATGACACTCTGAAAGTGACCAGAGTGTCGTTTTACTGGGGTGATTAAGTTCTTCTGCAGAGAGCTTATCATCACAGGTAAAAGAATATGCTCAATGTAGCCACCGATGCACTGAACAGCTTAGTAGATCCATGCTTAGGCGTAGCTGCGCCGTACACCTTAGCGTAGAAACAATCAGTTTACGAGGTTGTGCTGAAAATGTTTTATGTCAGAGCTTTTAAAGCATTTTAAATAAAATAAATGTTATTAATGTTCTATGTTTTTATTCTGTGACAGTGCTTGCATTGCTTCACCACTATCAAACTGAAGTGCTCGAAGGTGTTCTTTAATTTATGCAAGAAGAAGAAAACCGGATGAAGCCAAGTCAGGACTGTATGGAGGATGGTCGATGACTGTGAAACCAAGGTGTCGGATTTTTGTAGGTGTCACAGTGGTCGTGTGTGGTCTGGCAGTGTCATGCTGAAGCAGAGGTGCTCCATGTGTGGAAAAACTCTTCGAATTCTAAACTAGATTACAGCAAATTCTAAACTAGATTACAGCACGCTGTTTCTCATGCACGACACAGTTACATTACACACCACCATGTTACACGCTACAATTCTGTGTCCTCTAGCCGCAGAAGACTGCAAATATGTAGACATGCTAGAGGGCTCCGAATTGTAACACGTAACGTAGCGTTGTGTAACGTAACTATATCGGTGCGTGAGGAACAGCTTACTGTAGTCCCTCTGTAAACTGAAAGCATTAATTCCAAGAGTTCGTCCACACATGGAGCAGCCTCTCCTTCAGCATATGACAATGCCAGACCGCACACAACCGCTGCGACGTCTGCAAAAATCCGACGCCTTGGTTTCACAGACGTAGACCATCCTCATACAGCCCTGACTTGGCCCCATCTGGTTTTCATCTTCTTCCATAAATTAAAGAAAGCCTTAGAGGACTTCACTTTGATGGTGATAAAGCAGTGGAAGCAAAAGTGAGGCTGTGGCTCTGTCAACAAAGTCAAATATTCTACAGAGACAGTATCAACAAACTGGTTCCTCGTTGGGGAGAAATGTGTTTGTTGCCAGGGTGGGTATGTTGTGAAATAAATACGTAGACATGAAGAATAAAGATGTAGAATGTTGACAACGTTGTCTTATTTTAAAATCTTTAAGAGTTTTCACATAAAAAATTCGGAGGCCTTACTTTTCAGCACGCCTTCGTAACGCGAAACAAGTTGCATAACGCTTCAACAACTGACCAATAAACAGTGTGTAAGACAACTTCCCACTCTGGTGTTAAGTTTAATCTTAGCCATTCTGCATAGCATCGTAGTTGTGTACCATAAACTGTCATTGCAAATACAGACTTCTGGTCAACAGCTCACGGTCTTGCACTTGGAGTTGCTGGCGCTCGATCACAGGACCCCAAATTGCGTATGTGTGTGTGTGTGTGTGTGTGTGTGTGTGTGTGTGTGTGTGCGCCCGCGTTTGTGTGTGTGTGTGTGCGTGCGTGTGCATGTTTCAAGCAAGTCGCTGAAGTGGCGCCAAATAAGATGATTTACAGCAGGCTGCCTGCTGAGTTCCGTAACTCACTTGCCACTCAAAGAGCCATCTAGTGACATTTCAAACTGGACAGGTCAGTCTGTCCAGAATAACAAGCTCCCTGGCGGGAAATATTGTAACTCTGTGTGCACCGAACTGAACTTTCCCCCTATTATGCGTTGAGAGTGGATGCCTCAGGCAGCCTGGAGGCACTGCGGTGAGCAGACGTATGTCTCGACCAGCCAAGGGCCGCAGCTCGCGGGCGCCTTGTAAAAGATTACTGAATATCACCTTGTGCACTTGTTAAGTAATACGGAAAAAAGTATTTTCACGTAAAGCTTGTGTTTCCTCTCATAATTGTGGAAGGGAATAACGGGGAGGACATTTAGTCCTCTTGTACTACACACTCCAAACTTAAATGTACCAGTTCAGGACCAGAGGCCTGCAAGTGAGCTGTGTACAATGCCGAACTCCCCAGAAGGGTATTCCCTGCCAAATGTGCCGCACACAGATATCATTTTCAGAGACTCCCGGAACACGTATACATTGCCATTGTGTCTATAACCTCTTTTCATCTTTGTGACGTCGTTCTTTCGTTAGGTCGTCAGTGAAGTGTCTTTCATCCCATATCGTCTTCTTTATAGTAAACCGAAAAAAGAAACGATTACTTGCTAATACATTCCAGTCTCTCTTTCTGTACCAAATGTGTTAGTTTCTGTTAACTAAGACTTTGTGGGAACCACACACTTGAGATTGTTGTGTATGCCTGATTTGTGAAACTTTGTCTCAGGAATCCTATGACGCCTGCGTAGTGCCACGTAATTCATCCACTTGGAACGACAGTTCGTCATTGGAACCATGCTCATCGTGGGAATACGCGCCTGACATTTTCACATCTACTATAGTAACGGAGGTAAGTATGAAATTTCATATCTGACAGCTAACACAGACGCAAGTCGTTTTAGATTAATACTCTTAAAAGACTCCATTTTTTTGCGAAAATTGGAGGTACACAACCTTTTCAATTTTTTCGAGCTTTAATCCAGTTTTGAACGACATTGTTCAGACATTTAAAAACGACTTTCTCATAAACTTTCTTACCATTTTCTCTAGAATTTTGCTGAAATACAGCACGTATAATAATCTCATTAAAAACAAAAATTGCTGTTGTAGCTGCTGTATGTACTGGATAAGGCTGAAACTTACATTTTAGTCAGAAAAATATAAAGGACGCAAATTAGCGAAACAAAATATTTACAACTCACTGAAATTTAATTTAATAATTTTAGAACATTTTTAAAAATGATAATTTTCAACTTTAAATTTTCGTTCGTTGAATAATAGCTGGAAGAAACAAACACTAGATCTCAAAACTGAACTGGGTTAACGTTAGTAGGTTTGCACAAAAGATATTATAAATAAGCAAAAATTCAAGTTCCGAAAAAAACCACTTAAAGAAAAAAAAATGGTTCAAATGGCTCTGAGCACTATGGGACTCAACTGCTGTGGTCATCAGTCCCCTAGAACTTAGAACTACTTAAACCTAACTAACCTAAGGACATCACACACATCCATGCCCGAGGCAGGATTCGAACCTGCGACCGTAGCAGTCGCACGGTGCCGGACTGCGCGCCTAGAACCGCGAGACCACCGCGGCCGGCCCACTTAAAGAAAAATATACAAAATTAACTCTAAATTTGAACATGCATTCTAAAAAATGTCATATCCGTAGTCCTTTGCTGTAGATTTTTCTTATCCGTCCTGTATCTTCCTCTAGTTACTTTGCATTCTTCTTTATGTTTACAGGTTTTCATTTGCGTAACTACGAAGATTTTTTTTAGAGTTTCAGTATACCACACCGATTCCCTCAAGAATCAGTGTCGCAGATGTAGAACCATTATTGAAAGAACAAATCGCATCCAACAAACCTATACATACGGAATCTTTGGAAAACAATTTGGTTTTAGGCTACCTTTCCCATAATACGGCATGGAGTGATTCATTTTATGTAAACTGAACACAGTTCACACTATATATATCCAGATAAATAGGCTACGCCGCGCGCTCTGAGGCGTCTTGTCACGGTCGGCGAAGCTCCCCCCCGTAGGAGGTTCGAGTCCACCCTCAGGCATGGGTGTGTGTGTCGTCCTTAGTGTAAGTTAGATTAAGTTAGATTAAGCAGTATGTAAGCTTAGGGACCGATGACCTCAGCAGTTTGGTCCCATAAGACCTTACCACAAATTTCCATATTTCCAGATAAATATGTGGAGAATCGAAGCATTGATAGGTAATCTCAAAACTGAATGTTATTCACTGTTGAGAATCTGTGAGCCACGACTACCCGAACGTAAAAATTCAACAGGTCATAATGAAAATACTGTGAAACATACAGGGTGAATCACCTAAACTTGAACCACAAATATTGCGGAAATGGGAAGTGCTACTGATGTGCGGTTTTCACAGAATGGGCTGGTAGTCAGGGACACGTATTGTCAGCTAATAAACAGATTTCATTTATAATTAGAAAATTTATTTTTGTGCAAAAGTACACTTATTGAAATGGAACAATGCCTATTGACATTAACAGATTAAAAGTAGGGTAAATCAGAATGTCAGTAGTGTTTGTTGCAGGATTCTGGAGCGAGTCGATTACGAGATATTTTATTTTGAAAAGTTTCCATACCAACACTTGTCTCTCCTATTCAACCTACATGGTTGCTAGGTCCGATTTTGTTATGCTTGCTTGCAGTGTGCTTGTGTGTTCCTTGACTGCATTGCGACTTACTAGTCAGTTAGTGTGACAGTCCAAGCAGTAGGTCGTGTGTGGACGACGGGATTTACCAACGCAGAAAAAGCCGATATGCTAACGGTGTATGGGGAGAGAAAGAACAATGCGACTCGTTCTTGTACGGTGTATGCAGCAGTATATCGCAATAGACGTCAGTCATCTCGGCAGTTATTTAGCAGTCTCTTCAACCAGTTACGTGAAAGTGGTAGTGTAACACCTAGACAAAGTAACAAAAGAAAACAAGTGAAAACAGAAGAGGGGAAAATTGATGTTCTTGCTGCTCTTGCAGTTGATCTGCACGTTGTCTACCACGCAATCGCACTAGGAAGAGGCATGAAACAGGCAAGTGACCTTCGAGTTCTCCATCGACATTGGTTCCACCACTGTCACATCTCTCTCTATCAAGAGCTGCACGGAAACAATTATGAGAATCGTATTAACTTCTATACACGGGCATTAAGACAGTATATTCCAGATATATCATGTATCTTGTTTAGTGATGTTCCATGTTTACCGATCATGACCAGATAAACCACCGAAACATGCACTATTGGTCTGTTGACCATCCCTGTCGACTTTGTCACGTGGAATTTCAGCGTCCATGGAGTGTAAACGTGTGGAGTGGGATAGTGAACCACCAGCTCACAGGCACGTTTTTCACATATGGGTCACTGAACGCACACAAGTATCACAACCTCCTAACACACCATCTCCCATGGGTGCTAGAAGACGTCCTCTGCAGACTAGGAGGATCTTGTGGTACCAACATGATGGCTGCCCAGCCCACAGTGCACGAAGTGCTACAGCATGTATTCACGAACTGTTTCCAAATCATTGGATTGGATGCAGAGAACATACCTTGGCCGACCCATTCCCCGTATATGATGCCTGTAGACTATTTCCTGTGGGAAAAGCTGAAAGATGCTGTTTACAACGGCATGCCAACTGCAACCGTTGATATGCAACAACATATTACTGCAGCCTGCTTGGACATCTCTACTGAAATGATAGCACTTGTGTAACAGTCGTTCCGTTCCAGACTGGAAGCGTGTATTGCCGCTTTCACTGGTCATTTTGAATACATCCTGTGATGGTGAATGTTGTAGTTACTGGTCAAAACTACATAATTGGTGTATGCATGTGCTTTGTCCTTATGGGTGCTAACACAGATATTGTACAACTGTTGGTGTGGGTACTTTTCAAAATTTGAAATTTTGCTGGCTTAAGCTGTATGCAGAACTCCAGTTGGCAAAGACGCTGCGAGAAGATCGATAGTAGGCGCTGGAGCAAGCGAGCCTATCAGGAGAGAGGCCAAAGACAGACTTGCAAGAAATGCGCCAGCAGTGCCCTCTCGGCCGCCAGTATTGAGATCGCCGCCGCAGAGCGGAGGGCCGAGTCAGTCATCCAGTGAGTCACTGAGTCGTGTCATCAGTCGCAGCCCAGTCACTTGCAATCACAGACAGTCGCAGTCACAATCAGAGTCTCTGTCTCAGCCAGCACATAGCGACCAGAGTAGAGTGCATAGTGGGACGTGTACTTCACCAGCAGTGAGGCTAACGTGGTCTATTACGGAAGAGTATGTACCACAACAACTTGCTTTAAGATAAGTAGATCTCTGTTTATGTTAATAAAGAACCCTGTTAATACATGCGTGCAGTTGTGTTATAGAAAGAGGATAGCGGCCACCAAACAATGTCCTCTCCTTGCTTCCCATGGTACTAGACTCTACAGTGGCAACGAGACGACACAAAAGAAATCTCCTAAACGACTCTCACAAGAAACCTGTAACAAACAGCACTGTCATTCTAATTTACCCTACTTCTAGTTTGTTAAGGCCAGTACGCATTGCTCCATTTACAAAAGTGAATGTTTGCACAAAAAGTATACCTTCTAAGTATTATTACAAGCTGTTGAGCCCCTGGCAACCGATCCATTCTGTGAAAATCACACATCAATTGCACTTCCCATTTCCGCAATATTTACGGTGCGTATGCTAGGTGATTCACCTTTTATATGATTGAAATAATTCGTCCTGACTTCTACAATGTTCACCCGAAATCCACCGACAAAATTCGAGAAGTTGTTCAGGAATATTTTATGGGTATTTTGATACTAGTGATCAGAGGTCTCCAGATGCTCGTTGCAAAGTAATAGTGTAATTATGATTATTCGGATTGTTACCCCAGTTTCCTATGTTTCTGTGAAAATATCTTCACAACAAGAAATGGCCCGTGATGAGCTATCAGCAAAACTTTTAACACAAAACACAGAATAATCCAGCTAGCTTGAGACACATGCAGAGGTGCTGTGACATGGGTACCGTTCCAGTGGATACAGCTCAGCAGTGTGTCGTTGTGTCCCTCTTCCATTCACTGAGCCCATTCACGAGCTGTACACCGACCAACTCTTCATCAGTAAACCTATCCGGTGTAACATTACCTTTAATTTTAATTCAAATGTGGCCGGGGGATTAGATAAATAATTAACTGTTGTTACTTGCTTTTCTATTCCTACACCTGAAGGAAATAATCAACGGAAGTAAGTAATTTCGAAGTCAACTATATGCAAGCTTCCTGAAATTAAATTATTTAGTGAGAGGGAAGGTTTTCATTAAAGTTTACCGAGCGAGGTGGCGCAGTGGTTAGCACACTGGACTCGCATTCGGGAGGACGACGGTTCAATCCCGTCTCCGGCCATCCTGATTTAGGTTTTCCGTGATTTCCCTAAATCGTTTCAGGCAAATGACGGGATGGTTCCTTTGAAAGGGCACGGCCGATTTCCTTCCCAATCCTTCCCTAACCCGAGCTTGCGCTCCGTCTCTAACGACCTCGTTGTCGACGGGACGTTAAACACCAACCACCACCACCACCATTAAAGTTCAATTAAGTTAAAATCGTTCGTTATTATGTATTCACAGAAAAGACAGATTTCCTTGACTGTCTTGAATGTCTTGATTAGACTCCTTACTGTACGTTGTTGAAAATTCATTAGTCCCTGCCGAGAATTGTAAGACAATAATAACGGCTCTCGACGATCTTTCTGTGTAGGAGGAGCTACAGATCTCTGCCGGTTGCTTGTAAATTGCTGGAAATAAGTCCGCCTGCTTAGTGGGGTGGTAACGTGCTCGCCTCCCATGCAAGCGAGCCTTTTCTCCGCTTGGGGATTTGGTGTTGTGTTGTCCTCATTATCAATTCATCCTCATCACGGTCGCGCAAGTCGCCCAATGTGGCGTCGAATGAAATAGGACTTTAACGTGGCTGCCGAACTTCCCCGAATAGGCGCCTCCCGGTCAACGATGCCATAAGCTCAATTCATTTCATTTGCTGGAAATATTTAGGATTTTATATAGAAGCTTCTGAAACTGATTCAGTGCAACTCATTTATCATTTGGTTCGACGATAGGTAGCCGAACAGCAGATTACTTCAGTCATCGGTAAAAAAACGCCTCCCGATGTGTCCTATGAGCATGGTGCAGATTCGTCAGCAAACATCACGAACCAGATGTCCGAAGGTCCTACAAAAGCCTAGCACATATGTTCGTTCACTCTTCGAAATGCACCGTTTATAAAATGAAACGTGTTTAAATACCTTTTCAACACTATATTATATCCTTGAGGATAATTACAGTCTCCTCTCTTCAGTACTTTTAACGTCCGCCCCCGGTAACTGAGTGGTCAGCGCGACAGAATGTCAATCCTAAGGCCCCAGGTTCGATTCCCGGCTGGGTCGGAGGTTTTCTCCGCTCAGGGACAGGGTGTTGTGTTGTCCTAATCATAATTATTTCATCCCCATCGACGCACAAGCCGCCAAAGTGGCGTCAAATCGAAAGACTTGCACCCCGCGAACGGTCTACCCGACGGGAGGCCCTAGTCACACGACACTTACAGTTGGTACTTTTAACACCTTCATGTCCGCCCCGGTAGCTGAGTGGTCAGCGAGACAGAATGTCAATCCTAAGGGCCTGGGTTCGATTACCGGCTGGATCGGAGATTTTCTCCGCTCAGGGACTGGGTGTTGTGTTGTCCTAATCATCATCATTTCATCCCCATCGACGTGCAAGTCGCCGAAGTGGCGTCACATCGAGAGACTTGCACCCGGCGAACGGTGTACCCGACGGGAGGCCCTAGTCACACATAACACCTTCATCACAAAAGCAAAGCAAAATAAAATTTACTGTTATGGCGGACAACAATGAGTTATAATCCTGTTCAAGGATTGTACACGTCTATTCTTGATCACATAGAGTGTGTCATCTATCTCTGCATTTTGCTTTGGATTTAGCTCTTTAAGGAGTAACTATAGTCAAAATAGTATAAGCATCTCTCTCACAGGTGGAATGCGGTACATAGCCGTATTTCAGAATTTATCGTTAAAGCAATAGCGAGTTCGTTGAACCCTCAGCTGATAGGGTTCTTAAACAGATATTATGTAAAACATCGCACACCAGCACAGTCTCGGGAGTCGGAATATTACACCGCGTGGCCGTGTATTGCTGTTAATATACAACTAACACTGCTAGAAAAAATACAAAAAACAAACAAACCTGAGACAGAACCAAACAGCACTGAATGCAAGCACGAGGGTGAATAGTAATGCGGGCGTTACTGTTGTCAATAGCAAGTAACTTGAGTGTATGTAACAAGTTTTGCTTCCGACAAAGACATTTAGACCGTTGTGGAGATATTTTCAATGCGTTACACATACAAAGATAAATGGAAGTAAGAAATCACTCTGTAACGAGCCGCTTATGCTAAAATATCCAGAAAATAGCCACAAACAATGTCCGAAATGTTGCCGGGGGATTTCGGGTTCACCGTTTATAGCCTCAGATTTACCCAAAAAAAAACAAAAAATGAAATTCGATTTTTAAGCATTATCCTAAGTTAACGGCAACGGAACGTAAGTAGTGCAGTTACGTTTTTGCTTGCAGTGGGACCTGGTATGCAGCCGGAAGCACCTGGCCGACGTGACGCAGTTCACTTTCATGTTGGGAGTTCTGCTGGGGACGGTAGTCGCTGGCGCAGCAGCTGACAGGTGAGCATGCCGCTATGTGATAAGGTTGACAGATAATCCGTTTTTAACGGATTCCTCCATTTTCTGATTTTAATTTCACCACTCCGTTTTTTCCATTTTTCTGCCTGAAAAATGATTATCTCTGGTGAGAGACAATTTTTTTTTAATTATACGTGCCAATGTTGCCCACAATTGAAAGCAAACCAAACGAAGATTGGTTCGAAAGTAGCACCCATCCGGTCCTCACTTGTAGCGCTTACCATTGGCATTGTTTGTATTCTGTGCTCACCATTTGCATTGTGTTCAAGCAAACGTCTCCATCAAGTTTACAGTCCGTAACACGTGGCATTCAGAAATGAGGGATAGCGAAAACGTTGTTTCAAAGACTCCTCCGAAGGAGAAAGAAAGATCTCAACATCAGCAGGTGTACTTGAAGCAGTGGGAAAAGTTACTTTCATGGATAAAACTGGGGGAAAATAAAGACAGGGCATGTTGCGTGGGGTGCAGGAAGAATTTTAACATTGTTCATGGTGGACAATGTGACCTCAAACAACATTCCTGTATAAAGGACCTACACTGAAGGAAAGTTAAAGTGTAGGCAGTTCTAAACGCTCGAACTATTTTGTAAACTTAAATAAGAAAAATGAATGCGATGGTGTTGCAGCATGTGAACTGGATTTAGGTTATCATGCTGTAATGCATAATTTGAGTTATTCCAGCTTTGACTGTGGGAATAAATTACTATCCCATACATTCATCGATCCAATAGTTGCTTCAGAACTGAAATGTGGACATACGAAGGCAGAAGACCGAGCGAGGTGGCGCAGTGATTATCACATTGTACTCGCATTTGGGAGGACGATGGTTGAAAAGCTCATCCGGCCATCCAGATTTAGGTTTTCCGTCATTTCCCCAAATCGCTCCAGGCAAATGCCGGGGTGGTTGCTTTGAAAGGGCACGGCCAATATCCTTCCCCATCCTTGACACAATCCGAGCTTGTGTTCCGTCTCTAATGACCTCGACGTCGACGGGACGTTAAACTCAGTCTTCATTCTTCATGAAGGCAGGAGTGCTTGTGAAAAATGTGCCAGTTCCCAAGAGTGTTAAAGACTTTTTAGAAGTTTTAAACTGTCCAGAAAGGACCGCCAAATTCTTTTTTCTGGCAACAGATGCAAAGAATAGAAACAACAGAAAACTAATCGAACAGTCTACAGGCG